>NW_026535814.1:20237500-20692500 GCF_028551555.1 Melozone crissalis
ACTATGGGGTTGGGAGAAAAAGTCACGGGGAGCCTTAAAATATTGGAAGCGTGGAGGAATGGATGGATTGCGGTCAGCGAGCAGCTTTGCTGCGGCCGCAGGGCGATGATAATCGTAGTGGTCACCTCTCCTTGCGCCTGCAGCAGACCTCCTCTCGCGGGCCTGCAGAACGGTCCCGTAAAACCTCCCCGTTTGGCCTGGATGCCGCGAGGGGCTGAGGGAAGTCAGGGCTCCCAAAGCCAGGAGACGGGGCCGGGAGGGGAGGCGGGGGGAGCCTCTTTTCTTTAATTACATTGCCACAGAAGCGGGGGGGAGACGCAGCCTTGGTGATTGGTCTTTAATGAGAGGAAGACAAATTCAGCAGGTCGGTGGTTCCCACCCGCTAGAATTTCACGAGGAGCCGCTGGCAAACAAAGCAAAAGCCAGTGGCTCCTGCAGCCCGCCCTGCCTTTACCCCAGCATCCCTCCCAGAGACGCATCATTTCGCAAGGCTGTGCCTTTCCACCTCTCTCCTAGCTCTATCCTGAGTTTGGTTGGTTTTCTCTATGAACATTTATTTATGATTTCCTTCTCCATATTTCCTTTTCCGTGTCCCTCGGTGATTGTTTGGCCATCCTGTCCCCCTCTGTATGAGCCCCGGTGGGGTGCCCCCTGCTCCCCCTGGATGTAGTGTATGCCGTGGCCCTTTGTTCTCGCTCCATCCTCGCCCCGGGCCAGCGCTGAGCTCCTCCGTGCCTGACACGTCCCCATACACATCCCGAGGAGGGAGGCTGTGCTTCTCGCTTGCATGAAGGGAGACATGCATGCCTGTTGGGGCTGATCATTTTCCAATGTGACTTTTTTTTTATTATTTTCTCCCCCCCTCTCCCGCCCTCTCCCTCCCCCTTTTTTTTATTTTTTTGGTTTTGTTTTGTTTCTTTTTTTTTTTTTAAATTCAACCCCCCTTCCCCTGCACCGACCCCACGCCACGTGAGACAATGAGATTCGGGTTATGGCGTGGGGGAAGAAAAATAAAAAACCCCCTTTCTCCTGTCCCCCCAGCCCAAACCCCAACACGGATAAACCCATCCCCTCCACGGACACCTGCCGGCAGCTGCCCCTTTGTTGGGAGTGGGGATTCACTGCAGCGAGCGTGACAACCCCCCCCAGGTCTCACTCTGCAAATTAGCCCTGCTACAGAGCAGGGCTGCCTGCTCAGCCCACTCCGAGGATGCCTTGGTAATCTAATAATGCACAAAACTGCTGGGTTAATGGCAACTTTTAAAGCAATTTATCATCCGCATCATATTTTTGACCTGTCTTGTTAGAAACACATCCTTACAAGAGGAAGCATCCCCCCCTCCTCCACCTCCCAGCCTTGTTAGTCAGTAACCACCAGGCTTTCATAGCTCATAATCCATCAAACTCATCCACATTTTAATGACTTAATTCCTTTGACACTCTGGAAAAGCCACGTTTGGGTCCTGAAAAAGCCACCTGGTACAAAGAAAATGATTTCTTTTTTGTTTGGTTTTTTTTTTGGTTGTTTCTTTTTTTGTTTTTTGTTTTTGTTTTAGCGTTGGTGGGCTGAGGAAATCCAAGGTGGGTCACGTGCTGGTGGTGCTGCTGTGGGTGTGGAGGCACATGCAGTGATTTCTGTAAAGCTTAGACGTCTCTCCAGCACCAACCTGTATCTCTGGGCTCCCTTAAATAACTCCTTTCAGTAACAGGGAGGAGGATAATCCCAAACACGGACAAAAGGGGCTCTGAGGTTCATTTCTGTCAGGGTTGTGTAAAGGTCTCACACTCATCCGTGCGCGTTTAAGGATGGCAAACGGGAGCTGGGCTGATGGGTCTCTCACACGGGGTCTGGGCTGGTGGCACAGCTTCCATCCTTTTTGAGAGAAGCAGAAACAAGTAATGGTCACGTTTTGCTCATGCTGGGAATTACCAGCAGAGCCTAAAGAGAGAGCTGATCTGGATTTACCTTGCTGCGTGCGGATCTGGCCCCGTGGAAGTGTGTTATTTAAGAACCGGTGAGTTGGTGCGCGAGGGAGGCAGCAGCAGAAGCTGTGAAGCTCGGGGGCGGTCACGGGGGTGTGTCTGCCACAAAGCCCCAGAGCTGCTCTGGTGCAGGGGCACGGATGCTGGGGACACGGTGGGGACACAGCCCAGGTTGCTCGGGGTGCCCTGGGCAGAGTGTGGGTGCCTCACAGAGCCTCCCTGAGTCCTCCTCCGTGACCCTTCTGGAAGGACTTTCCTAGAGTAAGTCTTGAGTTTCGTTTCTGTTCTTCCTGCAAACGCTGCTCATAACCTGGGCAGCTCCTTGTTAGCTGAAAGGGGAGGATGGAGCATGGCTGGGGCAGGCACTGCCCCAAAAGATGTAGGAGAAAACCCCTCCAGGTAGCTCAGGGAGCACGTGGGACATCCAAGACTGGCTCATGTGTCTCCCCTGATCAGAGGGACGATGGTGGCAACCACTGGGGGTGCAGAGGTGGAAGGACAGGGGAATACAGTCTTTTGGGGGTAGCAAGGACATCCCCTCCCACCCCTTTATATGCTGGTTTAACCCCAAACCACGCACTGGGGTGCCTCATGTCTAAACTGGAAGATTCTTCTCTCCAGAGGTGTTCAAAAAGGGACAGGCGCTGCAGCAGATCAGCAGAGAAAAGCCTTTCCCACCCTTAACCTGGGAGTGCTCATTTTGGGAGGCTTTAAATTAAGGAGTGAGAAATCCAAGGGGAGATTTGCAACTTCTCCTGTATTAAATTGTCTTCAATATCTGTAACCCCCAGGAGCAGATTTGGTTTGGCAATTGGAAGAGGTGTGATGGCATTGCCAAATGCTGTGGCTCTCGGGCGTCTCATGGAATTTGGGTGTTCCTGCATAACCCTGCAGCTCCTGGAGCTGGGTGATAGCATCAGGCTTTTCTCTTCAGGGGTTTCACATAACGTAGAGCTTCAAGGTGCTGCTTATGGCCAAGTTGGTCCTCAAAACTCACAAGTCTGCACTCAGCAGGTGTTTCAGCTGATGTGGGGGTTTGGGAGGCAGCAGGGGAACATGGGGCTGCAGGGCAGGGACCTGCAGGGAGGCAGTGAGAGGGGAGACAACACCCAGTGGGGAAAATGGTAATTTTCTCCTTTTTGGTTGATTTTGGGTAGATGGAGTGGGTTGGTCTGCAGTTGGAGTTGGCAAAGTGGTTTCCCAAGCAACTCTGCACAGGACCCCATGGGAGATCCAGGAGTTAAATCCTTGTGTGGTCTTGTCTTACTCCTAAACCTTCTTAGTGAGAAAACTCTGTCTTTTGAGAAAGGTTAAAAAAAAAAGAAAAAAAATAAGAAGAAAAAAGGTGCAATTACTCCTTAGCCTCTTGCAACAGGTCCTGGTGGTGGCAAGGACTGGGCTCCTGTGCTGGAGAGCTCAGCAGCAGCCAGGATGGAGGGAAAGGAAACCCTCATCTGCTCCATGCCTCCTCTCCACCTTTTTTTAACCCTTTCTGCTCCTCCTCTGCTCAGTTTTGCAGTCTCCCAGGACCTTTTCTCACACATTTTCCTGCCTGATGGTCCTTTGCATTTCCCAGCCCCAGCTGGATTGGGCTGGTTGGCCCATGCTGTCGTGGATCCCTCTTGGTAAGTGTCCTTAACCTCTGTTGTTTTCTCTCCCTCCCTTTAAAGGCTGCAAAGTGTGCCTGCAGGAGAGCTCTGTGTGTGTGGCTTGTTGCTCTTTAATGAACAGAATCTCTTCATTGGCTTGAGAGACTGCACCCAGTGGGGTCAGCAGCAAAGAAGTGCTGGAAGCAGCAAAGGTGCAGGTTGTGGGGACAAAGAGAGAGTGAGGGGCAGCCCTGTGGGCTGGGAGCCTGTGAAGTGAGGGCACGCCTGCAGGGTGAGGATTTTGGTGCTTGGGGGAAGGATTCACGTGTCCATGTGTCTCTTATCACATCCCTGGGGTCCCAGCTGCTCCCAGTGTGGAGGTGACACCCAAGGTGTGAGTGACCCTCAGCTCAGTCAGAGCCATTGTCTGATGCTGGTTTTCCTCATTTTTCCTCCCTCCGGAAGGCCTGAGAGGTGCTGTGGAGCTGTTGCCATGCTCCACCCCTCCATGTCCTTTCCCAAATGGTCCAAAGAGCAAATGTGTCCCCAAACAAGGAGAGCACCAGGCATGGGCACCTTCTGGGGCTTCTTTGAGCAGGACTGATGGAACTGGACAGCCTACCAAACCATATGTCAGCTCTGGAGCTAAGAGTGGCTGTGGAAACATTCTCTTGTCCTTTTTTCCAGGCTGGAACGTGTCTCTAAAAGGCATTCAATAAAACCATTCCTGGGACACCTGCTTGCTGCAGCTGCTCCCCACCCTGGGTTCCTCCAGTGAAGGAAGGGATTGGGAAACATCCCTGTAACAAATGTGCCCTCCCCAGCTGCGCTTCCTCTGTGTCTCAGGGATTCCTCACTCTCCTGGTGGCATCTGACTCTTCTTTCAATCTCGCTGCCAGATGGAGGCACTTCCCACAGGATCTTGGGATTTTTGGAGGCTGTGGGTGCATGAGGAGTCACCACTCATGACCACTTGCCCAACTAGCTAGCCAGTTTTATGCTGCCTCTGCTGAAAACGGGGCATCTACAGACAAAAGGAAGCTTTCTTCTCCCTTTATTTTTTTGTTGTTTTGTTTTGTTTTATAATATCAGAGGAGGTGCCTGTGTTTGCCTGCGTGCCCTGGGGCAATGCAGGAGGTTTTTCTGGTCCATTCAGGGCTGGCCATCCCCAGCTGGTGGGAGCTGGTACCTGAGCAGTCTCAGCTGAGGGCCCAAACCTCAGTGAGCCGCAGCTGGAGTCGGGAAGGAGCTATGGGCTCATGGTGAAGCTGCCTGGACCTGGGGCTGGATTCCCATCTGGCAAGGCCTGAACTTGTTTGTACGTGCATAAAACCAAACAAACCCAAACTCCTCAGCTTTTAAAGGAGTTGCTTGGCATTTGCACTGGGGTGAATAAGATGAGACTCTAGTCTGAGGTGTGTTTTTATCTTAAAAGAGAGAGAGAGAGAGAAAAGAAAATTGGCAGCAAACTAGCTGCAGAGTAAATGTATTTTGTTTGCAGGAGGGTTTGGTGGTGAATCTACCTTTGCAAATAATATTGGGGTGCACTGATCCCTGCTTTGGCATTTGCAGTTAAACTTGAGCAGGAGCTTTTTAAATCTCAGCCAGCGTCTGAAGGTAATGGGGGTGGTGATGCCTCAGGAGAAGTGTCCATCAAGCCTGGCAGCTTCCACAACCTCCAGGCGGAAAATACCACTCGTTTGCCTGTCAGGATAGGAGCTGTAAATCTCATACAGATTACCACGCTGCTTGTTGTGGTTTGCTAAATCCACACTTCTCTCCCTTGTAGCCTGGCCTTTAATATTAATATCTTTAATTTCATTTATAAATTCACTTATCAGCTTTCATTAGTCATCCCGTTAATGATCCCAGGCAAGAAATTTGTCATTTGACGTCAGAAGGCAGATTAAGGGACTTCTAAAGCCTTGGGAAACAGCTTCATGCTGCACCAGAATTATAGCAGTTGGCATACGAGGCTAATGCTAGGTGTAATTTGCATCTGCTGCTCAGGGGATGAATGATTATTTTATATATTTAGCAGAAAACAAGAGAATTTCTTAACCATGAATGGCGCTACGTTTCCTGCAAACTCTGCAGCATTATGAATCACTGGGCTATAAACACCTTGTTTGCTGGTTTCGTGTCAGCACGGGGGGATCCTGACAGCTCCCCTCCTCCTTGGAGGGGTTTTCCTAATTTAAATTAAGAGATTCCCTCTGTGCTAGGAGCTGGAAGGGACAGGGAGTGGATTCAGTTTTGCTGTGCCAGAACTGAGTGCCTTTGGTGGCTGAGCTCCCCTGATGGTAGGTGAGGGTGTTTGGGAGGGCTTAGAGATGGGTGCCTAAGGCATGGAAATGCAGGGAAGAGCCCTCACAATATTTGCTCAAAATGTCTGGAAAAGAGCAGGACTGAAAAGGGATGAGATGTAGCAGCTCCAGGCACTGGTCCATTCAGGTCCGTCAGGATGAGGGTTTACAGATGCTGGGAGCAAGCAGCGTGTTGGGAGAGACCTTATCTTAACCAGCTGTTATTTGTGATATCCCACAAATCTCCTGGGGCTGAGATAAGGAATGAGGAGGCTTCCTGCACAGAGATAGCGGGCTTGGAGTTGTTACAAAGTTGTTACTTTTTTTAAAATGAATGCCTCATTGCATGCAACCCTGTAAGAAATGCCCCCCTCCCTGCAAAACCCATTGGCAGCCCCAAACTCTCTCCTGCTCCTCTGTGCATGGCCTCCTTTGGGATCATAGGGCTACAGGCAGATCTCCAGGAGCCTGAACAGAGAAAATGTTGTCCAGTGTGCACCAAAAGCATTTGGGAAGCTGGTTTTGCTCAGCCCTCCTTGGTCTGAGTGGGAAATTCCTGTGGAAACTGCAGTGGATGACCCTGACTGGACACCAGGTGCCCACCAAGCTGCTCCATCAGGAGGGCAGGAGGGAGAAAATAAAATGGAAAAGAAGTTGTTGAGATAAAGTCAATTTAAAGAAAGCAAAGGAAAATAGAAGGGTTACACTCTATTTCCCATCACCAGGTTATGTCTGGCTACTTCCTGGGAAGTAGGGATTCAGTATTTGGAGGAGATGATCTCTGGGAGCCAGCCATGGTGTGACACAGCCCCAGGGCAGTGTCACGTCCTCTCCCCTGTGCCGGCACTGCTGAGGCAGCTCCAGTGCTGGGGACAGCTCTGGGCCCTGAGCACAAGAGAGACACCGAGGGGCTGGAGCGTGTCCAGGGCAGGGAACGGAGCTGGGAAGGGGCTGGAGCCCCAGGAGAGGCTGAGGGAGCTGGGCAGGGGCTGAGCCTGGAGCAAAGGAGGCTCAGGGGGGCCCCTGTGGCTCTGCACAGCTCCTGACAGGAGGGGACAGCCGGGGGGGTCGGGCTGCGCTCCAGGGAACAGGGACAGGAGCAGAGGGAACGGCCTCAGGCTGGGCATGGGGAGGCTCAGGGTGGATATTGGGGAATTTTTTTCATGGAAAGGGTCATTAAGCTCAGGAACAGGCTGCACAGAGGGCAGTGTTGGAGCCCCCATGCCTGGAGGGATTTAGAAGCTGTGTGGATGTGGCCTTTGGGGACATGGGTCAGTGGTGGCCTTGGCTGTGCTGGGGAGTGTTTGGACATGATCTTAGAGGTCTTTTCACTCTAAATGATTTGCTGATTCTCTGTTTTCCCGAGTTTATCAAAGCAGCAGCAAAACCCATCTCTGTCCTTAATCTGCTGCTCAGCTCTGCCTGCCTCCCTCCTGCAGTGTATTGACCAGTGGTGGCCACACTCTTGCCTCCCAGGTTTTCCCTTCAAACTGTGAGCTGAAAATTGGAGTGTGGCATGGATGTTGGGCCCCAAGGCAAGGAATGTCCTGTCCCCACAGCGCCAGGGGAGTGCATGGGTGAGTGGTGGGTGGTGGGCCAGCAGCTCAGCTGGTGGCAGTTCTATTGAACCGAGTTGCCAGGGACTAGAAAACAAGAATATCTGGTTTTGATGATGATGATTATTTTCCAGTTCACTGGCTGAAAATTTATTTTCCTGGGTTTATATTGTCCTTGAGTTTTTCAACAAAATGAGAGGGTGGGGAGAGGCTTTTAAATGGTTCATTTGAAGGGAGATGAAATAGGCCACAACCCCAGAAGTGAAATTCTATCTTATGACAAAAAATGAAACAGCACCAACTGGATGGAGGGAATAAAACCAATTCATCGTGATCTTTAAATTGGATTTTTCATACACAAGTGTTTGACTTTGACATAATTTTTAAAGTATCTTAGAGGTGGGTTAGGTGTTTTGGGAAGCATGTAATGGTCAGGAATAGACTGCCTTTGTGTTCTTGTACTGTGAAACCATCAAATTTATCTAATCAACAGAAAGTGCTTTAATAATGCCTGAGATGAGTCTTGCAAAGATATGGGAGGTCACAAAATCAGGAAGGTCATGTCAGCCCCTGCCTCTTCCTCCTCCTCACCTCCATTGGCACCAAGGATGAGTTTCCAGGCTCAGGAAGGGCCAGAGGTCGTTTCCAAAATGACAGTGAGAGTGGAAATCCTGACCAGGATGTGTCACCACTGCTCTGCTCCTCACTGGTCTCACCCAGCTCGGTCACTGCTGCTCTGCTCTGGGCTGGGGCAGCCTCACCTCGAGAGCTGAGGGCACTTTTGGGTGCCACAATATAAAAAAAGTCAATAAACTGTTAGAGAGCATCCAAAGAAAGCCACAGGGAGGTGATGGGCCTTGAGGGGAAGCTGTGTGAGGAGCAGCTGAGGGCAGTGGGTCTGCTCAGCTGGAGGAGAGGAGACTGAGAGGAGACCTCATTGTGGTCTTCAACATCCTTGTGAGGGGGAGAGGAGGGGCAGGTACTGATATTCCCTCTCTGGTGACAGTGACAGGACCCAGGGAATGCCTGGAGCTGTGTCAGGGCTGAGTCCTGGATATCAGGGAAAGGCTCTTCCCCCAGAGGGTGCTGGCACTGCCCAGGCTCCCCAGGGATGGGCACAGCCCCGAGGCTGCCGGAGCTCCAGGAGCCTTTGGACAGCGCTGCCAGGGATGCCCAGGGTGGGATTGCTGGGGGTCTGTGCAGGGGCATTGACTCCATGATCCCTCTGAGTTCCCATCCCACTCAGGATATTCTGTGATTCTCTCCCATCTTGCAGGTGCAAACAGCACCTTCTCCATGGCCTTGTTTGCTGTGGGCAGGAAAAGCTGTCTGGCACGTGTGATTACAAGCCTGCCAGTGGAAATCCTGGGTGCTCTGCCACAGGACACCACAGAGGCACCTTGGGGGCCAGGACGTGTCACCTTGCCCTGGGTCACCTGCAGGGACAGTCCTGCTCTGCCAGCTCCAGATGGCTGTGGTGCTTCCCAGGTGCTCCTTCTGGATGGTGCAGGGGTGTCCTGGGAAAGGAAAATACTGCCAGGAGGGAGTCACAGGATTAGAAAAATAGGATGTGTGTCAGGGGAAGGAAGGCATGTTCCCTTGGACAGGAAGCAGTTCCTCCTGAGAGAGTTTGGGATGCCAGGTATGTTTGCTTGGTGTTCTCTGTTCTTCCTGCAACAAGTGATTTTTAGCCCCTTTTGCAAAATCCAGGGCCAAACCTCAATACCTGGGAAGCTCAGAGCAGTTTTTGGGGTATGTTGGAGTGGTTCATTGTGGCTTAACCCCATCCAGCCCCTCACAGCCCCTCACTCAATCCCCCACCAGCGGGATCAGGGAGAGAATCAGAATGGTAAAAGCTGGAGAACTTTTGTGTGGATTGAGATAAAGGCAGTTTAATAGGCACAGCAAAAAGCGTGCACATGAGGAAAGCAAAAGCAAGGAATGAATTCAGTGCTTCCCACGGTCAGGCAGGTGTTCAGCCATCTCCAGAGAGCAGGGCTTCTTCCCACATGACAGAGGCTTGGGAACACAAACACCATCACTCCAAACATCCCTCCCTTCCTCTTCTTCCCATCACTTTATATTATCTTCACCACTGTGGCCACACAAAAAGCAGAAAAGGCCTTGACTCTGTGCAAGCCCTGCTCAGCAATATCAAAAACATCTCTGTGATATCAACCCTGTGTTCAGCACAAACCCAAAACACAGCTACTGTGTAGGAAATTAACTCTATCCCAGCCCAAACCAGCACACTGAAGCAGACCTTGTGGGACCCCTGTCCTTGTCGTGGGATTCCTTATCCACAGCCCAGCAGCTCTCAATGGACCTTTTCCTGTGAGAAACTGAGCCATGAGGGAGGTTTTTTCCCCCTGGGCTGGCCTTGGTACTATCAGGCTCAGGCTCATCCTCTGTCTCTCTGCAGACTCAACTTCTGCTGCTCCTCAGCAAATGTCTTCTGAGCCTGCTTGTGTGCTGTATGAGTAGCCTGAGAATCCATCTGAGCTGGAAGGGACCCACAAATCAAATGGGATCATCAAATCCACACCCTGGCCCTGCACAGACCCCCCAGCAATCCCACCCTGTGCATCCCTGGCAGTGCTGTCCAAGCACTCCTGGAGTTCTGGCAGCCTCGGGAATGTGCCCATTCCCTGGGGAGCCTGGGCAGTGCCAGCACCCTCTGGGGAAGAGCCTTTCCCTGGTAGCCAAACTAGCCCTCCTTCTATTCAGCATCACTCTTGGCATTACCTTCACTACACTTCTCCACCTTTACCTGTCTCATTTCCCACCCTGTGTTACAATACCTGCTGAGCTTTCCCTTGTGGATGCAATGAGTTTTTTTGACTTGTTCCTTCCTGACATTCCTCCTCCAAGCGCCAACATCTCCCTCGTGGCTGGTGCTGGCTCTGGGACCCAAACCTGCTGAGAACACTTGAGATGCTTCAGTACTGGCCTGGTGTTGGTGTAGGGGAGGGTAAGGAACTGCTCTCCATGTGTCCAGAGCTCCCTGAGAGCTCCGTGTGGGCTGAAGGGATGAGGAGGCTGGAGAGCAAGCCCTGTCCTCTGGCTGCTGCCCTGGGGGCTGTCTGTGATGGATGGTGTAATAAGTGGTGTTGGGAGCACGGAGCTGGGCAGATCTCTGTCATAACTGGCTTTAAAGAGCAGCCACGTTCATTATTTGGCCAGGAGAAAGGAACATCGTGGTGTGGTGCCAAGTGGGCTCTCGGTGCACATCCCTCTTCCAGTTTCACTTCCAGAAAACACTGCTTTTGGTGGGGGTAGTGGTTTTGATGGATGCTGTGCAGGAAGTCCCTGTGCTAAAGGGCTGCTTCTCTTTCACAGAACAGGGAGCACTGGTGCCTCTCCTCTTTTTGCTGCAATGGCACCACTGGTCACAGCTTTCAGGCCCCATGATGGGAGTGGGGCAGCAGCAAAGGCTCCTTCCCAATGCCCTGCAATTTAAATGGGAAACAGGGATGGAGATGCTCTGCAGAAACCCGACCGGCTGGCAGCATTCCCTGCAGGTGGAGGTGACATCCAGGCCAGCACGAGGGGCAGAGGGCATCAGAGGGGTGCCAGGGCCTGGCAGCAGGGTGGTGCAGGGCAGGAGAGATGCACCAGGGCACCAACAGCCCCTGCTTGGAGCTGCCACCTCTGCAGAGGCCCTGGGAGCCCTTTTTGAATGCAGCCTGATGGAGGTAAGTCTAATGGAGCAGGTGGGTGTGCAGAGTGGGCACCCTGCCCCTGAGCCAAAGGGCTCCTCTCCAGCCCATAATAATCCCAGATCCTGCTTGCTATTGGGGATTTTTTCACCCCCAAAAGAGAACAAGCCCTTTTCTAGTGATGCCATGACATGCACACTTTGCATCAAGCCAGGGAGCTGGAGCTTTGGGAAAGCCAACAAATATAATGAGACTTTGAGATTAAGAGGAGAAAAAAAAAGGAAAGAAAGAAAGAAAAGAGATGAAAGCCCAGAGCACAACAGCATAGTGAAAATGTGAAGTGTTTGCCAAGGTTCAGGCACCAAAAAGCCAATGAAAAGTGATTTGTTGCTATCAACACCTGTGGTGAATGATCTGCTCCCTACATCTGAGTTTGGGGTTGGGTGGGGTGCAGCCCATCAGCTGTAGGAGTTGCTTTTTCTGTCTGTCAGGGCAAACCACCTGCCTGGGGGAGAAAGGTGTCTCTCTGCAAAGAGCAGGGCTTAAAATTCCTGGGAAGTTTTCATCTGTGGGGGAGGTATAAGCTGAGCTCTGTTGTGGAAGTGCTGGGTGATAGGGGAGGAGGGAGGGTAACACAGAGAGAGGCTCAGGAAGTTCTTAGGGCAGCAGGTGATGGAGCAGAGGGTCGAGGGAAAACAGCAACACACAGAGAAAGCCTACAGTGGTCTGGGGCTGCTTGAGGAGCACTGGGTGAATGGTCAGGAGAGCTGTGGGTCTCTGCCTCCAGGCTGGGGTGGAGGAGATTGTTGGCTGGTTCCTGCAAAATTGAGAGGGAAGGAGACCTTGGTCCAGCCTGCTGAGCTGCTCTGCAGGGCTGGGTACCTTTCTGAATGAGCCACCCCGTGTCTTTGAGAAAATGGGGCACTCAGGAGCATGTCTGACCTCAGGGTCCCAGAGGAAGTTTGCCCTCCACACAGCTTTTGTTGTTGCTGTAAAAAGTAGGGGTGAGCCCACTGCAAAATCATAGAACCACAGAATCCTTAAAGTTGGGGAAAATCCTCCAGGATAGTGGAGTCCAACCATGCCCCCAGCACTGCCACCACTGACCCACGTCCCCAAGTGCCACATCCACAAGGCTTTCAAACCCCTCCAGGGATGGGGACTCCACCACTGCCCTGGGCAGCCCATTCTAAAGTCTGACTGAAAATTTCTTCCTTCTGTGAAGAAATATTTTCTTAACATCCAATTTAAACCTCCCCTGTCACAACCTGAGGCTGTTTGCTCCCATCCTGAATGTACAAAAAAGTCAGGAATTGGGATTTTGCCCACCAGGTTCCTGGGTGAGGGTTTTCAGGGCTTGGGGACAGCCAGCAGACACCTCTTCAGGGCTTGATGTTTGCAGACCTGCCAAATGTTGGGCAGCTTCTGAATCAACCCAGAGCTCCTAACTGGGGGCTCAGATTGATTTGCTTGCTCAAAATGTTTTTTTCTGAATGGAGGGGAAGGGTTAGATGCTTTGTAGTCCATCACTCTCAAAAGCACTAGGAAGATTTTAGAGATTCAGTGTGTGGCTCATCTGATGTTCTAGAGGCGCCAGCCTTTAATTAACATCACTGAGAAGTTCAGATCCCAAATTTAATTCCTTTTTGTGTATAACGGGGAGTTCTGAGGTGTCAACAGGTTTTGTGTCTCAAACAGATGTTACTTTTTTCCCCTCAGAGATGGGTTTAATCTGAAATACTGCTTTGTAATTGCTGCTCCTCTCTCCTGTACTTGATATCTGCCAGAACCCCCATCCAGTGGATATTACATGGGTTAGTGTTATTTGTGCTCTGTTATTTCCACCCAGGCAGAAGTCTTGTCCTGGGTTCAGCAGTTAGCACTGGAGGAAAAAAAAAACCCTTGTAATCTTTTTCTGCTCTCTCTAAAGGTCCAGTTACATTGTGAACTGACGGTATAAGTGGAAAATCTAGGATTATTTTCATTACAGTTTTTGATCTCTCCCAGCTGTCCCATAAGGAGTTGAGTAGGAAGAACATTTTCAGGAAGAAATTTTTTTATCCTGAAGGGGGTGGTGAGGCCCTGGCCCAGGGTGCCCAGAGCAGCTGTGGCTGCCCCTGGATCCCTGGCAGTGCCCCAGGCCAGGCTGGATGGGGCTGGGAGCAACCTGGGACAGTGGAATTTGTCCCTGCCCATGGCAGGGGGTAGAGCTGGATGAGGTTTAAATGTCCCTTCCAAACCAAACCCTTTTGGAATTCTATGACCCAAACTACCATGGGTGTGGTCCAAGGCCAAATATCTGTGCCCAGCGCGTGGAACAGAACCCAACTCTTCCCAAAGTGCTCCTGGTTTCCCAAACATCCTCGTGTGGGTTCAGGTGGGTGTGGGCACAGCTTGCTGAGCCCCAGCTCTACAGATCCCCATTAGAATCTCTGGGGATGGAGATTCCTCAGGCTCAGCAAGAGCTTTGGATCCCCCACCTTCATTTCTCCACCTGCACAATGCACCAGTGACTGTCTTGCAGGCCACTGGGTGTAAAATTCAGGGAACAGGGAAAATGCAGGTGATTCTGCTCCTTGGCATGTAAAATTCATGGGTTAATGTAAATGTGGGTGAGAAAAGCAGATTTCTGTCTCATATCCTTCTTTCTGTGGTCACTCTTGAGGAAATGTGTTACAGGAGATGTCTGGAGGATTGTATTTAGCCATAAAAGCTTGATCAGATGTCTCTGCTTGCTTCAGGAAACAGATTTGGAAATGACACAGAAAACTGACAAAGCTGAGACTTTTGAATGAAAAATGAAAACCTCAATTCTTTCCTTATGTCAAAGACACAAATAAATATTACTTTTTAGATAATAGCTTTACCATTATTTGGTTAAAATCCTAGGGGAGGCACTTTCCCAAGGTCACTCACTACAGCAGTGGGAAGAGAGATTCACACTCCTTCTCCTCTAATGAAATCTGCTTAAAAATACTGATCTGAGGGAAAACCCATCTGCTGGCACTGCCTGTACAACTTCCTTATCTGGCTGCTCTGATCAACAGGTTTTCTTTCCCTGACAGACCTTGACAAAATTTTCGAGTCCAACAGCAACTTTTCTTTCAATGCCACCTGAGAGAGGGCTGTGGGGATTTGTGGCCACTTCTTCATAGCAGGGGATTTGTCAAAGTGAATCAGATCTGGAGTCACTGAGAGGGAATTAATGTGAAATGCCTTGATGTTGGCTTTGCAGTTGCTTTAATAGGCATAACTGCACTATTAAACTGATCAGCCTGCATTTAGCTGTTATTTGTATTTGAGGGGAATAAATGTTTTTTCTTTAGGAAGAGTGAATTCTACAGAGTGAAAGAGCTATTACAAACCTTCCAAATGCCTCAGCAATAACAATATGACAACTCCCAGCCTGAAATCCATACTCCTTGTGCTGTGGTAGTGCCTCAAAGTCCTTCTAGACCCTCCCAAAAACCTCAGCAATAACAATATGACAACTCAAAGCCTGAAATCCATACTCCTTGTGCTGTGGTAGTGCCTCAAAGTCTGTTTCACCATCTTCCCCGTGTCCTCTTCTTCACCCCAAGAGCATTTTCAAACTATCTCTGAAACAGTGGTGCTGCTCACACACCTTCCACTCTCCCAGGCTGCTCCAAGCCCCATCCAACCTGGCCTTGGACACTTCCAGGGATGGGTTAGCCATCCTGTGCCGGGGCCTCAGCACCCTCTGAGATGGGGATCTAGAGGAAGCTGCAGCCTGAACTCTGGTAAACCCTGGTATAAAACTCTGGTATAGACATGACCTGGCTGCACCCTTGGGTTGGAGTTGTGCTAAAGAGTGCAGGAAAAGCCATTTTCTGATAATTTTGTAGGTCTCCTTTGGCCAAGGGTGAGAGCAGCCAGCCCATTCAGCTGCACAAGCAGGGAGCTGTGAGCTGTGGTTGGTTTTAGCTGTGCTGCAGTGGGTCAGGAAGGTGTCAGGATGGTGATGGGGAGGACACCTCTGCTGCTCATACTCCTCCAATGCCCAGAGTCCAGCAACAGGGAGGCTCTTGTAGCATCCTTGGATCCTCTGAGTCCTCTTTGTGGTGGGCAGTGGGTTAAAAAACCTTTATACTGTCTTCTGCACTCAAAGTGAGTGCAGAATCATACCTGGGAGAGAGGGCTTGAAGCTGAGGCAGAACAACCCAGCTGAAATATATTTCTTGCTCTGGGGAATTTTTTGTAGGGTTTTTTTTTGGGCATTTTTCCCCCTCCTTTTCCTCTTGGCTCTATCTTTCAAATTGCAGCTCATGAAGATTTGTCACAGGTCAGGAAGACTTAAGTCATGATTTGCAGAAGATGAATGGAATTTTAAAATCAATTTAGTGGTCCCCAGTGTCAGTGGGGTGCCAATCACCACAGGCTGGCACTGCCCAGTTCCTCTGCTGCTATCATTAGGAGGCGAGAGCAGCATTCATTACAGAGAAGCTGAGCCTGGCTGCCTGCAAATGGAATTGAGCTGCCTGACCTTAATGTGTGCCTGATATTTAATTTGAAATTTCTGTGGACACCAGCAGGCTGCATCAGAAACAATACAGGCCCAGCAATGCAAAGCCTTAGCACTGAGAGGACAGCAAAGTAAATTAAATTTGGTAATTGGTAAAAAATCCTTGGGGCCTAGAGGTCACACGTGGAAGAGAAAAAAAAAAGTGTATTTTTCTTTCCACTTGGCAGCTGGACAGGTTCCTGGTAGGATCTTGTGTGCTGCAGGAAGGAGTGTGGTGCACTTTGTTTGTCCTGGACTGGTGGAAAATTTTGGGATGCTCTCAGCCCCACTCGAATGGGCCCCTCAAAATGAGAAAGGGATTGAGGGGCTGGAGCGTGTCCAGGGCAGGGAACGGAGCTGGGAAGGGGCTGGAGCCCCAGGAGAGGCTGAGGGAGCTGGGAAGGGGCTGAGCCTGGAGCAAAGGAGGCTCAGGGGGGCCCCTGTGGCTCTGCACAGCTCCTGACAGGAGGGGACAGCCGGGGGGGTCGGGCTGCGCTCCAGGGAACAGGGACAGGAGCAGAGGGAACGGCCTCAGGCTGGGCATGGGGAGGCTCAGGGTGGATATCAGGGAAAATCCCTCCATAGAAACGCTTGTCCAGCCCTGGCACAGCTGCCCAGGGCAATGTTGGAGTCCTGCTCCTTGGAGGGGTTTAAAAGCCATGTGGATGTGGCACTTGGGGACACGGGTCAGTGGTGGCCTTGGCAGTGCTGGGGAATGGTTGGCCTCCGATCTTAGAGGGCTTTTCCAACTTAAATGATTCTGTGTTTCCACCCTCACAGTCATCACCATCCCCCTCCTGGTGTATTTGAGGTGCTCAGGGTCTGTCACCCCGAGGCCCTCACCCCTGGGGCCTCTCCTGATGCACCCATCACCTCATGGTGCCTCATGGCATGTCATGGCGCCTCATGGCGCATCATGGTGTCTCATGGCACCTCATGGCGCCTCATGGCACCTCATGGTACCTCATGGCGCCTCATGGTGTGTCATGGCCTCTCATGGTGCCTCATGGCCTCCCATGGTACGTCATGGCCCCTCATAGCACGTCATGGTGCCTCACAGCACCTCATGGCCCCTCATGGCACCTCATGGTGCCTCGTGGCACCTCATGGCCCCTCATGGCACCTCATGGTGCCTCGTGGCGCCTCATGGCACCTCATGGCACCTCATGGTACCTCATGGCGCCTCATGGCACCTCACGGCCCCTCACGGCACCTCATGGCACCTCGTGGCATCTTTCTCCCAGCATTTTGGCTCCCTGTGGTCGCCCTCTGGCCTCAGGGCTGTCACCTGTGAAAATCCATGTTTGCCAGAGTGGGTTTGGGATGTGGTCTCCCCTCATCCCCTCATCCTCGGTGCCTGCTTGCAGGCCTTGCTCCATGGGGCCTGCAGGCAGCAGATGCATTGGATATGACACACCTGGATCTGCTTTGAGGTCCGTCCTTGGGGAGGTTGTCCACAGCTAGGAACATCTGTGCATCTGGGTGACAAGGTAGGCTGGCTGGAGGAGGTTTTCTTCCCCTCCTGTGGGATTTTCAAGACACACAAACCTCTGCCTTTGTCTCTGGGCTTTGGGCTTCAGCTGGGCCCCAGCACTGACAAGTTTCTGCCCTGCAAGTGCCAAAGATAACAGGTATGAGTAGGTCTGCAGCGACCACAGCCAGGTTTGTTGCCTGTTCCCCTCTCTTCCCTTTCCCCCTTGGAGCAGCAGGATAGGCAGGGCTCTCAGCATAAGGTCCTTGCCAGAACAAAATAAAGCTGGAGTGAGCCATTCCAGCTGTTTGGCTCCTCAGTCTGGAGCAGATGAAGGTGTCTCTCTGGGGCCAGGAGGAAGGAAGCTCTGAGCTGGCACAAGGCCAGGTAAAATATTCCTGGTATTCTATTTGGATGTTAGGAAAAAAATTCTTCTCTTATAGGGTTGCTCAGGGAAGTGGTGGAGTCACCATCCCTGAAAGTGTCCAAAAAAAGGACACTTGGGGACTGTGGCACCTGGGGACATGGTTTAGTGGTGGGCTTGGCAGTGCTGCGGTAATGGTTGGACTCCATGATCTTAGAGGTCTTTTCCAACCTAAACAATTCCATGACTCTACAAAATCAGATTGCTATTTCCTAAATGCCTCAGGAAATCTAGGGCTATGACACTGTAATAGGTCCTTTGGGAAGGAAATCTCTCCATAAGAAGCAGGGATGAGATACATGGATAAAAGCTGAGCTGATAAAAGCTGAGCTGTTAAAAGCTGAGCTATCTTATGTCTGTAAATGTGCTGCCCACCTCTGTGGGGCTGACCCAGTGCCCTCCAGATGCATCTTCCCACTCCTGGTCATGTGTGTCCATGGTTTGCAGGGCAGAAAATTGCCTGCTGCTGGGAAAAAAAAAGTGCATGTAAGGCAAAAAAAGGATATCTAGGCTGTTCCTGGTAGAAACTCAGGCCTATTTGTGTTTGGGTCACCTTACAAGCAGTGGTAACACACTTATTGTCGTATTTTCACATATTGTCACCCTGGGAGGGTGATATCTGAAAATCATGGAATCATGGAATGGTTTTGGAAGGGAACTTAAAGCTAATTTAGTTCCAGCCCCTGCCACAGGCAGGGACACGTTCCACCAGGCCAGTTTACTCAAAGCCTCATCCAGCCTGCCCTTGGACATGAGGGGATGGACAGAAAATGCTCTGCAAGTCTGTGGGAGGCCTTGGCTGGTCAAAGGGGGAAAAGTGGCTTTGATCCTCAAAGCATCAGCAAGAGGGAGTGGGAAGGGAACAGCATGGCAGCAGCCTGCCCTTGTACAAATATTTTTCCACAGGACACATGCAGAAGGGGAATCTGACCCTGGATCCACCACCCACTGTTTCTGCTGGCCAGGACAGCTCTGCCCTCTGCCCCATCCCCATCATCTCTGTAAAACAGGGTGCAGCCACCAGCCCTGGTTCTCACTGCACTTTGCCACCCTCCCTCTGTGCCATTTAAGCAGAGAAACAGCTAATTTGTGTGTGCTGTGGTCTGCCATGGCATGAAAAGCCTGCAGAGGAACCGAAATCAAACAAATTTCAGATGGTCTCGCAAATGAAGCTGAAAGGTCACAACAGTATCAAGCTGGAGGCTGCGTGTGGTGCTGCAAGCCTCTGCTAAATATCAGCCAGAGATTAGTCCATCCTCTCTGAAAGGCCAAGAGCCACACAGGCTCTGAGTTCCTCCTGCCACATGTCCAGGCTCACAGCATCTAAAAATGGCACATTTTTAGATGTGAAAGAGAGACACAACTTCAGGGACAGAAAATTCAAGGGAGGGCGTCAGGCCGGGGAGGTGTGTGAAACTGAGTTTGGAAAATCCTTAGATATCTTTTTTTTTCCCTCGAAGCCCAAAAGGACTTGTAGATCATGTGGCTAGTGCTAATTAACCTGGCCCTGTGCCGAGCATTGTCATGGCAGTTTAATCAGCAGCTGTGAAAGGGAGCGCTGTCCCTCTGCCAGCCTCCAGCCCCAGCTCCGGGGACAGCAAGGGACATCTCTCTGCTAGGTACATCAACCCATCCTGCATCTGTTAGAGAGTCTTTTGAAGGTCTTTTAGAGGCTTCATCTGACATCAGAGTTGTCAGTACAGGAGCTGTGCCAGCCAGGAATTTCATCTGGGAAAAGCAGTGTCAAACATCAGTTTAACCGGGGGTCAGGCGCTTGAGGAAAGAGCTCAGCAGGGCTGCAGGCTTCTCCCCAAGGCCACCGACCTTCTCCTCATAGCACTGCTCTAATTTAATGGCAAATCCCTTGGCTCTGTTAGGGGTGGATGGTCTCACTTCATTCATTCCACCACCATCCAGTTTCTGCTGCCTTATACTGGGTCTCCCACGAACTCCAGAGAGTCAAGACCTGGAGTTCGAGGAGCAGCTGAGCCTCACACCTACTAAACACACTAAAAGCCCGTTTGAGAAACCCTGCTAGCATGAAATAACCCACTGGTATTAGAGGAATATCCTCTGATATGTGGTGGGTAGTGATTATTCCTGAAAACCTGTGGATGGAAGCATCAGTTAAAATAAAAAGTGCCTGGTGCCCAGGGTGCAGAAATGCCACAGCATCCCACCTTCCTCCCACCGTGTGACAGCTCATGGGCTCCAGTCATTGCCACTCTGTGTATTTATGGGGCACTTAACCAGCTCCTTAAACAACAATTTGCAGGCTATTCTTCACCCTTTAACAAAAACCTCTTATTTTGTTGTCTCTGTTAAGAGCACTGCCTGCAGCCCTGAGAGTCAAATTCTTTCTAAATGTCAATTTCATTTCTCAACAGCAAGGCTAGCATTGGAAAACAAGATAATGGTGGCAACCTGGTGCTGTTAATGGAATATAGCAAGGGGGTTTTGCTGGTCCAGCAGGGCAGAGAGCTGTGCAGCCCCCCTATACCTGCTGTGCTTTCTGGTTATGCTGAATGGCAGCGTGGACATTTCCAAGGGAATAAAAACAACATCCACGTGAGAGAGGAAAAATGTTTCTGTCTGAGCAGGCTCAGCTAAACCACTGTCAGGAATGCTAAATATCATAGTGGGAGGTCAGCTCAGGTCCTGGAAGGGCACGCAGCGGGAGGATGCAGCTCTTTGGAAGGAAATGGTAAAGGGAGATACACTCATCTGCCATTGCATTTGCAACCCTGCCTCAAGGTGAGTTGGGATGACCTGGTTTGGCTTGTCTTCTGGTGAGAAGAATGTTTTCCTCCTAGCAGCTTCCCCCCCTCCCCAGTGCTCCCATCCCACGAGGTGCCCAGCCATGGGGCTGGTGCAGGGCGAGGATGTTGGACCCAGAGCAGTTTCCCACTGTGTGATGCTCAGTTTGGCTCTGCCTGAGCTGATTTTATGGAGAACAGACTGCTGGAAGTCGTGTTTAGCTCAAAGGAGGGAGCAGACTTAGCAGACAGGGTCCCTTTCCTCCTCGCCTGCTCATTCCTCATGAAGCCTCATGCTTTGCTTTGTGTGGGTCTCCCTTGTCACCCAGCTTGGTTCATCCTGGATTTGTTGGTAGCTCCTGTGTCTTTAATGTGTGCATGAATAGGTCTTTTGGCTCTGCAACAGCTTTTCTGTTTGAGGTGGCTGGGTCTGCTTTCTCAGACGAGTTCAATTACTCAATTGACTTTAATTTTAAAATAAAAAATAAAAGGCATTCATTGATGGCAAGCACAGGGAGCGCAGACCCACCGCTATGTCTTTCCTGCAGGGAGACTGAAGCCAGCTTCCATGGATTTGCACAGACATTCCTGGCATGAGCCTGATGTTGAGCAAACGCTTCCCAAGCATGGAGCATGCCTGGTGCTTCCTCCAAAGACCCAGCTGTGGGATCTGGGTTATGTCTCCTGTGAATGAGGGGTGGGGAGGCCTCGCTGTGGCTGGAGGTAGCTTTGGATCACAGAGTCACAGGATGGTTTGGGTTTCCTCCCTCCTTCCCAAGAAAGAGAATGTGGGCCTGAGAGGATGGAAGGGATTGTCCAGCGTGGAGAGGAGAGGAAAAGACCTGGGGACACCTCATCACAGAATGACCTTAAAGCTCAGCCAGTTCCAACCCCCTGCCCTGGGCAGGGACACCTTCCACTATCCCAGATGGCTCTAAGCCCCTTCCAACCTGGCCTTGGACAGTCTCAGGGATCCAGGGACAGCCACAGCTGCTCTGGGCACCCTGGGCCGGGGCCTGCCCACCCTCCCAGCCAGCAATTCCTTCATAATATCTACCCTACATCTGACTTCTTCCAGCTTAAACCGTTCCCCCCTGTCCTGTCCATCCATCCCTTTCCAAAATCACTCTCCAGCTCTCCTGGAGCCCCTTTCGGCTCTGGAAAAAAGCACTCTAAGGTCTCTAGGCTGCTGTGAGGATGCAGGGCTGCATTTTGTCCACCAAAAACTTCCCCCAAAAAGTGCAGCCGGCTGATGCTTCTTCCTTGGGTGTGGCTGCTGTGTCCTGGCAGAGTCGTTCCACATGGGTGACCTCTTCTCCTAGGAGCTTTGTAAGGTGGCTCGTGGCTGGCATTTCTGAGGACAGATGTCCCAAAACGTACCTGTGTGCTGGGGGGGTTTTCTTTCCATCCACCACTCCCCCATGCAGTGAGTCAGCCTGCTCCTCTGTGAATCCGTACCATATGGCAGCCATCCTGCTCCTCCTGGAGACCACGTGCACGCAGGGCTGACAGCAGCCTGGGTCCTGCTGGGACAAGGGGTGGTGCCTGCTGACTTCCAGACACAAAATTCCCTCTCCTGGAGGCAAGACTGCACTGGATCTTCTGGGATCTGGGGAGGCTGAGCCTCGGGATCAGTGCGTGGGGAGGCTCTGTCCATGCTGCTGGGTTGCAAGCTGGGCATTGAGATGGAGAATTTGGGGGGAATCTTTCCAATTGTGCAGAATTGCCTTCAGCCCTCCTTCCCAGGAAAGGGGGATGTGGGTCTGAGGGGATGATAGGAAGGGGTTGTCCAGCATGGAGAGGAAAAGGCTCTGGGGACACCTCGTTGCAGCCTCTCAGTGCCCAAAAGGGTGCTGATATTAAAGAGGGAGAAGGACTTTTTACACAGGACATTTTAAAGACCAAGGGGGAAAGATTGTAAACTATAAGAAGAGAGGTTTACATTGAGTATTAGGAAGAAATTCTTCCCTGTGAGGGTGAGGAGGCCAGAGGTTTCCCAGAGCAGCTGGGCAGAGGTTTCCCAGAGCAGCTGTGGCTGCCCCATCCATGGCAGCGTCCAAGGCCAGGTTGGATAGGGCTTGGAGCAGCCTGGGATAGTGGAAGGTGTCCCTGGCAGTAGGGCTGGAACAAGACGTCATTTTAAATGTCCCTTCCAACCCAAACCATTCTGGGATTTCTATGAAATCTGCAGAATCTTCCTTGGACTGTGTTGCATGTCTCTGACCCATTATCAGCCCAGCTCCCCATACCAGTGCAAGCTTCTCATTCCCTGAATCCCCCCCATGGCCTTCTGTGAAAAAATCCCAGCCCCACAGATAACAAATCACTCGGCAGTGGCACCATCTGGACAGTGGCCCAGTGTCCCACTGGGGAACCTCCTCTGACTGGAGCTGACCATATGAACAAAATCACTATTTCTCTCTGCTCCAGCTGAGGCAGACTTTTGAAGGGCAGCCAAGTCCTCAGGCTGGGGGTTTGGGGCGTTTCCTTGGCTTTTGGCCACTGGGAAGTAGCTGGAGAAGGTAGAGCACAGCCTGAGTTTGGAGTAAATCCCAAAGTGCTGAAATCCTGGCGGGTTGCTGATGAAAACCAGTGCTCGCCCAAGGGCTGGGCAGAGAGTGCTGGGATGCAATAATTGCTGACCTCCAGAGAAATGTGAGGTCACAGAGGCACAGTTAAAACAGCAATGCATCCTCAAAAATATTACCGTTATTGGTTAAAGGGCTCGTGGAATTTTGCTGTGTTTTAACTCTCACAGAACTTCAGGCTTAACCTGCCAAAAATAGAATAATCCAAAACACCCCCAGAACACTGGGGCTGCAATGATGGCACTGCAATCAATCCTATTAAAAGTGGATGTAAAAAAGGCAAAAGATTTGAGAAATGACATTGTTGGTTGTCTGCATCTGAAAAAAAAAAGCCTGCCATTACTCAGTATAATCTACTTTTCCAAAATTATTGGAAGGTAGGAAAAAAAAAATCCCACACATTTTTCTTTTCCCATTTTACACATTTAAGCCAAAATGAAAAATAGCTTATGAGATTTAAGCTATTTATTATCAAATAAAACTGCATCTGGGCCATGTGTTTCTGCGTCAAGTTTTGGCACTGTGAGAGCACAAATGCTGAGAGTTGTGAGCCCCTCAGAAGTGAGGCTGATGGTGGAAACATTGACTTAGTCCTAACTCTCTCAGGGAGGATGGGTCCAAAGCTGGTTGTAGGGAATTGAGATGCTGGCCCTGACATGGAGCTGTATCTGCAGCATCCTGTGGGGTTGTGTGCAGCCCTGTGGGATGCTCTTGATGGAATAAATAGAAACCAATTTGTGATAACACCTGGGGGGACAGCTGGAGCTGTGCCAGGGGAGGTTTAGGTTGGGTATCAGGGAAAGGCTCTTCCCCAGAGGGTGCTGGCCCTGCCCAGGCTCCCCAGGGAATGGGCACAGCCCCAAGGCTGCCAGAGCTCCAGGAGGGTTCGGACAATGATCTCAGGGATGCCCAGGGTGGGATTGCTGGGGGTCTATGCAGGGCAGGAGCTGGGCTGGGTGATCCTGGGGGGTTCCCTCCAGCTCACGGTGTTCTGTGATTTTATGATGGAATAAGCAGGAATGTGATTCCTCTTCCCATTGTGGTGGAAAATCCCTTGGACTTAGTCTCCTCTGGCTTCAGAGGGAGGGGAAAATACTCACAGGGGGTGGATTTCCATGCTGGAAGGGACAGCTGTTGTCACCTTCTCCATCCCACATCCCAAAATTAATCCCTGTGCAAGTAGGGGGATGTCCTTTAGGAAACCAACCAGCCCTGGTGCTGAGGAAGGGATTTTGGCTGTGGGCAGGTGGTTTCCAGGCTGTGCCTGCTGCAGGCCAGACCTGGCCTCTGGGTTTTGTCAGGCTCATTGCCTGCCTGATGAGGACAAACCTCATCCTGCCCAGCTCACGTGTGGCAGCGTTTTAGGCTCTGCTCAGCCATGGTTCTACCTTTGCTGGTTCTGACATGGAATCACAGGTCTCCTGCAGTGCCTGCCTCCACGGTGGATGCTTGGGCTCCTCTCCAAGCCTCCTTCCCAGCTTTGGCATCAATCTGAGGCGCTTATTGCTCCCAAGGAACCCCACCTCCTGCTTTTTATATAGCAAACATTTGTGCCTTCAGATGCTGCTGGGGCTCTGGGAGCTCATGGTTTGCTGATTACCAAAATTCACTTTCCCTCAGATAGCCTGACACCTGCAAATAGCACCTGTACAGGTTTTTTGATGGATGACTTTACATTTAGCTGTATAAAATACATATTTTTTTTGGTGTTTGGTTAGAGTTTTCCTTTATATGTTATTACAGCAGGGCTTAGCAGCACTAACTCATGCCAGGACCTCATGCAGAAATGTAAAGTAAGAGCTATTTCCACATCAAGGACCTGACGTTTCCCTTGTACTTTAAACACAGCTCCGTCTCTCCTGGAGTGACATGTACCTATAAAGTTTGGGATATTAAATTTAATAGGGAACAGGCTTCCAGGATCTTTGATTTTTAGCCACAGACTTCTTATTCATGGAGCGTAAAAGGGGAATTGCCAGGACACAGCGTGGCAGGACTCACAGTAGCTGGGGTTTTCCCAAACCTGAGTTCAAGTCAGTTCAGTGCAGAGAACTGCTGAGCTGCCCTGACCTGTGCCAGCATCCACTGCACCTCTCACAGCTCCACATCAGCCTTGGACCCTGAGCCCAGATGCTGCCCTGGGTGCCTCAAACCAGAGCACACTGATGGTCTGAACTCCAAAATCCTTTAGGCTGATTAAATGGAGAGGTCCAGTGGGGACAGGGAACTTGCAGGGGCTCCACAGGTGCAGTCGTTCCCCCACTGTGCTTTGGATGTGGGGCTGAGCTCTTGGGCTCAGGATGGGGACTTAAGAGTGGTTTACAGGGGATTTGCTAGCATTGTTCTGGCACTGCACCCAGCACACCCACCTCCTAGGAGCAGTCTGCTCTCTCTTAAGAGATAATCCTCATTTTTTTTTTTGTACCTTAGCAGTTGTGAGAGGCTCCTGTATTCTGTGTAATGTCACTTGAAAGAGGAACCAGCTGCTGAGCTTTCACTGCCTTCTGGGGTGAGGAGGGACATTTTGTGGTGTGGCTTCTGAGCCATCTGTAAAAACTCAAGGGGGACTACACATTATACTGTCTTCCCTGAGTGTCAGGTGCTGCACAAGTTACCCTCCTGGCACTCTGAGGGTTTCATGCAGGCTGGTAAATCCCCTACCTGATATAGGATTACAGGATTTAAGATAAAGCCCAGAGGGTGACCTGAAACATGCCGTCGTCAACCAATCCCTTTGCAAGGGGGTGTCCCATGTCCTGACTCCCTGCCAAAATCTTCTGGCTTAGGGGCTGATTTGCCAGAGAGCCAGAAAGGAAGAAAGGCTGGGCTGCCAAACATCTCCCATCCAAACTGATGTGCTGTTCCTAGAAATGCTGAGACATTCCATCTGTCTCCCAAACCTGCTTTCCTCCCCACAAACCACTGCCACTCACCCTGCACTCTGTGGACATGATGGATGGGAATCTCCCAGCCCCGGGCTTAAGATGCAGATAAATAAATCCTCCAGGAAAACCCAGCTGGTTATTACAGTCCCATTTGAAACAAGGGGTGTGTGGGTGGGGAATTAATGCGTGCAAAACAGAGGCAGATGGGGATTGATGCAGAATAACCCGCCCAGAGCAGCCTCCTCTGTGTTTCCAGGGTAGGTTTCAATGCCTGTTCCAATCTGTCCCTAGAGGGGAGGTTTAAAGCAGGTCAGGCAAACAATGTCTTCCAAAAAATGGAATCTCTCCCCTGTTTGCTGACAGTGGGAGAACAGGATGGAAAGCCTTCCCTGGAAACCCCTTTGTGGGGATACAACATGTGTGGGAGAGGAAAGGGCAAAGACCACCACACAGGTCCTCAGCCAAAAGCTGCTGTGGAGGGAGGGGATGTGGAGGCTGGCACAAGGCTGGGGTGCTGTGGTTTCCAAGGCTGTGGGTGATCCCAGGATCCCCAGTGCCCATGGGGCATGGCCATACACAGGACTCTGCTCCTGCCCGAGCCCCTGCAGTGTGTGCTGGGCTGGTGCTCAGCTCCTGCAGGGGTGAGACCAGCGGTGATCACAAAACCTTTGACTTAAACATGGATCAGAGTCACCTGAGGGCATTGGCTCTTCCCACTGACTCCCTCTCTGGGTCAAAGCTCCATGAGGAGTTCAGACCCCTAAGGATTGGCTGTGTTTGGTTGGGGCTGTCACAGCATTAAGAAGCTCCATGAACAATGCAGAGCAGCCCCCAAGACCCTGCCAAGCCCTTGCAATGTCTGGCTGGATGTTTTCCCCCCGATGGCTTTGGCTTTTTGCCTGTTTCTGGATGTCCCACATATCATTACCGGTAGGAGGGAGCTGCTGCAAACCTCCCTGGCCAGTCATTAGGAGCAGTTAAGAGTGTTTTTAAGGCAGGTGTTGAGCACTTCCAAATGCCTGGGGAAGGCTTTGGACACTGTGAAAGCAAGGAAACGTTGGAAACACAAGTATTGAATTTCCTTTTCCAAACAACTGGCTGCAGCCTATCACTGCCTGTCAAAGTTGAAGGCACAAGTCAGCGCGTTTTTGCATTCTCAAGGGCAGAGATAGGGATTGCTCCAAATGCTTCCCCATTGCAGGGAGAGCCAAGTAATAGGCTGCTGTCATGCCAGGATTTTTTATTTCTTATTTTTAAATAGGGGATGAATTCCTTCCCCTGGTTAATTACCACATTTCCAGGCTGGGGATTCATTCACATGGATGTATCACCCTGCCAGCAATATAAAACCACAAAAGTTGAGCTTTATTGGCTCCCTTGGCCAAAGGGGACTCAGACCTACTCCACTTCCTTTTCAACATTTTTATTTTTTTAGTTTGAGATAACTGGCCAGACCCTGGAGAGGAGCCTTTGAGCCCAGATGTCTTTCCACAAATTGGGAATACTCAAACTTTTTTTGGTATTTTCCAATGCAGAGCAGTGCAGAACAGGCTTGGGTTGCACGCAGGATGGAATGGTGGTGAGGGAGAAGGGGCGGCTGAGCACACAGAATTGGGCTGATGGGCAAAGTTCAGGTACCAGCCAAACCTTCTCTGCCCTTGGAATTGCTGGAATTTTGCTTGGACATAAGCCCTGCAGCCCAAAAAAGCCTATGAGACCCGCAGTGTGGCTCCTGCTTTTAGCATGGGAGTTGTGGTCAAGCGATTCCTGTCAGCTGTTCCTTCCCCAGCACCTTCAGACCCAACATAAAGGAGAAACATTATTTAAAGTACCATTCTCAGAGGGGCTTTTCAACACCTCCAAAGCCAAATTTCCTCCAGGGCTTGCTCCTGGCAGGTGTGCAGGGCTGAGCCTAAACCCAAGAGAAAACAGGGCAACCTGGGGAGAAATTGCTGTGCTGGGTGAGAAACGCCATGCCAGGCTGTAGAAACATCATGCCATCCCTCCAGACATTCCAGAGCCTGGGAGAAGAGGAATGAAACTGAGACCACTAAATCCCAGAAAACGTTTTCTCCCAGCGCAATGTGGCTTTTTTTTTTTTTCTTTTAATGTGATGATCCAAAAATCTCAAATACACCCTCGAATTCAACACTGAGAATAAGGCTATAATTAAAACACAGTGAGAAGTATAAAAGCAAAAAGACAGCTTTAAGTGTAGCAACGCTACTGAAGTGTTTCTCCTTCCTCCTTGGAAAATATTGCTGGATTCAACACGTTGCTGTGAAACATCAGCTTCAACAAAACTTTTTTTCCCCCCTGAAGCTAGTGGGAAAGAGTTGCAGGAAAAAAACTCTCATCCAGTGCTGTATAAACAGCTGTCTCCCTCCTGTGATGGGTCCAGGCTGCCTGGCTGCATCCCATCCCTCATTCTTGCTGGTTCCCATCCCCAGCCCTCAGCACCTCTTCAGTCTTGGTGTAAATAGAGGTGGGGGGTTGGAACTGGATGATCTTTAAGTCCCTTCCAACCCTTAACTATCTATGATTTTCTGTAAATATGCTGATTAACGCTGGTCACTGCCAGCTGTAAATCACAAAATCACTGCTTATCCTGAGTTGGAAGGGACCCATAGGGATCACTGAGTCCAGCTTTGAGCCCTGTGCAGAACAGCCCTAAGAATCACATCATGTGCTGGGCTTTGATTTTTTTGTTGAATGCTGAGCTTAGGCCCTGGTAGGGTCCCACCTCATCTTTTTTTTTTGGTGTATTGATGCTGCACGTGGTTTCCTTGTGTGGTGTGCAGGGGAGGGGATGCTGTGCTCTGCGTTAGGCACCCTGAGCCACACCAGCTCATGTACAGCAATTAATGAGAGGCTTCATTAGTGCGAGAGGATGTTGACTGGGGGTTGTACAAGCAGGCAGGGGCACTGAGCAGGCTCTGAGGTCTGTGTTTTTGAGGATTTTGGGAAAAGCTCAGATGTGTTCTGCCTGCACAGAGGCACAGTGCAAAGAGGGCGGCTGTGACCACCAAAGAATTAATCAGCACTGGGGAGCCCATCTGAGCCCCTTTCCCCTGAATTCCTTTGAAGCACTTTTCCATCAGGTGTGAAAGACTCTGAGCAGGAGATGATAAACCTCCAGAACCTCAAGTTGGCACCCAGGACACAAATTTGCTCCACCAGCCACCACAGACCAGCCCTTCATCCTGACTCCTTGCTGGCACAGCACCACCTCAACAAGTAAATAAGGCAAATTTAAATAGTCTTTATCCATTTATTGCATCTCCCAGCCACAGATTTGGGGGTCCTTTACCACTTTCCTGGCACTGGACAAGAGGGATGGCAGGCTGTACCCTGGAGCTGGCAGCCCATTATTTTTAGCATGGTTTTTGGCTTCTTGCATCTTGCCCCAGCAGAGCAGCAAAGCAGGTCAAGTGTCTAAAAAACAAGTAATATAAGGAGAGGCTGAGGGAGCTGGGCAGGGGCTGAGCCTGGAGCAAAGGAGGCTCAGGGGGGCCCTTGTGGCTCTGCACAGCTCCTGACAGGAGGGGACAGCCGGGGGGGTCGGGCTGTGCTCCAGGGAACAGGGACAGGACAAGGAAAAAGGTGCCAGAGGAGGTTCAGACAGGATATTAGAATTTTTCTTTGTCGCTGCTGGAGTGGGTCAGGCATTGGAATAAGTTGCTCAGGGAGGTGGAACCATCACCATCTCTGGAAGTGTCTGAGAGGTGTCTGGATGTGATATTTGGAATGGTTATGTGTGGTGCTGGGTTAATGCCTGGACCCAGTGATCCTGATGGTCTTTTTCAACCTCGACTGGATCCTGTGATTCTCAGTTTCACTGGATGAAATGAGAAAGCTGTTGGCAAAGGTGCTGAAAGTGAGACAGATTCCTTCCTGCCTGATAGATTTCACTTGCATTCTTTCCTCTTCCTTCATCCTCACCCTGCAGTCAGCTGTCCTGTAACAGCAGTGAGACAGCATCTCCCTCTGCCAGACCATTCAGCCTTTATGCAGCTGAATACCTTTAATTTGGTCTGAGGGGTTATCTATTTCATGTTTTATTTTCCATGGCAGGGGGGTTGTAACTAGGTGATCTTTAGGGTCCCTTCCAACCCAAGCCATTCAATTGTTCTGTGATTGTCATACCTCGTTTCCTATCAGTAAGTGAATTTTCACTCATTTCACAAGGGTATGGTCACAAACAATTTGAAGGCATCAACACGTGTGTGATGATACCAGGCAATTAGGAGCTTGTTTGTAGTGCGAGCCCCCTGTGGTGTCCTTCTCCATGTGCCACGTGGAGCTGGAGCTGCTCCCATGATTTTGGCCGTTACTCACTGCACGCTGTCAGGGCCCATGCAAACTTCCCACCGTGTTGCTGGCTCCGAGGGGAATTTTAATGCACATCCAGGGAAGGGAGCTGCAGGCTCCTGGGCTGGTAAAAGCCTGGCAGGCTCTCCTGGTGCTCAGAGAGGCACCACAAGGGCTCCTGTTGAGGGGCTTATCTGCCTGCCCAGTCCAGGACGAGGGGTCACAGGGGGTCTAATCAGGACAAAGTGGGTGAGACAACCAGGCTCCATCCCTCAGCTTGGCTGATTACAACAGGCAGCTCGTCCTCAGCTGTAAAAGCTGTCAGTGAGCAAAGCCAGGGCTCTCCAGGAGCTGCCACCTCCCTCTGCCACGATGGGACCTGGATGTGAACCAGCCCCAGCCTCCCTGACACCCCCAGCCCCCACGTGCAGACCACAGGGGACTCAATGAGCAGTCCAGGTTGCCTTACCCAGGGGACATATTCACATGCTTTGCAGGTAGCTTAACAGCATGAGACAGATTTTGCTTTCCCCTCGAAGGTGGCCGGGCTCCCTGGCTGCAGCTGTCTGCTCCAGACACCTATCCCAGCTCTTGTGTCTCTTACCAGGAGCCTGATTGCATCAAGAGTGCTATAGCCTGAGGAAGGGAGGTGGAAATAAATAGTTCTGCTTTCTGGGTTTTTCTTTTCTAAAAGCCTGTAGCATCCCCTGTCTGGCTGCAGGGGTTACGCAGAGGCTTTGCATCTCAGAGATGGGTCAGTGTTGGACTGAGCACACGGATCCCTTGAGCCTTTCAGGCTGAAATACTGGTGGGTGGATAAATATGCATGTGCCTAGATGAAGTCAAACCCTGACTGATGCTAAAGGAGAATCCCCAGTGGCAGAATCACCTAGGACCAGACCAGTGTATTTCTGTGACTCAACGTCACTTACCAACCTGGCAAAATTTATAATTCACAGGGTTCACCCGGGGGTGCAAAGGGAGCGTTCCTGCTAATGAAAAAAATGTCTGTGCTGCTTTGGATAATGTATGGAAACAATAAATATAACTGTAGAACAGAGGGAGAAAAGGAAAAAAACCCTAAGCAGCAGCAGTGGAAGTGAGAAAGAGGTGGTGAGGGGGATGTGCTGAGTTTCCCTGCGGGTTTCTGCCGCGCTCGACGCCTGCGAGAGCGAAGGGTGGAAATGGCAGCGAGCAGCCGAGCAGGTTCAGCTGTCCACAGGCCTGCATCATCTGCTGCTTTCTAAAAACTAATTTGTACCTTCCTCAGTCTGAGGCTGAAGGCTGTGATGCTTCCAGCTGAGTGTTTTGGGTGCTTTGTAGATTGTTGTTTAGCAGGCCTCCCCGCGGGCTGGTGGAGGATTGTCTGCACAGTGCAGGTGGGGATGTGGTTTAGCAGGGGGATTGGCACGGCTGGGTTGGACTTTATGATCTGAGAGGGTTTTTCCAACCCAAACGATTCTATTATTGTATTTTATGGTGCTAAATTATTCTGTGAGGCTGTGGCATCAAGGAGGTGATTTTACCCCTCTGCCACACTCAGGTGAGAGCTGCCTCCAGCTCTGGGGTGCCCAGCACAGCAAGGACAGGGATCTGTTGAAGCCAGTCCAGAGAAAGCCACTAAGATTATCAGATAGAGATTGACCACCTCTCCTATGAGTAAAGGCTGAGAGAATAGAGATTGTTCAGCCTGGGAATGAGAAGGCTTTGGAATGACCTCATTCCCTTCCAGTTACTGAAGGGAACCTGCAGGAAAGACAGGGCAAGAGCCTGGTGTGACAGGACAAGTGGGAATGGCTTCAAATTGAAAGAAAGTAGGTTTCGATTAGATATTAGGAGGAAATTCTTTCCTGTGAGGGTGGTGAGGCCCTGGCATGCGTTGCACAGAGAAGCTGTGGGGGCCCCATCCCTGGCAACGTCCAAGGCCAGGCTGGATGGAGCTTGGAACAACCTGGGATAGTGGAAGATGTCCCTGCCCATGGCAGGGGATTGGAACTAGATGACCTTCAAAGACTTCTTCCAGCCCAAACCATTCTGTGATCGTGTGATTGCAGAGCTGGGTATCTGTGGGGTGTACTGCAGGCTGTAGAGGCCCAGAGCACTGGGGTGTCACACGGACCCAGCTCCATAGCAGGTTTTCAGCATCACAGTGTGAAGCTGCAGCTTCACAGCAGCAGAGGAGAGCCAGGCCAGCTGGGGCAGCCACTGTCCACACTCATGGTCTGTCAGTGGCAGGAATCACCCAAGTGCTGGGTGATCCTGTTGATCCCTGGTGCTGAACTTGGCTTTAGGATGTGATCAAAGAAGATGAGTGGGACTGGAAGCAGCAACCAGCATAGCATTGCACAAGGCAGGGAGATGGTGGTGGTGGTCACCCAAGGGCATCCCTGGCCGTATGGCCCTACACCATCACAAAATGCCACAGCCTCTTTTGGGTCAGACTTGTCCCCAGTTAGGCCAGAGAACCACCCAGCTCTCTTTCCCACCCCACAGACAGCCTGGCTGGCCCAAGACATGATTCATTTCTCCAGCAGATCCTGTCTCAGTATCCATGTATTATCACAAATTCTGAGGCTTGCAAAGCACCTTTTAGAGCTGGATTATCTAGATTCAGGCATTAGCTGTCTCCGTGGCTTAGCTGAGCATAAGGCAACAAGTGCTGTCCAGGCTGGGAGCTTAGGTGGGTGTGTGGGCATCTGGGGGCATTTTTGAGGACATTTGGCCTCAACCTGTGAAAGGAAAACTGCCCAAAACTGGAGCAAATAATCACCTGCTTTGCTGACACAGATGTGATGCATTGCTCATCTCAGAGCTGCTGATCTGATGTTGCTCTGAGCTGTCATCATCTGCTACAGCAACAGCATTTAAATGAAAGGAAGCACCGTCAGGACAACAAAATGGTTTTTGGCTGGTGGGCAGCCTGACAGTATCCCAGGTAAATCAGTTCTCCACAGCTCCAGACAGGGGCAGCTGGAATTACTCAAGGCACCAGGAGCATGCCAGTGAGCCTCATGGAAGGGGCTGATTCTCTCATCCCAACCAGCAGGTTGGGCACAGCAAAAGGTGTTTCCAGGCTGGCCTTGGGTCAAAAGCCTCTCTAGGGCTGGTGAGGACTTTATTTTGCCTCTGTGGACTTCCCTGAAAATCTTCCCTAGAGATATTAAAGAGCTGGACAAAATCCTGAGTAATGTGTTCTAGGGACCCTAGATGATCTCCAGTGGTCCTTCCAACCTTAGTCCTGGGATTCTGTGATTGTCTCTTGGGCTGGAGAAGGCAGGTGTTTGGACATGGAGGGTAAGCCCATAAAAACATCCAAGATCTGGCTAATCTCTCTTCCTGCAAAATCAAAGTATCCCAATGGAGGAGGAGAATCCTTCTGTGGTATGACGACCAAAACTTGAGCTCATAAAGCTGAAAGAAAGTCTCTGCCTTGCTGATCCCAGAGCAACATTGCCTTCACGTGGGCACCACTGGGCAGGTGATGGGGAACTAGGATCCTGGAGCATGATAGGCACACTTTGCCTCCTCATTGTCTTTGCTGTGGATGTGTCCCCAAAGCTTGGCTAATGGAAGTGTCAGCTCTGCCCTTGCAGTGGGGAGTGAAAACAAAAGCTGGAATGTGGTATCAGGACTCGGTTTTAGTCATGGATTAGTCTCTGCTGTGGCAGACATTGCTATCCAGGCAAAAAGCAGATTAAATCCGTGAATTCAATTTTCTTGCGGTATCTTATGGACAATGCTTATGCTTGTTGGTGTCAATGCAAGTGTGATCTAGGACCACGCTTGTGGCTTGGAAAAGAGGGAGAAGACTTTGTGGTAGCAAAGTAATCACTAATAGAGCTTCTGCGTCTCCATAACTCCCTGAAAGCAGGGGCAGCCAGGTGGGGGTCAGGCTCTGCCCCAGGGAACAAGGGATAGGATGAGAGGAAATGGCCTTGAGCTGTTCCAGGAGAGATTTGGGTTGAATATTGGGAAAAATTTCTTCACAGAAAGTGTGGTCTGGCTCTGGAGGAGGCATTCAGGGAAGTGGTGGAGTCCTCACTTCTGGAAGTGTTCAATCATCATGGGAATGTGGCACCTGGGGGCAAGGGTTGAACACAACGACTCTGGGTTAATGAGCTCTCTGATCCTAGAGAACTCTTCCAACCTTAAAAATCCTGTGATTCCCTGACACTGCTAATGTGTGAACCTCTGTGGAATTCAAAGGGATGAGTGCCTGCTTTTGATTGTTGATTGTGGTGAGCTACCTGGACAAGGATGCTCAGCTCATGTTTGCAGGGTGACACTGCATTTACCTTCTGTACACCAGACCAAAACGTGGGCTGGGAAAGCAACCCCCACCAGGGCCTTTTGCATCTAGATGCAATGAGCAGGAGAAGGTAAACTCAAAAGCAGCTAACTTTAAAATGTAATCTTCTGTTTTGAGCTGTTATTTGTTTGCCAGGGCTTTCTGGGGCTCACCAGCACCCTGCTTAGTGAGGACTGGCTCTTTGTTTTGCAGACTGGCTTGGTTATGCCAGCAGTGTAATTGGATAACTGCTAATAAGCATAGGATTGCTGAAGTATTCCCCAAAGTCTTTGCTTTGCTGTAAAAATCCTCATCAGCAATTGGATTAGTTGAAGAGAATGAACAATTACTACGTAGGGTAATGTGTTATGTTAAGACAAATTGATGGGTTTTATTTAATCATATGGTCTCGGTCACATCTTGACGGTGTTATTCCAATGAAGAGACATGCATCACTGCACCAGTAGGCACTAGCAAAAAATACTGAAAAATGCTTTATTTAATTAATTAGTTCCTACAGATAAGGCTAATTGACTCTGTACCAGAACAAAATGAGTTAGGCTTTTGCTTTCAGATAGGTTAGCTCTGTGTATCTTCCTGCACACATACCACAGATAAAGTTTGTGTGTTCTGGACCTTGGGAAAGTGCATGACTGAGTTCCTCTCAAGGACTCTCTTTGTATGAGAAGCAAAATCCAAATCAAAACCATGACCAGCTGATCTGCCCACCTGGTGCTCTCTAGCTCACCATGGCTCTGGCATCAAAGGCCCTCCAGAGATTTAACTGAATTAAGGGTTCCCACAACTCAGTAAAAGCTGGGAATCAAGGGCTGAGGTTACACCAGGCATCGAGAGACAAGAGAGTCACAGCAGATGAGAGACAGGCTTTCTCTGCTTCACTTATGTGCTAGAGAACGTGTCCCAGGAAATGTGGGGGAGTCTTGCTGGGTTTCACTGTCTGGTATGGCCCGAAGGCATTTTTGTCTGGAATTCAGCTGAACCTCAGCGTGGTGGCACAGGTTGGAGTGTTGGTGTGTGCAGAGGGTGTGACACTTTCACCTGCTCGCACACCTTGTCTCCAGGCCTGCACAATGGCTCACCTGTGACCTGCTGCAGCCTGGGAGAGCACAGGTGGCCATCAGAGGCTGAGCAATTCACCATGAGCTCCTCACAGCAGCCAAGAGGCTTCTCCTCACTATTCCTTCCAGGAATGGGCCAGGGGAAGTGCAGGATCCCCATTATTATGCAGCCTTTACCTCTTTGTGGTGAATTTGGGCCAGGCCACCAGCAACAAATTCAACTTGCAGGGAAACAGGGTATGTGAGTGGCTCTTTGGCCTGGGTTTGCAGCTCTGTCATTGAGGAGCAGCAGGTCTGATCCCACCACCTCTGGCTTTAATTAATATCGTGGCCGAATCATGCTGTTATCTGACAGCAGGGGAAATTATCACCTCAAGAAGCACTGCTGTGGGTGGCACATATTGTGTAACCTGCTCTCTCTCAGAGGGGCACTGTGGAGGATTAGTTTGCATTTAAGAGGTGCTGTGTGTAATTATGCACAGTTTTGCAAACCTATCCATTTCTGACAGGCCCTCTCCTGTTGTTTCTCCTGCTGGCATCTGGCTTGCTCAGGACTCCCTGAGCTGCTGTGATGGACTGGCCCTGCCTGCCAGGGAGATGTGAGGGATTTGGGTGAAGAAGGCATGATGTACATGCTTGTGCTTTGGGATGAAATACTTTCTCTTGGTGCTGTTGTTCTGGGATGTTTTGTACCATTCACAAAGATTAAAACAGAAAGAAGAAGATGGGGTGCTCAAAACACTGTAAAAAGGCAGGTGTCCCATCCTGAGGCTATCCTTAGCAAAGAGGCATCTCTAATAGCCTCACTCGAGCCCCATCCTTCATTTCTGAATTGACTCTTTCCCCAGTTAAAGAGCCAGAGGTTTTGCATAGTGCCTGTAAGTGCTCCAGGAATGTACGAATTAACAGGCCAGACTGGGCCAAGGGCCTGTCCAAGAGGGGATCTTGAGCAAGGTGCAAGCCAGTGCCAGATGTTTTGCAAAATGCCTCCACTATGGATATCTTTCACACCTCATTTCTCCCTCATTCCCATCCGCTTCATGGCTGGTCCCATAGCATTCCATGTTGTGTTTCCAGCAACTGTTCTCTCCCTGCCTGTAGCCCATGAGGATGGGTTGTTGAAGGATCTCAGCAAACACACAGGGCCTCCATCCCTGCTGTCAGAGGGGAAATTGTCTCACTCATGTCCTGAAGTCAGTGTGAGGAAGATTTTTACAGCAGAGATTATTTCCTTGCCTATGAGACAGTTTTAGAGAGGCAAAGAAATGACTTGCAGGAAAAGTCTGCAGTTCAGGGAAAACACTCAAAACTTCTGTGGGATAATATACAGAACCCAAATATTTTAGAAAACAGGTTTTGTTGTTTATTTCCTTTTTTAGAGTGTTTGAGTCTATATCACAGAATGGTTTATATTGGAAAGGACCTTTAAAGTTCGTCTAGTCCAACCCCATAGCCATGGGCAGGAACATTTCTTACTAGATAAAGTTGCTCCAAACCTCATCCAACCTGGCCTCAAACACTTCCAAGGAGGATGCATCCATGTCTTTTTTGGGCAACCTGTGCCAGGGCCTTACCATCCCCAGCACAAAAAATGTCTTCCTCTTATCTAGGCTGAGTCTCCTCTCTTTTTGTTTAAAACCATCATTCCCTTTTCTATCTCCAAAGGCTCTGTTAAAAATTTTTTCTTTTTCTGTTTAAGACAGGAAAGCCAAAACAAGCTCAAAGCAGTTTTCATTAGCATACACTTCAACTTGGAGCCAAAACAGGACTTTGAACCCAAACCTACGTTTTGGCTCCAGCATTTTCTTGGATAAGAAACACCATTAGTCAAAACTAGCACTCTTGTAATCAGCTTTAACTTGTTCCCTTTTACTTGTGTTTTTTTACAAACCTTTTGCAAGTGGAGAGTGACAGCTGTTTGTCCAACTCTTTTCCTGGGTGGTGCTCTGTCCTGACCACTGCTGGCCCCTATGACCACTGTATGTGGTTATTAATTCTTGCGGTGTTGTTGTGGGTCTCAGGATGGGGTGGGAGATGAGAATTGACTCCTAAGTTCTCAGAAGTTCGATTTATTATTTTATTATATTACATTATATTATATTACATTATATTATATTATATTATATTACAATGATATACTAAAACTGTACTAAAGAAAGAGAAAGGAGACATCAGAAGGCTAGCCAAGAATGATAATAAAAAACCCGTGACTGACTCAGAGAGCCCGACATAGCTGTGATTGGCTATTAATTAAAAACAATTCACATGTTGGGTAAGCAATTCTCCAAATCACATTCCAAAGGAGCAAAACAGGGAGAAGCTGTAGCTTCCCAGCTTCTCAGGAGAAAAAAAGCTGAAGCTTCTCAGGAGGAAACATCCCGGTGGAGAGATTTTTCAGAAAATACATCAGTGACGGCCATGTGCTCTTCTCTTCCAGGTGCTCCCTTTCAAAGGTCTCAGCATCCCCATGCTACCTCCTGCCGGCACTTCCACCTGGGTCCCCAGCCTCAGCTCTCGGCCGACTTCGCCCTGCCTCACGCGGTGCAGCCGCAGCCGGGGCTGGCTCCCCACATGGCCCCCGCGCACCAGCACAGCGGCGCCCTGCACCAGCCCCTGCCGCCCGTGCCCGCCCTGCCCTTCCAGGACGTGGCCGGGCCCTCCTTCCTACCTCAGGCGCTTCACCAGCAATACCTCCTCCAGCAGCAGCTCCTCGAGGCGCAGCACCGCCGGCTCATGCCCCATCCCAGGTAAGGGCATCCCCGAGGATGTGGAGAGGCCGCGCCGACCGCGTGTTGCCTGCGGAGCCACAGCCGCGCTGGTGGGGTTGGGTTTTCGTCTCCAGCTCACCTGTGTGCACTGAAAATGAACCCACCTGAAGGGCAGGCTGCACCTGAAGGTGCGCCCTTCCTGTGGGGATCCCTGCTGTGCCCAGCTGGTGTGTCCCATTATTGTCACACCTGGGAGAATCACGGTGGTGTTGCTGGGGGCCTTTCCAGTCTCTGCCTGCGTGAGCTGCATCTTCACAGCTGCTGTTTCAAACCCATGCATGCCCACCTGCCTCATCAGGTCATACACATGGAGGTCGTGCTGCTCAGGGTTGGGTTTCTGTCTCTGTGAGGGAGTGATGCCAGTGACCTGCAGCACACTCTGTCACAGAGAGCCTCCTAAATCCACACTGAGCTGACAAACGCAGAGAGAATTGCTGTAACTCAGCAGAGATGGAAATGGATGCCTGGCCTTGTCTTGATTGAGTTTCGAGAGAGAGGAGTGATTTTTTTGGAAACATATGGAAGCTATTTGTGGGTTGTACCCATGGATCAAGAATCAGAGGATGAGACTTTGCAATGATGCTTCATTTGGAAAGAATGCTATGGATAGAAAACCCTTTCTTTCCATGTCCTTTCTATCTGAAAATTGTGTGTTCTTCTCATCATTGTTTTGTTATGCATAAACTGGATTTTAGGTGGATTTAATGATTAGCTAATAATTGGGTAGCAAGTATGTTCCAGGCTGAGAAATTGATGATACAAGTGTTTATCTCTTAGTCATAAGCTGAATTCAAATAAAAGCACAGAGCACAATTTCATGCAGAACCTGCTTTGGTAAATGCTGTCAGTGTTGTATTTGCAAGTGGGCTGTAGTATAGAAGAAGGCAGGAACCTCTTGCCCAGCCCCAGTGCTTGTGTTTGAAAGCTGCAGTGGAGCAGGATGTCAGAACACTTACAGGCGTGGGGCAGGAGGTCCCAGTAATGGGAATATGAGTTATGCCTTTGAGAGTGAAGCTCTGAACTGAGGCTGCATGAAAAGTTATTAACCTGGCAGTCTCCCCTGCTCCATTTGCCCTAGTTTTTTCCTGAAGATTTTCTTTCTGATGGTTCAACTGGTCAGCAAGCAAAGGGTAGGAGCCTGTCTGTAATGCAAATCCTGCTTGTGCATCCTCCTTGTCTCTTGCCAAATGTGGACACTGATCCAGCAGCACACACTCTTCCCCTGAGTAGTTCAAACAAGCAATAATCATGAGACTCAAATCCCAAGAAAAACCTTGCTGTATTTTCTAGCACTTTCTTTTCCCTGCCTGCAATGGCAGCAGAGCAGAGGGAGAAGGACCTGGAACCCAGCCTGGCCTGTCCATCATCCAAAGAAATGTTGGCAAAGGCCAGTGAGAGTAAATTCTGCTTTCAGTCACTCGTGAGTAATGTGGTTATGAATGAGGTTCCCCAGGAGTTTATGGACTGCACAGGAGATGAGACAACCTGCAGCTTCTTTATGATGATGGATCACAGCTGGAGCAGGGGCACGTTTTACTTTGTGTGTTGTTTATGGGGCTGACTGCAGCAGAAAAGGAAATAGTGCAAACTGCACAGAGCTGCTGAGAAGTTTTTTGGCTTCCCTTCCTTCTCTGCACATTGCCAGCAAATAGCATCTGCTGCAAACTGAGCATATCTGGGTGCCACAGGGCCTGAGAGTGGATTGCTGTGTGATGGCTGTGAGGGAACAACAGCCCTGGGTTCCCCTTCCACTTACACCTGCCTGCAGTGCTTGGCTTTGGACACCTGTCCACAAGCCCAGCCTTTGGGGGCTGCCCGTGGTTGCCTGGCAGGAGTTGCAGTGCCCAGGTGTGCCTGACCCTGCCTGTTGCTGCTCTCCCCCCGCAGGCGGGCCCAAGAGCGCATGTCTGTCCAGCCTCACCGCCTGCACCCCAGCTTCGACTTCAGCCACCAACTGCAGACTCCACAGCCCATGGGCCCCCAGCCCAGGTACCTGGCAGAGGGCACTGACTGGTGAGTGATCCCCATTTCACTGCTGTACCCAATGAGGTGTTTAAAAAGTCCTGGGAAGGCTGTCGGTTTTGGGGAATGCCACCAGGGATTGTGGCGTTGGTGAAAGCTAAGGAGCCAGCTCAGTGGTTATGGTGTGGGGAGTGTGCAATGGGAAAACTCATCTCTGACAGGTCTGTGAGAGTGTGAAAGCCTCCTATATAAACAAATCATTGGATCATTTAGGTTGGAAAAGCTTTCTAAGACTGTGAAGACCAACCATTCCCCAGCACAGCCAAGTCCACCACTGACCCATGTCCTCAAGTGCCACATCAATATGGATTTTAAATCCCTCCAGGAGTGGGGACTCCAGCATTGCCCTGGGCAGCTGTGCCAGGGCTGGACAGCTCCTTGGATGAAGAAATTTTCCCTAGCAGGCAATCTAAACTTCCACTGGCAGAACTTGAGGCAATTCCCTCTCCTCCTGTCCCTTGTACCCTGGGAGCAGATCCTGTTCCCTGCCAGCTGTCCCCTCTTGTCAGGGAGTTGTGCAGAGCCACAAGGTCCCCCCTGAGCCTCCTTTTCTCCAGGCTGAGCCCCATTCCAGCTCCCTGAGTTGCTCTTCATTAGATTTGTGCTCCATTCCCTTCCCCAGCTCCACTGGCCCCCTTTAGGCACACTCCATTGTTGTTGCTCGTAACTTTTCACCTACAGATTAATAGTGAAGCCAAGCATTAATTCTCCCAAGTTGCTCTTTGTGCTGTAGGGCACAGAGGGTGTTTTTTTCCTGTAGACCACTGTCTGCCTGAACTAGACCCTTTGCTGTCCTTCAGGCACTCAAAACCCAGTGGCCATAATAGTTTCTGTGGTCCAAATTAGGGAGCACCTTACTACCCTGCCATGCAGGGTGGTATGAATGGAGATTTGTTCATCATTCTCCAATTGCAGTGTTTAATACCCTGGAAAAGCTTTGCAAGTTCATTTCATTTTCAGAGCAGGTTGAGAGCCCTTGAACAGTTAATAAAGTATGGTAACCTGGTCAAAAGAATGAGAAAATAAAAACATTCTTCTGAGTAGCTGCTTGTAAGCTGAGCAAAGTCCATTCTGTGCACTGAATGGAAAAAATAGCATGTGAACTTGTAATTAAAGACAATCGCAATGTGTTTGCACAAGAGGACTGGAATAAAATGGTACAGGAAGTCTTAATGATGGCATTTCCTAACATCTGAGCACTCCACTCTGCAAATGAAAAGTCCTTTTAACCCAGGGTTGTTGCTTTTTTCCCCCCTTCAGTGCATAATACACAATCTAAAATATGACCACATCCTTCTGCAATTTTCTTCTCAGGTGTTCCCATTATTGGCACTCCTGTGGGCTGAATGTGGTCGGGATGACATTTTTCGGATTGCAAAGCAGTTCATGCACCATCTGGATAGAGCAATTCTTTCTGCCTCTCTTTCAGCTCAGAGTGCTTAATTATGATCATTAGAAGTATCTGATAAAGCATCACTAAGTGCCTTCCCCCCTCCCTCCTTTCCTCTCCTCTGTTGCTCCATAGCCTTATGAACCCCAGGGAGCGGGGGTGACAGGAACCATACACGGGGAGCATATGTTTGGGTGACTCACTTTCCCTTGGGGCACGCAAAGAGTTTTGCCCAGAGACAAATACAAAAGCTCCCCTCTAATGTGTTACCCCTGGATGAGCAGCAGCAGCAGCAGGGTTTTCTCAGAGGCTGCAGGTGGTGGGTGCTGCCACAGGAGGTGCAAGTGGGGATGGAGGAAAGACCTGAGGCTGTATCAGACAGTCCAACTCCAACTGAAATCTTCTGGTGAAGAATAAACTAACTCCCATTTGGTTCCTTAAATCATCTTCTGCACATACATGCAGTGATGACCATCCTACCTGTTTTATCTGGTGTTTTGTCCTTCACTCCTTGGCTGTTTGTTGGCAACCCATTTACCACAAGCATCACAGCTCTTGGACCTTGCACCTGAGCACCAGGATGCTGTACACTTGTTCCTGTAGCATGGGCTAGAAAGTGATGGTTAGTTCCATTCCCCTTCAGCAAGTGTGCTCTGCTTCTTCAGCTCCAAACCCTGGGAAAACACTGTTACGTGCCATGTTCTTCTTTGAACACATCTGTAGACCCAAAGCATCACCTCAGGAACCTCAAGATCTGATTTTAAGTCTGTAGATGCACAGAATTCAGCAGCCCTGTTACTGCAGTTACCTGTGCAGTTTAATAATGACCATTCACCTTTGAGAGATGTTCTCAGTCCTTGATCTCAAAGCACTCCATGAATTACCACATCTATTTCATAGACAGGGAACATGGGGAGGCACAGAGAAAGTGGATCAAAGTCATGCATCAAGAAGGTGTCAGGGCTGAGAATGGACCCAAAGCCTCTTGATTTCCAATTGAGCCCTCCATAACCTGGGAAGAACCTTAAGCAATTGGGTAAATATCCAAACTTGGGACACAGGAGCTGGAAAGTGCCACGACCTGTGGATTCTGCCCCTGGTTGTGTTCCTGCCAGTTGCCAGCTGTGTTTCATCCTCTGCCAGGTGTTGTCTGTACAGCAACACAGGACCAGCAAAAGTAGCCCCTCAACTTAGAATCATAGAACTATAGAATATCTTGAGTTGGAAGGGATCATGAGGGTCATTGCATCCAGCTTGGTGTGGGTATTATGGAGTTCTAGAGCACTGGTGCTGCTGCTGACTGGTGCACAGACTGTTCTGGATGAAGGATTTCTACATCTACTGTCCCTTCAGTTCCCCATCCTCTGGTTGGTGCAAGCAGTTTCACAGCTGCTGGAGGACACATCTGGGCTGCTCCCAAGGAGGTGTGGTACCCACTGCTGCTGTCCTCTGTGAAGGGGAGGAGAAGTTGGAGGCTGAAATGGGAAGCCACCCTTTAATTAGCTTTTCTTTGGGAAATGTGAAGATAGTTGTTATTAGAGCAATGGATTTTGAAATGATGATAAAGTGAATGATGTTCAAAGCACTCGTTTGCCAAGAGACTCTCAGGCTGGAGAGAATGGGGATCAGCTAATTGGATTAGAGATGGAAATGCTGCATAGGCCCCCTCCCACTCCCTCCACATGGTGTGGTAGTGGTGGGGTTGTAGTTTGTCCCTGTGTGTTGGATTGAGCAGAGCTGTGATGTTTGATGGCATCTTGGTTATGACAAGTCCAGGGACTGAGCTGGGTTAATTTTGTGGAAGATAACAGTACTCAGATTCACCAAGCTGAGCTGCATCTCTGCTCTCCTGGGCCAGGCTGTGTTCAGGCAAGCAGGGCCACCAGGGATGTCTTGCTCCGTTGGTGTTTGCCCTCTAGTTTTGTTTCATCCTCTCCTTCAGCTGCCTCATCCAGGGGCTTTTGATTTCCATTTCTTAAAATGGAAAATTCTTAATTCTTGAAATTTCCATTTCTTCCATTTCTTAAACCTTAAAATATTTTTTTGCAAAAATCATAGTTCTGGAGTTCATAGAATCGTAGAATTCCAGAATGGTTTGGGTTGGACAGTACCGCAAAGATCATCTTGTTCCACCCCCTGCCATGGCAGGGACACCTTCCACTGTCCCAGGCTGCTCCAAGCCCCATCCAGCCTGGCCTTGGGCACTCCCAGGGATCCAGGGGCAGCCACAGCTGCTCTGGGCACCCTGGGCCAGGGCCTGCCCACCCTCACACCTCAAAGCCTCCCTACCCTGAGGCTGGATTCAGGCAAGGCACAGTGTCCTTTGACTCCTCAAGTCCTGCCATGATCTGGGCTGGGGGACCTCTAAGGAGAGCAAAGGCACACCAAAAACCCCACAGACAGTGCCCATCTAGCTTCTAAAAGCTACCAGAAACTTCTAAAGCCACAATTTTTGAGCGCCTTGAGTAATTACCTGCATTTCTGCAAAACATTCAAGGCAAACTGTAATAGTTTGCAGCACTGGAAGATCCTAGTCTGACAGGTTGAGTTGCAGACCTGGGTATCATTTTGAGCCACCAAAATGCTCTTGCTCTGAAATTAGCAGGGTGCATCTGCACGACTCTGACCCCAAATAACTCAAATGCTACCTGGCACAGGAACAACCCCTCACTCCTTCATGGTGGCCTGGTGGGAGATTCCCCAAACTGGAGGAAACTCCCTTGCAAGCCAAGCCATGCCAGGCTGAGGAGCAGCCCAGAGCTCGGCATAAAGGTTTCCCTGAGTGGGATCTGGTTGCTGCAGTCCCCTGGAGCACAAGCAGGCACTCAGAGCCACATGTCCCTCCTGGTGCCCCCAGGGAGGGCAGAGAAACAACCCCTCACTCCATGACTCCCCAAACTGGAGGAAACTCTGGCAAACCAAGCCAAGCTGTACCATAGCAGTCTGAGGAACAGCCCAGAGCTCAGCAGGGAGGTTTCCCAGAGTGGGGTCTGGTTGCTGCAGTCCCCTGGAGCACAGCCAGGCACTCACAACCCTGTGTCCCTCCTGGTGCCCACAGGGACCTCAGCGTGGACGCGGGGCTGACCCACGCCCAGTTCCAGGTCCGGCCGGTGCCCCAGCCCTATCAGCATTACCTGGCCACTCCTCGGGTGCACCACTTCCCCAGAAGCACATCCTCAACCCAGGTGGTAAGTGAAACGCTCTTACTGAGAAATGTTTTATGCATTGTCTGCCAGAAAGCAGTCAAAATAAAGGCTGCTATCTTTCTATCACCTGTCTCCTGCAAATCCCACTTATCTCCGGCCGTGGGAGGGAGTGTCTGAAAGGATAATGTTGCATCACTGCACTGGATTAGAGAAAGAAAAGAAAAGCTTCAGCTGTTCTGGAAGGATTCGGTCCATTGCTTGCAGCACCACGTTCAGAAGCTGGTCTGCAAAACGTGGGCAGGATGTGAGAGACTCAGCAGTTAATATTAATAATATAATTAACACTGGAAGGAACTGTGACCTCCCAGGACTTTTTGTGTGCTGAAGGACTGGCAGTGGGTGACTGCCTTCCCTGGTGTCAGCCCCCAGGACCATCCCTCATCAATCATTGCTCTCTTCGTCAGCTCTGATGCCACCTGTAAAGGTTTTCATGACCTCTCGCACAGGTGGAGGTGGGACTGATGTGAAGACAGACTGACTGGCGTAATTTTCTACCCCTTCTCCTAGCAGGGTGCTGTATTTGGAGCTAAGTCAAGCCAAGCACTGCTAATCCTTAAAACATCCCCAGAAATCCCATGAGGGTGCTTTTCCCTTGTGCTGGGTCAGACCCTGACACTTGTGTACTAAAGCAAGCCTTAAAAAACACCCAATCAAAGCTTGAATGAACAGAAATCCACCCATTTAAATGAAATAAAATTTCATTGTAATCTAATCCATGTTGAGGGTTTGGAACTACAATGCTATGGATGATATAGGAACTATTATAACAGTTTATTTTGAAGGAGTTGCATGTTCTTAGGTATCATTTCTAGGAAATGTATTCGATAAACCTCATTTTTTTGTTATCAAAAGGCTTAAATTGGTGAAAATGTCAATCTGCTCTTTCAATTTGAATTTTTCAAGCATTAGATTTACATCAGGGCACACAAGGGTTTTCTGTAGGCAAGTATACAGGTGGCTTTATTTTTCTCCCTCACTTTTTTCAGGTTGTTCATGAAATCAGAAATTACCCTTACCCTCAGCTTCAGCTGCTTGCTCTTCAGGGACTGAACCCAAGCAGGCACACATCCGCTGTGCGGGAGAGCTATGAGGTATGTATCTGGGGACTGGAATTATTCATTTTTAAAGGGCTGTGAATTTATGCAAGCTCTGCTATAAAGCTGTAAGACAGTTTTTTGTGGTGTGGCAGTTGCGTTGAGCCTTTCATCAATTTTAGTGATAGCTGGGAAGTGATGGGTTTGAGTTTGGTTAAAGATGATTTACTCCAAGGTGCCTGGGTCTGGCTTGGGTTGGCTCTGGCTCCTTTCATTTATGAACAAAGTGCTCCAGATCTATGGGGCTTTGTTTCCCAGCCTGTCACATGAAGCTCAAATCCCACCCTAATTTGTGAAATATTGGATATGCAGCTCTTTGCCTCGACCTCTTAGTTATTACCCCAAGTGCCAGGGATCAGATCCATCATTACAGCATGGTTGATTTGGGGTTGATGGCCATTCCCACAGAGCAGAGGACAGGAGGGAGCCTCAGTTGCCAGCAGGTATGGCTGTGTGGTGGGAGCAGTGGGGATGGCACTTTCCTGATGTTCCTGTGCCGCAGGAGCTGCTGCAGCTGGAGGACAGGCTGGGCAGCGTGAGCCGGGGCGCCGTCCAGAACACCATCGAGAGATTCACCTTCCCCCACAAGTACAAGAAGGTGAGTGCCCCAGAGCACAGCACGGCTGCCAGCCCCTCTCACTCAGCCAGGGGCTGTGGGCACGAGCAGGCAGCAGGAAGGACTTTGGTGGGTCACAGTCCCACTGCAGCAGGGGTGCTGTAATTTCTCGCGGGGCTCCCGGGGGCGGGAGCGGTGGTGTAGCTCAGCTGCCTGTTTCTCACTTCTAGGCTAGGAAGCTGCGGGCCAAATTTTCAAAAGGGTCTCAACCTTCTCCCACCCAGCGGGTGCAATTTCCCCCCTGTCTGCACCTGGTAAGAAAGTGCACACCACCAAGGGGGCTTGGTGCATGCAAACCCGCCCCGTTCTGCATGCCAGCGGCGCTGCCCCGTGAGGGCTCTGTGTCCCAGGGAGCCTTCTTCTCCCCTGGCTTCACCAAGGGTGTCTCCTCTGTTGAAGCTGACCTCCCCACCCATGAGGAAATGGGCACATTTTTGGGTTGTGCTCAGTAGAAATTGGGAAGAATGCTTGTCTGGGTCGTCGTTCCTGGTGTCGGTCACTCCTGGCTGGAGGGTAGGGATGTCGCATTGCCCAGGTTGGAAGTGAGGTAACTCCTGCTGCACTTGTCTCTCATTACATCTCCAGTGAGCCCAGGAAAAGGATATGATAGCAATGGATGTGTGGGGGAAGACAAAAAAGGGCAGCTGACAGGATAAGCACAGCCCTGTGGTGCAGCATGGGACTGGGCCAGTGGCCAAGCTGGCGTGCGGCACAGTGGCTGCCCTTCCTGGCAGTGGTGGCACCATGAGGTTTGGGGTCTCCCCAAGGAGAAGCCTCCAGCAAAGGAGACCATGGGGCCATCCCCACTGCAAGGAAGTGGTGGGGGGCTGTATTAGGGCAGCAGAGGACAGGCTGCTCCTTGGGGCACTGCCACCAGCCTCAGGAGGAGACATGCCAGCCTGCAGCATGTTGGTGCCACACGCATCTCGCTGGCTGTTTTGGCTGGGCTGGCTTCCCCAAGCTGGAGGATCTGGCTGATAGATGGAGATCTCATTATTTGTCTTCCTGCAACTGCCCAGGCTTGGGAGAGCATTAGAAGGGCAAGGTCTAACCAAATGTCTTTACAATCTTGCTGCAGAGAAGACCACAGGAAGGCAAAGCTGAGCAAGACGATGGCGAGGAGTCAGATACCGACGAGAAATGCACAATCTGTCTGTCCATGCTTGAAGATGGAGAGGACGTCAGGTGAGATCCTTCCATCCCCTCCTCTGCTTCTCAGTGCCGTCTGAGTAGTGTTTATTTGGATTAATGTCTCTGTTCTTGTCCTGGGAATCTCACCTGGGCTGTTGTGGGGTCTGGGAACCCAAATGCTTTGCAGATGGACATTGATATGGCCCATAGACAGGAGGAGCCTCGCTGCAGCACGGGACCAGGTTTTTATAGTTTTCCCTGGGTTTGGATCATCTGCTTCCAGGCTGTGCCAGCTGGCCAGGTGGCAAAGTGTCACAGAAGGGTAGGTTAGACTGATCTCTGACAACCATCTGCAGCTTGGGGTCATCAACACCTGAGCCTGACAGATGACCAAAGTATGATAAAAAGCAGTGTTGGTGAGAAGTCCAGGAGAGCTGGGCTTGTGTCCAGCTGCTTTATTGTAGAATGAGTAGGATTACTTTGCCCCAGTGGTGACAGAGAACCATCCCCAGGTAACAGAACTCCAGTTGTCTCTAACAGACATCCCAGGCTGCTCACTGGGTCCACTCTCTGCTTGAGACAGAGGATGGGGACAAGAAATTGCAAGGGGCTGAACTATCATGGCTGAAGGGACTGCAGGTGAGAAGTACTACTCCTCTTCTCATCCTTAAATTCTCAAGAAAAGCCCTGATCCTTTTGCTGTTGGTTCTTGTGGTTCAAGGTTTCCCTGTAACACAGGGTTGACACATGATGATGGCAGAAGTGATGTAGGTGAAATGTGACCAGGTTCCCTGGGGACACCCATGCAGGAACAGTGTGGGCCCACCTGACTGCTAATGTGACACAACCATGAAGAGCCAAGAGGCTTTGGAGTATAACCTTGCTCCTGAAAGGTTAAAAATTAGCAGCCAGCACAATTAATAACTGAAACAACTCAATTCAGGATGGTGTGGGGGTTTCTAATAGGCCAAGGAGGACACTATCTCCAGCCCTGTGTGAACTGGCATGGCTGGGAAAGGCTGCTGGACCTTGGTGGCAATGGTGTCACCACAGGAATGTTTCCCATGTTCCAAGCAGCCCCAGATGCTGTTTTTCAGCTCTTTTTGCTCCCTTGGACCTCCTCCACCCTAACAGTGGTGTTTTTCTCTCTGCAGGCGGTTGCCCTGCATGCATCTCTTTCACCAAGTGTGCGTGGACCAGTGGCTGGCCACCAGCAAGAAGTGCCCGATCTGCAGGGTGGACATTGAAACACAGCTCGGCTCGGACAGCTGAAAAGACTGGCTGGACACACCATTTTCCTTACCAGGTCGTATGGCCATACACCCTTGCAGCGAAATTTTTTGCCTTCTGAGCCATTTGATTGAGAGGGGAAGTCTGCAGGCACGGTAGTGAGGAGAAGGAGGAGGTGATACAATATCTAGCAGTAGGAGATGTTGCACATATACGCAGGATACAGGCCCAGTGAAAGGGAGCTGGCATTCCCGGAGCTCAGAGACCCCGTGCTGCAGAAGATTTTAATGTTGAATATGAAGGAACTAGTTGTGGTTAGTCCGGCCTGTCAATCCTGCTTTTCATGGGGATTGTATATATACCTCTCAAATATGTAGAAACATGTTAGGGGTCCTTTAGCTATTTCTATGGATGGCAGCTGGAGCATGTTAGCTTAAGAAATGTTGTGTTTGATGCCCTACTCATCTTGTGGTGGACATGTTGCTGTTACCTAATTTGCACCAAATATTTTTTCATAGATTCCTTATTTTGGTGCCTGATTAATACATTGCAGAGGGGGGAATAAAGAGGTCAAACATCCCCATCCTTGGGGTGGGAGAAAGAGAAGAAAAAGCAAAATCCTGTTTACAGTCAGAAGGGTTTGTGCTCTTTGCCTCAGCCGCGTGTGCTTCTTTCCCTTGCATTTACAGTGTGTTGCAAATTTAGAGAAGCTTAATAAAAATAAAAATTGGGGATAAAATGAACGAAGCAATAGGGAAAAGCTTCGTTCCTGCTTGTCTGCTGGTGCTGGACACTTTCTGTAGCGGCAGAGTATTTGAGTAGATGCTGTTTCTTTGCTTTCTGTATTTTAACAAAGTAGCTTGTCATATCAAAATCCAAGGAAGTTCTGTCTACATGATTGCAATTGTCTGTGATGCTTTCTTCTGTGAGCTGTGTGGCGTGTTGGCTTTGCCAGCACCGCTCCAAAGTGATGGTTACAGGAGCCGGCGCCTTCCACTGTTCTTTGGGGCGTGACAAAGGCGCCAAGAGGTGCAAAACGTTGACTCTCCTCCCATTGCCAAAGCATCTCTTGATAAGGGGACAGAAGAGAACTCGATGCTCACAAGACACTGCTGAGACCATGAACTCTTGGTCGTGGGAGGGGAAGGCAGGGTGCAGGTGGGGCTGCCACTTTTGGGAGCCGTGACCCGCCCCAAAGCGCGCGCACCCGCGCCCTCGCGGGCTGGTGTGCGTGTTTCAGGCCGTACCCACACAGAGTAACAGTGGCTGTTAAAATGAAACTTAATCACATTAACACTCAAAGCAGAATTAAGAGGTAATACCCAAAGGAGTGAGCTGTTGCAATCCATGCTCCCCCTAAACAAAAAAAAAAAGACCTCAGTGCGCCAACCGCAGGGATCGGGCGGAAAACCCTCGGGAAAACTGACATTCATAACCAAAACCTGTAGTTTTCTTTTTGTTTCTTTTTTTTTTTTTTTTTTTTTCTTTCATACTAAGGGAGAAAGGAGCTGCAGAGAGGCAGCAGGGGAATTAGAAACATAATCTATTGAAAATGCTGGTGTGGTGGGAATGATTTCTGTCTCCCCTGAGCATATGTTTCACTGGAGAGAAATGCTCTCCCAAGTAGATTCAGTCATAAACTCTCATCTGAGAAACTGCAAGATTCTCATGAGCTGTAACTGGAAAACACCAACATCAGAGGCACACAGAGATTTACTTTTTCCCCCAGTGAGAGAGGAGAGAGAAGAAGGGAAGCCCCATGTGAGGGTGCAGGAGCCTCTCATTGTGTGCCAAAGCAGGTGGGAGAGAGAGGAAGGAGACAAATGGTGACATATAGGGAAGATGTATAAGGCAGAAGTTCTTGGCTGTGAGGGTGGGGAAGCCCTGGCACAGGTTGTCCAGAAAACCCTGGAAGTGCTGAAGGCCAGACAGAATGGTGTCTGGAGTGACCTGGCCTAGTGGAGGTGTCCCTGCCCACAGTAGGGTGTTTGGAACAAGATGAGCTTTGAGGTCCCTCCCAAGCCATTCCATGACTTGATGGCACATTTGCCACCCAGCACAAGTGACGGCTTCTTGGGGAATGTGGTGGTGCCAGCCCTGATGTCCATGGGTCGGGGAGTGGCCCATGGATACCTATGGGTCTTGCTCCACCAGCATTGAAGCAGCATTACAAATAATACTAATAATACTAATACCATGACAAGCAAAGAAAGGTTTTGGTGGTAAAATACTCTGCGCAGGTTTGGTCTGCCCAGGTGTGACCTGTGGGGGAGAAGCAGGGAGAGCAACAGGGGGATTGACACCCCCACTGGGTGGGGAGGGAATGAGGAACACTTCTGGACCCTGTGTTTTCTTTTAAAGCCTATGAGAAAGTGTTACTATTTGCCTAATAAACAAGCACAGTTTTTAAAAAAAAGAATAAAAAAAATTGATCAAACTGAAAAAAAAAAAAAAAACCAAACCAAACAAACAAAAAAACCAAGCAAACCTTTGATGAAGAAAAGCACCAAACTCCCATGGTCTCGTGTGAGTGACTGATCCCAAGATGCGTGCGAATTTACAGTGTCTGGAGTTGTATCAGTGTGTCAGGTTCCTTTGCGTTTAAATAATTTGTACAACTAGGTTGCGAGTTAGGATTGCGAGTTTAAAAACAAAACAAAACAAAACAAACATCAACAACAACAACAACAACAAAAAATCTAGAAACAAAACATCAATAGTTTACAGGGTTTTGTGAGTTTAAATGCCTTATATTTAACAATCATAATTTATGACTAACTTGTAGATATTGTGGGTTCTAATTTAATTATTTTTATAGTTGTTTTTTTGCATTTTCAATTATAATTTATTTATTTAGAAATTACTACTAATTTTTTTTATTACTCCTATTACCTCATTTTTGCATTGTTTCTGAGAATGGAATGCTTTGCATGCATCGGTACTTAAAATAAAATTAAACAGGGGATGTGGGGGGTAATGCTTATCTTGTCAAAAACAGTGAAAAAAAAAAAAGAGAAAAAAATCAGGGTGTGTGATTACAAACTGTATTACTGTGGTGCTGTTACCTTGGATACATTCCATAAAAATGCAAACCTTTGATTCTGTATGCTGTGACATAGTGGAAAACTGCAATATAGTGACTGTGTTTAGCACATATATATGAATATTATTTGCACTCATAATCAAACTCTGGTGATCCTTTCACTTGCGTCCTTGCGCATTGAAGGCGGTTAACGACGCTCTGCATAAACCAAAACGTTTTGGTTGTTTCTTGGTACTGCCCTGTCCCTGCTGCCTCTGGTGATGCTGCTGCTGCTGCTGCTGCTGCTGCTGCTTGTGTGACCCTGCACTAACACCCAGCAGGCCCCCACTGCAAGGGGCAATGCATGCCTTTAGTGCAAGATTGTGTCAAAAGCCCAGGTTTGGTGGCTCTGTAATTTTTGGCGTCTATCAGTGCTTGGTTTGGCTCTTTTCACCCTCTGTGTGTGCACCCAGCTGGGATGAAGGAGGCAGTAGGGTGAACTTAAGCTTGGAGGCAACAGAACTGAGGGTTTCAGTGCAGTTTTTAGGGGCTGGCTTCCTTACTCAGAGGCTAGGAAGGCCCTGGTACAGATTTTCCAGAGCAGCTGTGGCTGCCCCATACCTGGAAGCATCCATGCCCAGGTTGGATGGGACTTGGAGCAACCTGGGATAGTGGAAGCTGTCCCTGCCCATGGCAGGGGGTGGAATGAGATGAGCTTTAGGGTCCCTTCCAGCTCAGGCAATTCTGTGGTCCTGTGATACCATGTCTAGCTGAGAGTGGTTGGGATGGACACGGGGTCCGTTTGCCATCTCCTTGCAGTGCCTGCCATGGGCACTGGCTGTAACCCAGCTCTGACACATGCATGGGGCAGAAGCACTTAACACTGATCTGGACCAGTTGGCTTCATCCCTCCTGTACAGGAGGGAGCCTCAATTTGGAGCTTTTTAATCCAGTGTAGAGTTGGGACCCACTCCCGAGCCCTCCTGCCCCCAAGAAGGGGGTCAGCCCCAAAATGACATGGCCAAGCATCCCCATCCTGCCATGGCTGCACCACTCTTGCAATGCATTGCCCTTTCCCCAAAGTCCCCTGAGTATCACAAGTTCCAGCTTTGCCAGAAGGTTAGAGAACCTCTGATAACATTTTAAGCTTTAAGCCATAACCATGCTCGGTCAGTGCAGACATTTAGCTGTGTACAGGCAGAAGTGGGGTTTGATGCATGTGCTCAGCCAGTAGCCATCCTCCCCACAAAAAGGCTCTGGATGAAATTCTCAGTTGGGTTAGAAAGGCACAAAATCACAGTACCTTAATTCTTTTCTCTCTGTCCCTTCAGGGTGCTGCGCTGCTTTGTTGACTTTGCCTTACCCCAGGTTTTAAACCTGTCTGTGTTTTTTACCTTGCTGCTCTGTAACACTCCTCCCCTGTAGCCTGGAGCTGTGATTTTGAGCTGTGTGGGGACTGGGAGCTTGGCCGTCCTCCCCCACAAAGTCACTGTAAGAGGGATAAGCAAAACAAGGAGCGAGTAAACAAAACCCCCTCTCCTTTAATGACCCCGGGCAGGTGAAAGGATCACCCACATTTTTGTATTCCTACTGCTGTTCTGTTGTGCTGTGCAACATTTTGCTACATAGACTATTTTATAGAAGAAAGCTAGAAAAATATTTATTATTAATATTAAAGCAATAGTGCATTGAAGAAATGGAAAGACATTAGAAATTGTGTAAATGCTTAGATTCACTTTTGTTGGACTTTTTGTACTTTATTTATAACTAATAAAACAAACCGCATTGCTAACTATAAACCTGTGCCACGCAGAAGACACCTGCCAGGGCGGTCGCTTGGTCTTTATTTGCTGCTCATTTCTGGTTTCTTTGGGTTGGAACCAATTCTCCTTCCACTGCTTGTGTCTTTGATGAGCAGGAGAAGCACTGCTGGGGTAAAAAATTCCCTGCCCATCTGGTTTGCAGAGGCTGCTGGTGGCTGGGCCCCACGGCAGAGGTGAGGTGAGACTCTCCACACCGGGCACGTCGCTGTGTGTGGTGCCCTGTGGCACCAGTTTGGTCATCAGGTACCAAAAGGCTTTCTAGAATTTCAGGAACTTGCCTGTTAAAGAGAGATTTCTCCTCTAAACACATCACACAGTGCCTGTCAGGTATTTATAGCAAGTCCTGCAGAGGTATCAACAGGTTCTCCCATCCTTTCTCCTGGTGGAGAAGGATTTCCTTCTGCCTGGGTCTCCACTTTAAAAACTAGGAAGGGGAAATTGACTGGAAGAAAAACCCCAAACCCTTCAAACCTATACATTTGGGGGTATTTTCAGTCCTTTTTGCTACCCATTGGAGAATCCAATGGGTCATACACCCAATTTTGCATCCTGCAAAATCCATTCTGTAGATCCTCCCGTGCTCTTATTTCCTCCCACAACAAATGGTGCCAGTCTCTGCTCCTGCCCACTCGATTCAGCTGCTCCTCCTGAAAAGCTGAGGCCAGTGCCCAGCTTTGACTGTGTGATTAGACTTAAATAAGCCTTGGAGACAAGTGGCTGCTGATCACAGAGATTTGGTTCCCGTGGCTGAAGGAATTGCCGGCTCCCCCAGCATCCATCAAAAGCTGCATAAGGGATGAACTGTGTTCACACCACACGAACCTCTTGTTACAGGAGGCTTTTAGAAACTCAGAAAACAGAAAACAGGTTAAAAGTGACCTGCTGGTCCAGCTGGGGAAAATCTCAGTTTCTCACTGAGATCCTGCTGATGTCCTTCAGAGGGGTGACGCCGCTGAGAGAGGTGCTGCAGATGGCAATCAGGTTTGTTTTGGAGCTGGAGCAGCAAAGGAGCTGCCACAATCTGATAACAGCCCTGCTGAGCACAGAGCCTGCCTGGGGAGGGAGAGGGGCTCTGCCCATCACAGCATAGCAGCACAGACCAAAATGCAACATCTTTATTCACTGCCAGCATCTGCTCTCACTGCAGCTGCCCAGGGTTGAGAAACTGAGCCCCTAACCATTATTATCCAGTGTTTTGTGGTGCCTAAATCTGCACCTGCATCTGGCCCACAGGTTGCACCTCAGAGCTGTACAATCCCATTAATAAATCTATTTAATCTATTTTTAAAAATTTTTTTAATTTAAGCTCTTTTCTAGTTTAGAATTGGCCTCTAGACATAAGGAAGGAGCAAGGAAGATTGTAAGATATTTTCTACACACAGAACATAAGATACTTCACATCTCAGTCATTGCCCCTTCATGAGCCTAGGGTTCACATAGGGATATGATGCTACCAAAAATGCTTAGCAACAATTTCAGAGATTTGCAAATAATTTTCTGTGTCTTGCACCAAGAGGCAACTGGTCCTTCAGCATGAAACACTGCTAAGTACCCCTTGTTAATGCTTGTTTCCACTGGCAGCACCCAAGTGCTTTAGTAAGCCTAAATTTGTTAAACACAGAACTTCATCAGAGCTCCAAAATGATGGAGAACACAAATACAATGGCACAGCCAGGTTTTGAAGACTCACACTGAGTGCTACCAATCTTGCCCTTTGCTCTTGTTTCTTATTTACATTGTTGTTTTAGGATGAAGAAATGTGCATTAAAATGCCACCAATTAGGAGGTTGGTGGTGGGAGCAGGAGCTTTGGATCTGCCCAACATACCAGCCTTGGGCAGCTTGGTCTCCACAGGAAACGATTGACTAAGCCCTGCAAAAGGCACAGGACTAGGAAAGTTTTGGCTTTTCTCCTCCCTAGATCTCCACTTGTCCAAGAAACTGTTGGCTCTAGCAGCTTAACGCAAATCCAGCCTCTGGAAAAACTCCACTCTTCCCTTATTACTTCTGTAGCAGCTGTTGTGGCAACAGAGGGACTCCCCAGAGCCAGGGCGGAGCTGAGCTTTGCACTGAGGAGGGGCTTGCTTGGAGTGGAAAAAAGCAGAGTTCCTTCGTGCTTTGCCAAGGCTGCCTTCCTGGAGTCAGTGTGGGTGCTGACCCTGTATCAGCAAACTCTCCCTGGCCCTTTTCAGCTCCTGGCAGCTTTGCCTGGGGCTTTGGTGCTGAATAAGCCTGTCCAGGCACGGCAGGGGGCCTTGATGACCCCAGGTACCTGCAAATCCATCTCCCACCTGCACAGTGGTTTGGTCACCCTGAAGATATTAATTCCTGTGCCTCAACCCATGTTTCTGGCCAGTTGCCACCTGTGATTCCTCCCAGACACATTTGTGAGCACATTTCACACGCAAGGTAAGAATTTATCTTTCCTCCTTGCCCCAGGGAGGGAAGGTGTGTGGATCAGGAGCTGCCTCCCTGCTCCCCAGGGCTGGAATCATAGAAGAATCCTGGAACCATAGAATCACCATGGGCTCACAGAATGGTTTGGGCTGGAAGGGACCTCAAAGATTCTGTTCTCCCCCTCTGCCATGGGCAGGGATACCTTCCCTTAGAACAGGTTGCTCTCAACCCTGTCCAACCTGGCCAAGGAAGCAAGTGCCAGGGCAGTGAGCTTGCCCAGGGGATGGCAGGGGTTAAACTGATGCTCTAAAACCAGCTTTCCCCCCACTCTGTACCAAGTAGGGTTGACTGGAGCCAGCTGGAAATGCTGGGACTGCAGCACTGCACAGGGACAAACTCCAATTTCACAGCAGCACTCATTTGTCTGAAAAGGGGCCAAACCTCTTGACAGGAGAGGATTTTTTTTCCCACAGTGCTGGTCAAACTTGGGTGGGAGGGAATGCAGGGAGATCAAAAGCCTGACCCGTATTTTGCTTCAAACACATACTGGGGAAGTGCAATGACGCTGCACAAGAACAGCAAACCCAAATGCACCAGAATCCACTCATGGGACGCCCTGGGTATCCAGGGAGCCTGAACTCCATCCCAGCAGGATCCCAGGGATGCAGTCAGACCCTAGCAAGCACCTCCAGCCCTCCTAAGGGCTGTTCTGCTCCTCCTGCTCCTTGCTAAGGGCTGGGCACCAGTCTGCCATGAGGAGGGAGAGCACAGCCAGCAAAGGCTGCTATTATTGTTATTCCTCTCAGTGAGTAGCTGATCCCTGATGAGCTTGATTACTGGGCTCATTTAAGCAACTTGGTCTGCTCCAGAACCATCAGTTACCATAAAGGTTTCTAAAATGAATTAGGCTGGGCTATTATTTGTGAGCTGGCAGAGACAGCCATGATATAAGGTGATGTCTCTTTGGTGGTGCCTGCTGTGGGAAACAGAAATCCAGAACTTCCCTGGAAGGGCTTTAGTGGGTTAGGAGCTTTCAAATACCTCTGAGCAATGGACAGCATTTCTAAGATGCTTCTGACTCCTGTCTCAGTATCACCAGGCTTTGCTGGGCCTCCTTTGCCCATGAGGAGTGAGGGACTGAGCAGTGGGACAGTTCTGCCTTGTGGCCTGGCACATCCAGGCATGGTCCCAGCAGAAGCATCATCCTCCACCCAGGAACTGGCTGGGCTTGGTGGGTTGAGCCCACTCCTGAACCCTTTGATCCCTGTTCTTGCAAAGTTCTTGTTTAAAGCCAGCTTCTGGCAGAGGGTGGGCCAGGAGGAAGGTCCTCATGGCTCAAACACCTCCATTTTTCCTCCTAAGGATGTGTCCTGCTGCTTTGCAGCCTAGAGAGAGAGACAGGGCTCCAGAAGCGATGATTTATGAACAGATTTTCTTGTTGGTAGCTGTAGAGATGTGAGTGCCTGGGAAGAGCTCATTGACAGGAGCACTGGCCCTTACTGCCTCCAGGAAATCCCTTCTGAGCTACAGAAAAAGACAAAACAGCAATCCTTATTAAAGGAAAAAAAACCGTTGAAATGCATGGCAGTTGCTCTGAAACAGAGCTGGTATTCAGGCCATGTAGGGTATGATTATCCTGAGTCAGCTTTGAATATAGTTAGCACAGCTTCCTTGCTGTGGAATTGATTATCTGGAAGGTCTTTTGCACTGGCAGCTGTAACCATAGATCTCAGCTCTTGGCAGAGTTGTAGGAATTCAGCCAGGGAGCAAAGTCTGCCCTGGGGGGAAAAAAGCTCACAGGGCAGAAAACATCACCCAGATCCCACTGCTTGAGACCTGGCTGGGTGGATGCAGATGCTCCCCAAACTCCCCATGGAACATCCCACTGTGCCTGCTGTGTTTTGATGTGGTGCCCTTGGAGATGTCCATATGTGTGTATGGACGTGCAGAGCTTGCAGTTGCCAGAAGTGGGAAAAAACTGGGATCTCCAAGCTCAATTTTCTTAATTAAAAATGTCTCAATTAACCTCTATGCTTATCTAAAAGTGGAGCCTATCAGTGGAGTAGGTCAGTGGGTATTCTCAGCTCTGTAAAGACATAGCACTGAAAGCAGAAACATCTGAGCTGGTAAAGAAAAGTTTATATCTCTGCTGGTTGTAGCTTTTAATCATAAATAACCAATAAATGCATTTATTTAATTAACAGTTTTATGTGCACTTTAAAAAAAAAAAGCAACATTGCTTTTACAAAATGTTAACCCAGGAAGAACGTCTTGCTACTAAAAATCTCTCAATACAAAAGGCAGCGTATTAAAAAGTAAAAGGCAATATAAAACAGTATAATGAGAAAAAAAAAATGCATACTGAAGGGACCAAAACCCTCCTCAGTAGCTAGGAAAAAGATCCCTACAGATTAACCCATCCCCTCGGTTTTCATCCAGCCACTTCCCACAGGGAAATATGGTGGTGACGCCAGTGGCCGAGTTGGTGATCTCCACCCTCTCCACCAGCCAGCCCGGAGCCAGCCCGCTGTTGTCGTGCTCAATCTTGACCTTCTTCAGCTCCCCCATGTCCAGCGTTTCCAGGTAAAACCTGCTGGTTTTGCCTCGCTCAAAGAGGTTCCTGAACTTCTGCCGGAGCGCGCGCCGCCCCGAGTCGCCGTTCAGGCCGAAGATGGTGATGAACACGTTGGCGTCGGTGCCCGCGCCCTTCTCGAAGCCCGTGACCACGATGGTCTCGTATTTCACTGGCACCAGGCTCCGGGCTTTGCTGGCAAAGCTCTCGGTGACCTTGGCACACTCGAAGACTTTGTAGTCTCGCCGCTTGTAGCGCAGAGGGATCTTCGCGTTGCACCTGAAGAAGTACCTGACACAGGGAGAGACAGGCAGGTTAATGGCACGGATGGCCACTTTGTGGGGCAAACGTGAGGGAATTGTGGGATTGTTTGTGTTGGAAAAGCCTTCTAGGATCATTGAGTCAAAGTGCTACCCCACCCCAGCACTGCCCCGTGTTCCCAAAGTGCCACATCCACACGGCTTTTGAATTCCTCCAGGAATGGCGGCTCCATCACTGCCCTGGGCAGCTGTGCCAGGGCTGGACAGCTCCTTGCATGAAGAAATTTTCCATAATATCCAATCTATCCTTCCCCTGGCATGTTTTGAGGCTGTTCCCTCTGCTCCTGTCCCTGTTCCCTGGAGCGCAGCCCGACCCCCCCGGCTGTCCCCTCCTGTCAGGAGCTGTGCAGAGCCACAAGGGCCCCCTGAGCCTCCTTTGCTCCAGGCTCAGCCCCTGCCCAGCTCCCTCAGCCTCTCCTGGGGCTCCAGCCCCTTCCCAGCTCCGTTCCCTGCCCTGGACACGCTCCAGCCCCTCGGTGTCTCTCTTGTGCTGAGGGCCCAGAGCTGTCCCCAGCACTGGAGCTGCCCCAACAGTGCCAGCACAGGGACAGGCCCTGTCCACCTGTACCACGTTGTTGGTACAAAAATGGAGCCAGAAAGTTAGGGAGTGTGAATTCTACTAAATTGCCCAATATTAATGCTGTTTCAGCATTTTCCCCTCCATGTACCAGAACTTGAATATTTCTCTAGAAAGAGAGCCACAATGGAACTTTGCAGCTGGAAAAATCTGACCTCTCCCCACACAGCTGCGGACACACTGCATGTGGGAATGATCTCTGTGGATCTTGTCACCTCTTCAGCCTGTGCAATGGCATGACCAGTTCCAGACCCACCAAGGCAGTGACAAGCAGTCAGACCAGAGCTAAAGCAGGAAAAGGGCATAAATAAAAGCAACAGGAAAGATGGAGGAGGTTTAAATCTCCCCTGCCCTTTCTAGATTACCTGTGTCATCCTTAGCAGGGAACAGAAAAAGTGGGAAAAGGGGAATGAGAGGTACCACAAGCCAACAGTGCTGTGTCTGGTGATGTGCAGGGAGCACCGAGCACATCCGTGAATTTCCTCGTAGCTGGCACTCAGCCAGGGGCTGGAGCACTCTGCTTTTAATGCTGTATTTCACTTCCAGTGATGCAGATCAGTTCCAAATGAGCTTCTCCCCTTCCCCACCTTCACTGAACTGCAGCAGGTCCTCCTGAATGGAGTGTGGTTGGATTGCAGTGCGTGTGTAAAATAAACACCTGGAGGAAGGGTCCCTGTGAATCCAGCTGTATGGTGTTGCTTAAGCACTTCCTATACTCTTGGCATTTTCTGCAGACAAAGTGAAGCGCTTATTCCCTGGGAAGAAGCTTTGTAGATGAGAAATTCCAGGGGGAAAAAAAATTAGGCTGTGGGACTGAAAAACTGCATGAAGAGCGTGATGGAATTTCTGTAGATTCCAGGAGGAACAAAATTTTAGGCTCAGGGGCAGAAAAACTTCATGAGAGTATGATGGAGAGGATTCCCAGTGCTGCAGATGAATTTCCTCAGCTGTGTAATATCTCATGGTCTGGAAGTGAAATGGTGCATGCCAATCTTCACAAGGGGCAAAAAGAAAAAAAACTTACATTTGTAGCCCTGGAATGTGCAAGGAAAATCTTTAAACAGTATCTTTTTACATACTAAGAAAGGAAAAATCCCAGTATAATTCAAAACTATTGCTGCAACAATCTGTTAACTCTTTAAACTTGGTCTTTGGCTTGTCTGGGTAGGTTTTTTGATATCTGGGATGGGTTATTCCTGAAGTGAGAACTTGTTCTCATGGTGCAAGCTCTCCAGTTGCTTGTGTGCACTGCAAACACCACTGCAAAGTTCTGCCTCTGCAGAGCTGGAGCCCTGCTCCAGTGCAAGGACAGACTGCAGGCTTTACCCACACCTCATGGCTGCCCTCTCTAATTTAAAACAATCTCTAAAATGTGAGATTTTATGAGAAAACCTGTGGCCCCCTCACAGCACACTGTCCCAGCAGTTTCAGCATGCTCCCAGTGAGTTCAGTGCATGGATCTGATTGCACAGCTGGACTCAGAGGGTTCCAGGCTTTTCCCCACCGGGAGAAAAGAACATGTTTTAGTATGCAATTGACTGAGTTTTCATTCAGCAAATATTATTAAGGCTCTTCAGTTGGCTGATTAATTTGCTAGGAGAGACTCTTAGCTTCTAAAAAAAAACCTCACCACTTCAAGGATTTCTTCTTAAACACTCAATTGTCTCAGCTGGAACAAACTCCTCGTAGTTAAATTCTTCAGCAGCAATGGAAATATCATGGAGAAGAGAAGAAATCCACAATTAATGTCGTGGACTGTTTTACTGGAGTGCAGTTTGTTCTGCAGATGGGTGATCTCCTCTGCTCCTGTGGAATCTGCTCCCCTCCCATAGATGAGACTCAGGTCAAAGCGTGCATGACCTGACCCTGCTCAGGGCTCTTCAGGCATGGCTGAGCTGCAGGACTGCAACCTTTCCAGTGATGTGTGGCCTTTTGGACCAGACCAGGAGGATCTCTCATCCAAACTGGTCAGAATCAGAGGCTCAGCCTTTGTATTACTCTCGTTTCCAGGAAATCTTTCACAAGGCTTACTTAAAGACCAGTCTGGGCAGAGTATCCTACAATTGAATTTTAGCCATTCTGGTTATTTTTCATAATGTGAGACATCAATTCATCCTGGCTGTGAGACTCATCTCAGCCAACTTGTTTATGAAGTTACCTGCACATGCAAACACCCTCTCTAACAACACAGAAATTGTGCAGACAAGGACGTTCTGGCCCTGACACACCAAACTACACAACAGAAAACAAGACTTTCTGTTATTTCCTAAGCCTGAAATGCTTCAGGAGGATGTGTGCAGAGCTGCTGAGCTGCCCTGTGTCCTCCCAGGGCAGCTCCTTGCAGGTGGGAAGGCACTTACTTGTTGCAAAGCTCCATCTCTGTCACAATGATCTCCTGGACATGCCAGAAGACATCAGCTTTTGCAGATGACTTCTTCCCATCCTTTGGGCAGTGACCAACACAGATGGCTGCAATATCACCAAGGTTCTTCGAAGAAAACTGGAACGTGTCAGTCGCTCCCCTGCAGGAGACAGGGAGCAGTTTCAGCATCCTGGAGGCTGCCAGTGACTTGCCTCATATGGACATTAAGTAATTTGCACATGGCTATGGAAGATAGAGGATAAGCCTTCATTTACAGTCATTTGATTTAACCTACAATCATTCAACACAAAGTATAATTTCCATATTTAAATTTAGTATTTTCTCTGATTAGGGGTGACACTTTAAATTGTTGCCACTAGGACTTTCTAGGATAAACTTGAGCTGTTCCACATACAAAATCAATTTGCCTCATTATAGATAAAGCTAAAGAATGACTAATTTCCCCTCCAGCACTTATTCATTCATTCTTGACAGATACTGTATCTGTTACACATCTACCCACCATAGCTGTTTTAAATTTGCCAGTTGAGCCACCCTTCCTGAAGCTCGAGTTGGAAATAGCTCAGAGGAACAATTAAATCACAGAATCTCAGAATGGTTTGGGCTGGAAAGGACCCTAAAGATCACCTAATTCAAAACCCCTGTCATGGGCAGGCCTGATAGGTTTCTGACAAAGAGTTGGCTGGATTCCTGTTGTGTTCCTGGAGTTTCTGTTGGGTTTATTTCCTTGGGCTGGCCCTTGGTCCCTCCAAGGACAGACTGTGCCTAGTGAAGAGGGGTGTCTAACTCCTCCACGGGCACCATCAGCTCAAGAAGCTCCTCCTGATCTTTCATATTTCATGTGGTGTCTCAGTCAGTCATATTGTGTTCCACATGAGCCAGAATTGCACCTTCCTTTACCAGAAAAAGTGATTTGGTCATCCATCACTTTTCCTCCCTGCAAAGCAGCAGAACATCAGCAGTGCCCGTGACTTTGGTGAGGTCCCCATCTCCAGAGGGTGTTCCCTGTCCTCAAACAAGCAGAAAACCCTGCTCACACCTGGAGCCCTTTGGTCCCACGTGGGAGAGGGAATATGCCCCCTGTTCCATGGATGTGCCTCCAGCAGGAGGCTGATCCTGCCTTTCCTCACACCACAGTGATCCGGCAGCCTCACCCCCGGATCCGTCTGCAAAGCCCGATCTGAGCAGCTCTGACAACATCTAGCCTCCAACTGTTATTACTTTCTCTCTGATTCCCACTCCCAGAGAGATGCTGCAAAAGGAACTAAAACCACCTCCAGCTTCCTCCTGCTCCTCCCAGCTCAAAATCCACTCAGCCTCCCTGGGGGCTCGCCAGGAGCCTCTTTGTATGTACAGACACAAAAGGACACACACACACACAGACACACATGCAACATCTACATTTCCCTTTGCCAAATGCCTTTTTCTTGCTGTCCTAAAACCTACTCTGTGGCTGCCCACCAGAAACTCATTTTCTATCTTCTCTGTTATCCAAGTAGGAAGCCATCAAGCTTTTCGGAAGCAGCATGGCACAAACACAGCTCCCTATGGCAAGAAGAGGTGGCATTTGTGGAGGACACACAGTGGGTGGGGAGATCCTCTGGCCCACCATCCTGCTTACTACCTTTCAAACCTCCTTTTCTTGGAAGAGTTTTCCATGAGGAATTCCTTGGAGCGGCCCATCTTCCCTTCCAGGATGATCCAGATGTTTTCCTTCGTATCTGCATCCTCCCTGTCGCTGGTTACTGTGAGAATCTCATAGGCTTTAAAGCATAATTAACACACACGTTAAGCAGAAAAGGGAGAGCAGATGGCCTGCAAGATCTCTTCATTTGGCTGCCACTTTGCTTAAAAACCCCTTTCCTAATATTTATTACAGCCCACAAGACAGCAAGCATTTGCAAAATAAGGGTGGAAACACACTGAAATCTGTGGGACTTTTGACTTCTAAGTGGTTTGGGATAGAATACATGAAAAATACGAATCCCGTTCAATTGGGTAGCAAGAATAGATGGAGTTATTCTTAGAATCATAGAATATTCTGTGTTGGAGGGACCCACAAGGATGATTGAGGTCCCTCTTGAACAATGTGTGTCCAGCTCCATGCTGTGCTGAGCATTTCATCTGAAACACAGCCTGAATCCTCCATATTTTCTTTTCTTTCTTTCTTTTTTTTTCCCTTAAATTTGTGCCACTGTTCCTATCAGAGTGAGGGTGTCCATGCACCCAGCAGGATGTGCTCAGATGCTGTGGTGGCCTGTAAGTACCCAGAATGGCCCTCACAAGGCTGATTTTTTTCAGGGGCAGAGCACAATCACGGTGAGGATTGTATCCCCAGGATTCCCCTGTCAGTAATGTGATTATTGTCTCCCCAGGATTCTCCTGTCAGTAATGTGATTATTGTCTCCCCAGGATTCTCCTGAAGAAGAGCACTGGTGCAGTAGTTCTTGAGATGGACTCTGCATACCCTCAGTGTGGTTAAGTAACTCTTGTTGGCTGAGTCACCCCCACATCAGACAGCAGTGTAATTGCCTTGGCCCCAGTGGGATTACCCAGAGCAGATCCAGGGCCATGGGCTGTTAAGCTCAGCTGTGATATTCAGCTGGGACACTTAAGCTCATAGCCCAGAACCAGTTAAGGAGGAAGCTGGAGCAATGTTACTTACCAAGCTTTAAGGACTGAACTTATTTTCCACCTCAAAGCTCAAGCACATTACTTCTAATGAGATCATATCCATGAGTTCTGATGGCTCACTGATGGACTGAACCACTGCAGATGGGCCCCTCTTTGCTTTCAACACAGAATGAGAACTTTTTCTTCCTCCTAAATCCTGTTTCATTTCTTTCTTATCCCAGAACTGCACTATTGAACTGAAGTGTACATGAAATAACCCCCAAAGCCTGCATGGGAGCCTCCAGCTTGCAGGAGATGTGGTCCCACAACCTCTGAGATCCCTCAGGAAGTGGCACAAGAGCCCTCCAAACTCACCAGTCCGTTCCTTCAGTTCCAGGATGTCATTGTTGGCACAGGCCAGCTCCCTGATGAGCTGCCCATCATCCTCACCCTTCGCCAGCCAGCGATCGCACTGGAACCGGAACGTCTTGTCCATGGCAGAGTCCGTCACATCGATGTATTCCAGGTGCCATCCTGGGGCAATGCCTGGTGAAACAGCAGAAATAATAAAGCTCTGAATGTTTGCACATAGGAGGGGAGGTGCCTTTCCTTGATTGTTGCTATAAATCATGGAATCAAGGAATGGAAGGGAGCTTTGAAGGTCAGCTCTCCTGCCATGGACAGGGACACTTTCCACTATCCCAGGGTGCTCCAAGCCCCATCCAGCCTGGCCTTGGGCACTTCCAGGCATGGGGTAGCCACAGCTTTTCTGGGCAATCTGTGCCAAAGCCTCCCCATCCTCATTGTGAATTTTTTTTTTTTTTTTTAATCTAATCTAAATTGACTCTCTTCTAGTTTTCAACCACCCCCACTGCCCTGTTGCAGCAGGCCCTTCTAAAACATTTGTCCCCATCTTTTTTATAAGCACTAAGGTTCGGGCTCTCTCATCTTTGGATTTGAAGTCAGAATGTAAAGCACAATTTCCTCCTTCAACCCTGCCAGCCAGCACATGCAAGGAACCATCCCATCCTTGCCAAGGAGCGAGGGCAAATTAATGAGTGCTGGGACTGGATGTGAAAACAGGATGGAGTAAAGTGATGGATGCTCCAGCATGGATGACCAAATCACTTTACATTTCCCCTGGGGCCTTCTGAGGAGCTACAGTACCCTTTTAGCTTGCTACTTCATTTGTTCAGTTTGTTTTTTCCCCATTGGAAAAGCAACTTGAAGACAAAGAAAACAGCATTTGAGAATGTTTTCCTGATTTCTTTGTTAAAATCACAGGAACACTTGTTGACCTCAGTGGGGACAGGAGGTTCTGACAGTTCTACTTTCAAGTCCTGCTATTAGTCAGACAAAAAATGTTATGTTCATGATGAGACATATCTGCTCACTTATTATGTACATCCTGGAGAGATTAAACAGCTCTTGCTCTTCCAGGAATTCACTGCCGTGTTCCCTACATTTGCAAAAATTAATCTTCATTATCCCTGAATAGAAAATGATGGCACATTTTTGAGTTGTGTCAACAAGCTGCCTCTCTCCTGTGGACTGTGAGCCTCCACACCATGTGCTGGCAGTTCTTTACCAGCCTCACAGCCATTGCTGTTCTGCGCTTTGCTTCCTGAACCTTCTCCAAGCTAGGAAATTAAACTGGGTGCTATGCAGCACAGACCTTAGCCAACACCACCATTCACCCCTTAAATTTCAGGGGCACAGAACTGCAAAGTCATTCCAGTGCCTGGAGGGTTCATCTGTAGAACATCTTGCTTAGGGCAAACTCAGCTAAAGCAGGTTCCTCAGGGCCAGGTGTGGCCAGGTTTTTAATATCTCCAGGGATGGAGATTCCACAGCCTCTCTGGCTGGCCTGTGCCAGAGTCTGATTACTCATGCAGATTAAAAAAAATCTTTCTTTTCTTATTTTAAATGGAATTTCCTCTATTTCAGTTTGAGGCCATTCCTTCTTGTGCTGTCACTGGACACTGGTGAGAAGAGTTTAGTTCCATCTGCTTTAATTTTACAGGTTGTCCAGAGCAGCTGTGGCTTCCCCTGGATTCCTGGAATGTCCAAGGCCAGGCTGGATGGGGCTTGGAGCCACCTGGGACAGTGGAAGGTGTCCCTGCCCATGGCAGTAGTTGGAACACAATTGTCTTTAAGCTCTCTTTCAACAGAAACCATTCTGTGATTCTACAATTCTGTGAAGTTTTCCAGGGTTCCCACTGTGATTTAACTGGAGCAACTTGCTCTTTGGGGCTGTTTTGGAAATTTATTCTACACATGTTGGCAGTGTCAGCTGTTAATCTTTTGGTAGGATCTTATCCATTTAAGTTCAGTGAACCTCTCTGCAGGATATTCAGGAGGCTGCTCTGCTCCCATCAAAACTTTACATGGTGACAACAGTACAGCATGAAAGAAGGAAAACATGCCTTCCTTCTGCAGTGAGAGGTGTCAGCGCCTGCAGACCAGGATGGAATAAATTGTTGATCTCAGCCTGGCTGCCAGCAGCAAACAGGACGGTGGGGTCAGGATCAGGGCTAAGCAGCAGTGCCAGAAAGGAGACTGGGTGAGATGCTCGTGCCCTCCTCCCTCTCCTCCAGCCTGGTGCCAGCAGCCACACTCCCCAAGAAGCTGCAGCAAATTCCTGCTCTTATATCAGAGGCAGAGACGGGACTGACCTGACTTTGCTGCAGATGTGGGAGCTGAGGACAAAGGCAGCTCCTCCCCACAAAAATGCTCTTATCAGCTCTGGGCTATTTAAAGAGCAAGTGCTGAGCTCTGTCAGGGATCAGCACTGAAAAGCAAATGCCAACAGGGTGTCCCTTACTGCACGGGGGTACATAAATTAAGGAACTGGATAGACAGTCCTAGAAAAATGGTACAACTTCCCCTAAACATCCTCCTGTCTGCTTTAAAGAAAGAAACATTTCTCTTCTCTCTCACTAAAAATTGCCTTCTCTCATTTTCATTCTTGATTGTTAGTGACTTAAATTAGATTATGAGACCTGTGTTTGGATCCCTAAATACTTTTCATTTTTAGAAGAAATAGCTCACCCCAGGTGAAAGCTGTACTGGATACCTCCATAGCAGCATATCTCCCCACCCTGTCCATGTCCCATTGTGCCAGGAGTGGTGTCACATCAAGGGTTTCATTGCCATTAAACACCATTTAAAAGCTGGTGTGGAAATGGAAAGGTTGGTTCGTGTCTGAAAAATGCACCCTGCTCAACTAGAAAAAAATATTGTTTTTTCTTTTGTTTCAGACTGGGAAGGTATTTATAAAACTGCTCTTTGCATTGGTATGGAGAAGAAAATGGAAAGGCCAGTGATGCACAGAGTCTAAATCTGAGACTCCCCAACTGCTGGGCTGGCTCTGTGTGCTGGGCATCACGTCAGCAGAAGGAGAACAAGTCATGTTTGCAGAACTGCTTTCCAGGTCATGAAATCCTGGTTTCAGGCTATTATTCCGTTTACCCCTTGTGTTCCTCTGTGACTTTTGCAATGGGCTCAGAGACTCTACAGCAATGATAGGAAAGGAAACTCGTACCCCAGAGTCACCAAATCCACAGCCCAAGCTGGATTATAGAGCAGCATAAGCAGAAGAGGAAGAGGAGCCAGAAAGGTGATGTGAATATAGGAGTGTGAAAGGATTTCCCAAATCCTGACCACTGCCCACACAGCCTGGCTGCAGGGAGAAACTGAAGGATCTCTGCAGCAATGGCCCATCAGCCTTTTCCCTGGACACTGTCCCTGACTCTGATCCACAGAGCCAGAGCTGCTCCATCGCTCAGTTTGGGATGATTGCAGAAAAAACAGAGCAGACCTGCCTGTGTCCTGTTGGCACCTCAGGCAGCAGTACCAGGAAAACAAGTGCTCAGGAAAACATCAGCTGCACAAATTTCTGCTGTGAGCTCAGTACAAACCAGGACCACTACATTTGCCTCCATTAATGCTTTGGGGCAGAAGGGAAGAAATAGCACACATCTGAGTAGTTCCTGCCCCATTATTCATCCCTTGGTCTTTAAAATAATTTGGCGAGCACTGTGCCTTTGTGAAAGGTCCCCTACCACCAAAACAAGTGTTCAACACTTGTAACAAAAGGTATTTCACCCCAGGCCTCGTTTTGCTGCCATTGAAATCCCCAGCAACAAACCTGCCTTAATAAAACCCATGGCAGTGCCACATAGGCTCCTTAATGGTCTGCAGCTGGAAGTGACATTTTCAATAGCATGCAAAACATTTCAAATGTAATTAGAGGAAGAGAAGAGCTTTGGGGAAAAAAGAATCACTTTGCTTGCTTGACTCTGTATAATTTAGTGTGATCTAGGGAAAATGTATTCTGTTCCCCAAATGTCCTTATCCAAAAGAACAGTTATTTATCTCATTTATCCTCTTTCCTAAAAGGATCCAAGCTGGCTACTGGGGGATTCTGGGCAGGGACCACCTGAAAGGCCCTGACAGGACCTGCTTTCCTTTTCCCCAGGTGATGCTGGCAGTCTGTGCTTTCCTGACATTGGACAGGTTGGATTGTAAACTCCTTGTCACCCATTTCTGCAGTGATTAGCACAATTGAGCCTGACTGTAGAGGCACAGATGAAACACAGATAATGACATTATTGCTTCATTTAGCTAAAACCCCAGCCTGCAGCACCAGAAGCTTCTCTTGCCTCTCTCAGGAACAGCCACGACTTTCCTGCACTCACCCCTAGAATATTAAAGCATTCTGACACCTGCAGAAACATGGCAGGGTGGGAGGAAAAAATGGGGTGGAACAAGTGTGGTGGGTTCCCTGCTCAGCAGGCACCTGGTCCCTCACCTTGCTTTAGGGAATATTAACTATTCCTGGCAAATAAAGTCCTGGTGGGATCAAATCTGCTCTCAGAGCCACATCCATGCTCGGATACACACACATCCATGGAAGTCTCCACTTTTTCCAGCCATATTCATTGACTACCTTCTCTATCCCTTAACTTTCTGTAGCAATATCTCTTCTGGTTTGGTTTTGGAAGCAGCTGATGTCTGATCAAGGATAATAGTAGTCATTACTGCTGCTTATGTTTCCACAGGAGTAAAAAATCCCTCCTGCTAGGGACATTGACTGCTCAAGGGCCAGTGAAGAATTGCTGCTGCCAAGCCATTCACAGCCACCAACCAGCACTGCTCAGCCCCCTAACTGCATTTTTTATTCATTTATTTTTTAAAAATTTTCACGTTTTCTGACACATGAAGTAACGACCATAGCACAGACAGCCTTGCATCCTCTGACATTTCTTATCCCCTGCCTGGTGAGGTGAGCATTCATCCCTAAACCCCACCTAGTGAGGCATCACCAGAAAGTGGTGGGAGTTTTGATAGCAGCTTCAAACCTCTAGAAATGGAGCATTAATTGTGAGGTGTTAAAATCATAGCATCTAGCAGTGCACCAGTACATCTCAAAACACTCTAGGAAGGTGAATAATTTTTATCCCTAATTTACATAATTGAAAATGAGGTACAGGGATGCGATTTACGCAAGGTCATTCAGCAAACCAGTGGCAGAATAAAAATAGATCCATTTTGTGTATCTCTCCTTTAGGCTCATGTTGGTTCACACCACAACATTTCTCATCAGGGCAGACGGGCAATGCAAAAAAACCTCTCACAGTCTTGAGAAAGCAGAAGATTAACACTTGGGATAGTTTTAGAAAGTGAGTGCCCTGCGCCTCCTCTCCTCTGTTGTCTCTGCAACTTGTTCAGAGTTCAGGATTTGACTCGGGTCAAAACCACCCATAAATTACCCTCAGACACACCCCACTCCTCCAGCCCTCACATCTTACAGATGAACTACTCCTGTGCAAAAATACTTAACAACTCAGACTGGAGATGGAACAATTTCTCAGATTATGTTCTTGTGATTGAAGGAAATTTCGTATTTTATAGAGGGATACTTGAAGCAAAAGCTTTTAAAAAGGATGCAGGATAATTTGTCCCCAAGAGGAGCAAAAGAGGCCTGTAGAAAAGAGAAGCTTTTACGGAAATTATAATTCTAAGGCTACATCTGTCCTTTTGGGCTCCTTCTGAAAGGTTCTGCAATTCACAAGATTGGAAAGGAATGAATGCAGAAGGTCAACACCAAAGTCTTTGTGTTCTCTCTGGGTCTGCAATTTGAATTCCTTACATGTCTTATTCTGCTTCATGTCACTTCTGGACTGTGATACCTTGGCAGTATCTCTTGGTAAAGATGTAACACCTGTAGCACACCTTTCACAGAATCATGGAATGGTTTGGGATGGATGGGAGATTAAAACTCGTCCCATTCCACCCCTGCCATGGGCAGGGACCCCTTCCACCATCCAAGGCTGCTCCAGGCCCCGTCCAGCCTGGCCTTTGGCACTTCCAGGGGTGAGGCAGCCACAGCTCCTCTGTGCCAGGGCCTCATATTCCTCACAGGGTGAAATCCTTATCTTTGTGACAACACCTTTGGGTGAAAAACCTGGCCTTGGAGAGAGAGGAAGGTGCAAGGCACATGAGAGGGGGCTCCTTGTGTCAGTGCTGGGATCTCCCAAGGTGCTGAGGCTAGATTTGGACAATCTGAAGGAGTCATCAGCCATGGCACAGTTGCTGGCATGCTGCAAGTCTGCAGATTGCACTCCCACTTGAGCCCAGTCTGAGTTGTAGAGTTGATCCATGCATGCAGAAGGATGTGCAGGAGTTGGAATTGACTGCCCCTGTACTGAGCCACCAGCAAAACAGAGAGTGTGATGGACTCTCCTCTCCTTGGGCAGTTTCACACATCTATTTCTCGCCCTCTCACTTTTTATTTAAAGCAGAAACTCTTCAACAAATCTGCCCTGAGGATCAGCACAGTTTATGAGGCACCAGTCCAGAGCTGAGAGGGAAGGCTTAGAAAAGCCCTTCTCAGGTCTGATAGCTGAGTAAATCCTTACAAAGGGATAAAAAAAGACAGTTCTTTAGGTTTTTTAAAAAAATATTTATGGTCTACAAGTGCCCCAAAGGCTTGGAATCATGTCCATGAATTGGAGAACCAGACCTCTGGAATGGCTGTGTGCTGTGAGTTCAAGGCCTGGGCATTTAACATCTGAGTCAAGACACTGCTCCTGGAAAAGGTAATTCCTTCAGGGAAAGGAAAGGAAAACCAAGGGTATATAAACTGTTTTGACTTGAGTCCAACTCAAAAAGGGAATAAGGTACTTTCTCTTTTGGGAGAGCCACCCAAAAGGAGTCACTGGGGCAGCTGGGCTATTTAAAACTCTGCTGGACAATGTCAGAGCAGTTGGTAAATTGAGAGAAAGGCCTTGTTAAGGCAAAGAAGAAGTTTGGCTCCATAACCTTGGTATTTACTTTTGTCTTTGCTCCCACAACACAGAAAAGTCTGGTTTATCCATAATTAGACTCTTCCTGGCTCCCCTTGGTTGATGGCAACTGAGATAATCAAGAATCTGAAATTAATTACTTTAGACAGACTGCTTATCACCTGGGTCCAAATCTACTCAGGCAGATGAGGGAGCTAAGTCCAGATTTCCTATACTTCCTTGTTCCATGGAGAAAAAGGCATCCAAAACATCCAAAAGCAAACAAGCAAACAAACACAAAAACCACCACATAAAAAAGGAGGGAAACCAGCCTTTTTCTAGGTAAATAGTTCTGTTACTGAGACACTGAGAAACTTTCAGTCATTCTTCCAGAGTGGTGATTTAGTCCTTACAGCAGACTAAAAAAAAAATTTAAAAAATTTGAGGCCTATATTTAGAAAGTCAGCATTTCTACAGACCTACAGATACTGATCTTGCATAAATGTAGAAGTAAATGAACAGAGATATGAGAAAATACATAGTGCCTATCTGAGATCAGGAGATGGGGAGCCTGGAAGTGATTAAATTTGCTCAGGGAGTCTAAATATATTAGGTTGAACATCAGTATCTCAAAGTAAACAGGGGCAAGATAAAAAGACACGGAGCAAAATTAAAACTAAATTTCATTCATATCACTTTGCTGTTACCAGAATCTCACTGGTGAGCTCTAAACATCTAAAAAAGTCAGGAACAAGTTCCTTGAAATTGCAGTTGTGAAGTCTTTAAACTGCCTGTTTTCAAATGAGCAACAACTTCCTCCCTAATCATTTTTACTGAAGTTAGAGAAATTAGATGGGGGCTTCATTCCTCCTTTATGTCTCATACAGAGATGTCACTCAGCAGTTTTTGTGGGGAAAATGGCATTTAAAAGCATTAAAGTGGGACCATAAAACCGGCGTGCTTTTCCACAGGATGAAAACATGGTGTTTGCAATTTAAAGACCTCCTGATAGTCTTGCCATGGCAATTACTGTCTCTTCAGCTCTGAACACCCCACTGCAGTCAAATTTCAGTGAAAGGATAAACAAAAGATGAGAACTGGGAGCGAAGCCACTGCAGCAAGGCTGCACCAAGGGAGAAGGATGCTGAGCTGTGGTGCATGGCACAGCGAGCACAATGGGCAAGGCATTTAAATGTATTTTATCCTGAAATACAGGCAGGCAGTTGGCATCTGGATATGGCAAGGAAAAGGAAGCCTTTGGATGGTTAATATTTCCCCTTGATGGGGCACCTCATGTGATGTTGTCATTAGCCCCAAATATCAGCACAAGGAGCTGGAGCTGCTGCAGCCAGTGCAGAGGAGGCCACGGAGCTGCTGCCAGGGCTGGAGCCCCTCTGCTCTGGAGCCAGCCTGGCACAGCTGGGGCTGCTCAGCTGCACCAGAGAAGCTCCAGGGACACCTCAGAGCCCCTGCCAGGGCCTGCAGGGGCTCCAGGAGAGCTGCACAGCCCCTGGGGACAAGGCAGGCAGGGACAGCACCCAGGCAATGGCTCCCACTGCCAGAGGGCAGGGACAGATTTTGGCCCATTGGGAATTAGGAATTGCTGTCTGGGAGGGTGGGCAGGCCCTGGCCCAGGGTGCCCAGAGCAGCTGTGGCTGCCCCTGGATCCCTGGCAGTGTCCCAGGCCAGGCTGGATGGGGCTGGGAGCAGCCTGGGACAGTGGGAGGTGTCCCTGCCCATGGCAGGGGGTGGAATGAGATGCACTTTAAAGTCTCTTCCATCCCAAACCATTCTGTGATTCTGTGATTCTATGATTCTGTAATTCCTTTTTTCTGTCATTCTGTGATTGTGACTGACAGTTTATTTCAGGAAAAGAACACCAAGCATGCTTCACATATTCAGGACTCGAGGAGCAATGGGGTGGGCCAGTGTGAGGCCAAGCCTTCCACAGGCCATTGGTAGAGAGCCATTTAGTCCAAAAAAGCCAGAAAAGAGGTAGAGAAAGAATGATCAACATCTGAAGCCTCGGAGCAGCTGTAAATACAAACACATTTTTATTTAACGCCCAAAGTCCCTCACACATCTGGCAAAAAACATACTTGACCCCTGACCCTACTACTCATTTAAAAGAAATAGAGCCAGGAATTTCTAGGCAGTGCCACAGCCAATTTATATAAATTATATATAGGGAGCAGGCATATATTCAAAGGATAGCTATATCCTGGATCTCAGCAGTAATAAATACTCTACCCACCCACCAAACTGTCATGCTGAATTGTGTGAAGTTTTAGATGGGAGATGCCTTTCACATGACTAATGCAAGAACAATGTAGACAACATATGTTACGATTTAAACAACAGTTTTCCTTCTTTCTGTGGGGAAAAGCAAGAACATTTTTGCTGAACAAAACTTGAGCATGGTGTTTATCCAAGGCTTAAATTAACCTTGCTGTCAGACAGGTCTGGTAAGGACTAGTATTTATAAGTGGAAACCAGTATTATGAGGAAATAAGGAGACAGAATATGAGGCTGCCATGTGTATTTATATACATATTTTAGGTTCTAGACGCCCAGCTTAGTATTTTAGCTGACTTGTGGTGGTTATCTGGGTACAAGTTCTTAGCCCAGAGCAAATTTAAACTAATTGAGCCTATTCACTGCTTAGCCCAAGGCTAAACTCTGTTACCTCCCTTTGCCACCAAGCAGCTGCACACAGCCAGCAATTACCAACTTGTGTCAGCAGCATGATCAGTGGCACTCAGAGGGTGAGCTGTGATCACTTGTACAAGAAGGAAAAGGCAACAAACCTCTCCTGGATTAACAGGATTTGCTCGTCACGCAGCAGGCAGCAGACTCGTGGGAATCCCTGCCCAGCCTGTGTGGGTGCCAGTGGCTCCTGGAGGGCCTGGGCAAGACCTTGACTGAGAAAATTCACTGGAAATTATTTAAGGGACAAGAATGATATCCACTTCAGGAAACACCCTGAGCTATTCATCATGCAAAATTAAGAGGATTGTGACAGGATTACGCGTTCAGCCTGTCCCCTTCCTCAGGCAGCCAGGGATGCTGCTGATGTTGGAAAGAGCAGCTCAGACCCTTGATCTGATCCAGCTCCCACCTTCCTGCATCCCAGTCTGCCCATGTGCCTGAGCCATAAGGACCAGCTCTGCTCTGGTGAGTTTATTTCATCCTGTTAGCACAGCCAGTCACCAGGGAGCCACGATGCCACTTGGGGGAAAAGTTCTTTTAGCACACGTTTCAGCTGGTAATAGGTTTGAAAGCAAATCTGCCAGTCCATGTTGATTTCTTGGTGCTATCAGAAGCATGTCTGAACCAGTTCTGGAACAGCCAGAAAACCTGTTTATTGAGCTAAAACTCTCATTCAATAGTCCTTTCCATATCTACATCTAAACTGCAGATCTAAGGAATTAGTGTTTTGGCAAAGTAATCAGGTGAAAGCAGCTCCCTTACTGCATTCAGCACCAGCTATATAACATGATATTATGGAGTTTAATCAACTAAATTGTGCTGTGTTATGAGAGTGATAAATGTAAGCTCAGAGCTTGCAGTGTCTGGGAGTAAACAATCATGTTAGGTGGATGCATCTCCCATATTTCACTGCAGACAGAGGCTACCATTAGATGTGCTTTTTCTCCCCCTCAAAGACTTTCCAATGGGAAAGTCTAATCTAGAGGTAGCATCTTTTATTACTAGAGCATGACACGCAGCCTTCCCCATCTGCCACAGCTTGGAGTAGTTGAGAGGATGGTGGCCAGGTCACATCAATACTGGCATGAAACCTGTCCCAGCCATAAACCAGCTGCCTCAGTACAACCAGGTAATGACCAGGTGGTCCCTTTGCCATTCCTCCCCAGACTGTGATAAATATTGCTGCCAAACAGCTTTGTTAAGAGTGGCTCAGGTGTGAGCCTGTGTGAGCTGTGGGGCTTCACCTTTGGGCTGCAGCAAGGGCTGGCCCCCAGTGAGCAAGCAATTGCTAATGCAGTTTATTCTCTTTTGCATGAAGATGGGATGGGATGTCATACAGCAGTGTTAGTGATGCATTTGTTACAAGACACCACTTAGTGCCTGAATGACAACACAAATGACTGTGACAGTCCTACTGAGCTCTGCTCTGCAGTTTGTGACACCAGTCAGGGTGTCCAGCAGCAGGGGAGTGTCAGAACCTCTCTGAGCAGCATGCTGTGTGCTCACTGGCTGATGCAATGATCTTAATAAAGCCAGACACAGATCTTCATTTCTTTCTTCTGAGGCTCGCTGTGTTATGCCGGGCTGTGTTTCCCCACGTGTCAGTGTCAGGCTGAGAACATTAAATTGCTCTGGGAGCACCATGCTGGCCTCCTGTGTGAGAGGTGGAGATGGACTCAGTGTGTTGGGACAGCAGGCTGGGTGGCTTTGCTCTGGGGGAGGCATCCAGAGGTGGCTGTAAGCTCAGACTGAAGCTGGGGACCAGCTGCACCAGCAGCCAGGGAGAGAGTCACTGCATGAAGTTGTGTATCCAGACAGGGATACCAGGGACACCAGCTCCCTGGATCTGAGTAAAATCCTGGTAAAAATTAAAATTAAAGAATCAATATGTGGGTAAAATTATCCAGGTAATTTTTCCCAGCCTGAAGCAGAGCTGGGGACTCTGCCTTCAGCCTGTCCTGTGTCTGTGTGTTCCCTCAAGTGACAACATCCCGAGCTCTCCCACTGCCCCATCGCTGCCCTGACCTTTGTTGTCGTGCCAGATCCTCACTTTGCACAGGTCTCCCAGGCTCAGCATTTCAGAGAAGCTGAATTCATCCATCTGGTTCCTCTCGAACTTGTTGGACTTGTTGGACTCCTTCAGAGGCAGGGTGCCGCTGTCCCCGTACTCCCCAAAGAGGATCAAGGACACGTTGGCGTCGGTGCCTGCTCCTGGAAGGAGAGAGCAGAGAAAAATGCCATTATTAAAAATGGCCAGGGTTACCCTGCCACCCTGGGCTGGCTCCCAGCCCCAGCTGCACGGGGAGACAGCAAAGGCAGGCTGGAAGAGGCTGCAGGGGTGCTCATGTTTCTCTGGGCACCGCCAAGACATTTCGGTGGATTTGTGCAGGATCCTGCAGGGAGGACAATCAGCTCTTCCAGTCCATCCCACAAATACAGCTGGATGCTTTGCCCTGGCACTTGAGGTGCATGACTGTGGTGGTGGCAGTGCAGTGGGAAGCAGAAATTTGAAGGACTGCCCATCACAGCACTCTGCAGGGGATGTCAGGTAGTGACTCCCATTATTCCAAAGTAGCTGGGGAAGTAAAGTGACTTACCCAGCAGAATCCAGCAATCTGCTGAGGAGTGTTAAAGAACATACTTTATAACTTTCCTAGCCACAAAGTGGTGTCCTGGGCTTCCCACTGAAGCACAGTCCCTTTTCAGCACTCAGTCATTCCCTCCTGCAGTCCCACAGCCTTCTCCAAGCAATTGTGGCACTCAGGATCCTTCAGCTGGGGTCTGTCTCCTCCTGCTCTCGCTGTGTTTGATGGTACAGGGATTTCAGTGCTACTTACACATCATCAACCCAGCCACTGTGGCATCTCATGGCCCACTTCACAACAGATCCTCCTTCTATATTGCTCTTTCTCAAAGTATTGACCATGCAGCGATCAATGAAAAAAGTCCCAGTTTCTCATGCAACAGTTTGCCCTACCACTTTCCACCTTCTTCTTGTGTATATGCTAGGAAATTAAAAAATTTCCAAGATGATCTTTATTACTCGATATTGAGTGTCATTTGTCCTCTACTGTCCATATTTTGCCAAAGAAAACAGCCATGCTGTTCTCCTGAATTTTGGGAAGTCCAAGACCAAATGACCTGCAGTGAGCTTACATTTTAGCTGCAAGTGTTACATTTTCACCTGGCGCTATTTATAGTTCCACCAAAACGATTGCATTTTAATTTTGGCACTGTAATACAAAAGCAGATTCACGGAGAGAAATAAGATTACACATGGGCAGACAGTCATTGCTGCGTCAGAACCAGGGCCCTTAAATTTTGGAAAACCAGACCATCAAGCTCAAATCTGCCTTACAAAGAAACTCAGCATCTGCTGCCCTCGTTTGGATAGCCCAGCTTTGAAAGTCTAACCTCCTGCCAGGCCCTTTCTTGCACAAGAGTATCACATATCCACTTTGAGCTAGTATTTCCCACAGCTCCATTTAAACACAGTGCAGAGACAAAGTTAGGGGGACTGTAAACTTCTGGAGAAAGGCCCTACTTCCACAGGATTATGACTTGAATACAGAAGTTAGGAAGAAATCATGACTGTTCTTATGGAAGGGCTGGAAAAAAAATTGCTAGAAGAAAAAGAGGAGAAAAAGAGTCCTATAGGGGAAAGGCAAAGCAACATGTGTCCATGCGAGAAGCTGCCCGTGTTAAATTTGGGCTAATTTTCAACAGTTCCCTGGGAAGGGTTTAAGTAGGAAGAGAAACCATCAGGGATCCAGGCAGTTCATCTGGCAGTACTTTTTATGACCCCAGAGTTTGCTGAGGTGAGGAAAAAAGCAAACTGAAGTCCCTTTCCTTGCAAGGAGCAGGCTCCTAATTAATGCCAGGTCTCAAAAAGCACAGAGCCAACTGTTTCTTAGCAAAACCGTCCCTGCAGGAAGAAGCTTATGAAGGTCTCATGCTGTGACATATCCCTCACAAGCAATTAGCAGGAGATGGGAAAGTAAAAAACAGAAATGGTAAATCAATGTACTTTTCACTTATTTGGGTCACTGATATTTTTGTTGTTGTTGTTGTTGCTGTCAGTTCCAGGAAAACTGCCAGGCACATTTAGGAACTATAAAAAGCCTGACAAATGAAGAGATGGAGGTACTGTGGTTGCACCAGCCCAAACTGGTGATGAGTGCAATAGCTCATGGATTGATTCTGGGATCTGCACAACTGAGCTGGACTTCATCATCAACACCCTAAACAGTGGCAGAGTGTTTCCTCAGCAGGTTTCCAGCCAAGGGTAGATTTGTGTGAGTGAGTGACATGCTGAAGGCCAGAATTCCAGCCCAGATGGACCTTGAGAAACTTGAGGGGTGGGCAAGCAGAAATCCCATGGAATCCAGCAAGGAGAAGTGCCAACTCCTCTGTATAGGTTGGAATAAACCTTTCATGTGCTGGGAAGCTGAAGGCGTCCCAAAATTTGCAGCCGTGCCTTTCATATTCCGATTGGATCCGAGCTAGCAGGAGGTTTCCAGAGCTCAGTGCAATTCAAAGCATTGAATTTGAATTCCTGGGTTGTGTCAAGACGCTGAGAAGAGCGTGGAGGGTGGATACCAAGAGGAACAAGAGCTGGGACACGCCAATGAGAGGAGAAGCCCTGAGGGGAGCTGGGGCAGTGCACAAGGGCCCCAGTGCAGGCACAGGGGTCACAATGACAGGGCCATGCACTGTGCCACATCATTCCCCAAAACACCAAAGCCACAGGCTGCTGAGGAGGCTCAGGCTGGAAATGAGGAAAAAACAAATTTCTCAGGAATATGGTGCAGGTCTGGGTGCAGATGCCTGAGGAGGTGCTGGCATCATGACTGGTCCTGGAGTTGTCCAGTGTTTGGCTGGGCAACACTCCTTTGAGCAGGAAAATGGGTGAAATAACCTCTAGAGGACCCTTTAAACAGAAATCCATATGATTATACAATTCCTTATGATTATATGAGCAGATGCTTCATTTTTAAACAAACTCTGGGCTTGAGTCACAGCCTTCTGAGGCCAAAGAATGTCTTTCTTTTTACACGGAAAAAACCTATATAAGGCACTATGAGCTGACACCAACTGTCCTAAATTATGTAATTTGTAGGTTGGAACTGAGTTGACAACATCCTAATTAATCTTATAACAGCTTGGAAAATGAGAAAGCAGTATTTATTCACTCTCCATCTTTATTGCATTAACATGTATATGATGCCTGCAGAGAGAAAGTAAAAATTAACCAGCTAAAGGACATTTTTGTGCCTCAGAAAGAGCCATCAGGTGGTCTGCCTCTATTGCATCTATGGCCATGGGTCCTGCCACAAAAGAAGAAAATCAGATTGTGCTTTACATCTGAGATCAAGACCTTGGTTTTAACCAAAGATTTCCCATCTGCCTTGGGAGGTGTATGCCCTGACAACCTCCTCTTATCTATGTGCAGCCTGAGAGTCACCTGAGGTACTGCTGGTGGTGGTGGAAAAAAGGTGATTTGAGCTTTTCAGGAGCAGAGCTGTTCCCTCTGCAAATTCTGTAGGTTAAATCTTCACTGGAGCAGAGTGACTTTGTGAAAGACAAACTGTAACTTAAAGATTTCCTTGAAACATGGAAAATGTAAAACAACGATATTGTTAAACGTGTGTGTGGTGGAGAGGAAATAGCTTATGCTTTCTAGTTTGCTGCAGAATCTTCTTTGTGGGACTCATTTTCCCTAACTTTATCCATCTAACCTAATTTAATAGTGAAATCTTTGTCTGAATCTGATGAAGAAAAACTCAAGAGTCAGAGACCCTCAGGAGAGTTATCCAGACCACTGGTGAAGACTTCTCTCCCAGATGAATTGACCAGAGACAGTCTAGACTAGGAAGAACTAAAACCAGAAAATATTTCAGAGAGTGGCAAATAGGTGAGATTATTTTGCCTGTTTTTTTTTTTTTTCCTTCCTTTCAGTGACTCTTATGAGCTGGAAAGTTGAAAGTCACTGCAAAGAAAAACTTTATACCCAGAAATAAGCACATTTGACTCCAGCCCTTGTGCAGTATTGCTGCTCCTCGACAATGTCAGCGTGGCAGGAGATGATACAACATGTTTAAACATCACCAAGGATAAAATGTCTTTCTTCCTGAGTTGGTCCAACCAGGAGTAACTGTGGAATACATAATGATCAAAAGGGGGAGATGGTTCATGACTTGCACCTGCTTTAGATAAGCTGGATGAAGTTCAGCATTGTGTCAGTGAGCTGTGTGATCTAATCACAAACAGACTCCCTGAAACCTCTGTGTAATCTGCTCTTTCCTACTGGTTGTCACTGTTCATAATGAAATAAAATGTTTCTTCATTAATACCTGTCATCCTTCATTCAATGGGAAGGGCAGATCTGTCTGCTGCTGCTGTCATTTTCTGTTCTCCCCTCACTTCTATTTCCATCACCTTTGTGAGTTAGGGCTGGTTTTCACAAAAAAGGTCACAGAAAGATTTACTATTATATTAGATGGATGGCCAGATACATAAACAAATCTTCCTCTCTCTCTCTCTTTTGTTTTTTGTATTTCACTACATGTTTTTCAGACAAGCAACCAGCAGAGAAGATAGATAAGAAGTGGTGAGGTGGCACGAAGATGCTCTGCCAGAAAAATTTTGATATTCCTCAATCAAACCTTAAAAGCTGCATAAATTACTGCTGATAAAACCAGAGGGAAGGAAAAAAAAAAGAAGCAACAAAGGGATAAAGAAAAGATCTTTAGAGGTCAGCAGTTGGTTATGTGCACTGGTGTGACAGAATCTCACTTGAGGAAGACACCTTGGAAACAAGTCAATGTCTGGCTTGCCCCATCTTGGCACTATTCACTTTGTATGTGGCAGCAGATTTCATCCAGCAGCCTGACAAAATTTCCCATGAAAAGAGGCGGTGATCCCAGGAAATTACATTGAAACCCCACTTCTTGGCTCTGGAAGCTCTTTCTGTGTACTCTGTTCCACCTCTTCTATCTGGTGTGCATTTAGAAAAGTTTTTTTTCACAGCCTGAGATAAATGGTCTCAAAACACTTTGGAAAGGTGCGTGAATTATTGCTGCCTGCTTTAGGCAAGGCAGACAGTGCTGACTGAAAACCTGAAGCACACCAGCTCTGACCCTACATGGATGGACCTGACCAAAAAAGAAAAATGTGGCTGCTGACCTCTGCAGCTTGGTCTGGTCATAGTTTCTGTTAGGGTGTCTTCGGAGGAATCAAAGAGCAGTCAGACCTGGGCCTTGTGTCTAAATATGTTATTCCCAGAGCTCAGATGAGAATGAGTCTCTTAGACACTGCCACAGTGAACAGCCAGCTAAAATGGTTCTATTCCAGCTAAACTATGTTTTTTCAAATGTAATTTCAAATGAAGCAGATGGGTTTGCTTTTTTTTCCTTTCATTGTTAAAAAACAAACTTCACACTAGAAAATTAATAAAATACCCAGCAAGGACCAACCTCCAATGTCACTGGTTTTAACCTCAAGAGTGTACGTGGTGTCCTCCATCATCTGCTCATCGTTTATGACAGCTGGCATCTCACACACCAGGCTTCCCGTGGCATTTTTCAGCTTGGACAGCCAATCCCCATAGGTAAATGTGGCCACTTCTTGGTTAGTAAGGTTCTTTAGGGTGATCTGTTTGGAGACAAAATGGGGGAAAAAAAACCTTACCATTTGAATGAGGGCAAATGTTAAACTCATAAAGTGAATGATGTGGTAGGACATGGGGAGAGCTTGGCCATAGCTCCAAAGCCCACACTGAACTCTTCTGGGATAAATGGAGCTCTCTCCTATGGACAGTATTTGCTGTGTTGGTTTGTCCTGAGAAATGGTCTTCACAGTATTGTAATGCTTTTTCAACCATGTGTCAAAGCGAAGGGAGAAATTTGGACCTGTGACCAAATGGACAAAGCCCATCTCTAAGAGGGTCAGACCTCTCCTGACCCTCCAGATTCCCAGATCCCACCTAAACTGGCTCACCTCCTGTGAGCCAGCATGGAATTCAGAGAAGGAACACGGTTATTAAAAACTTCACTACCTCTCCTGGAAGCACTCAGCATCTCTCTTTTGCCTGTCTCCTTTCCGTGAACAAGCAGAATTCATTGTAGAGAGACGCAAGCCCAAACAAGTTAAAACAAGGCACAAGATAAAATTAGGCCAGCAAAAACTTAATATTTCACACACTTCTCCCTCTGGGAAAAGGTGACAGAACAAACAGTATGCAACAGATATTAGTCACACTATCTAACGTGTCGTGGAAGCAGCTCAGATGCTGTGGTGATAAGAACAGAATGGGAATGAATTCAGAGCAGCTCAACAAGTTATTCCAACAAATGCCTAATAAAATACCCACCTTTATGTCTCTTGTTGTGTGTGGGCTCAGTGGAGCATCAGTCAAGTGGGAGGAAAGCATTACACCTGCCTGGAGCAAAAACCTAGCAGCAAGCTCTGACTGAACTGGGGGAGCTGAAGGGAAGGTAGGGGACCGTGGTGTAAATTGCCATTTGTGTCACCGTCTAACAGCAACAGAGGCTGTACCTGTGTGTAGCAGAGCATCAGCAAACACTGCCTCTGCAAAGGCCATGGAAACGTGAGCCCAGAAGTGCCAGGGAAGTGTGGCACAGCATCAGGGAGGAGTGAAGCAGGAGTGGTGGGAGATGTCACATTGGAAAGGATGCCTGGAGGTGCACAGCTCCAGCCCTGCTCCAAGTGTGCCTGCATGCCGGGCAAAGCCCTGTCCAGCGGAGCTGTGAAAATCCTCAAGGGTGCATGTGACCATGTTCACAGGGGTTTTCAGGTGAGGGAAGAGACGAGAGTGTTGACTCCATGTTCAGAAGGCTTGATTTATTATTTTATGATATATATTACATTAAAACTATACTAAAAAGAATAGAAGGAAAAGTTTCATCTCAGAAGGCTGGCTAAGCTAAGAATAGAAAGGAATGAATAACAAAGGTCTGTGTCTCGGACAGAGAGTCCAAGCTAACTGGGCTGGGATTGGCCATTAATTAGAAACATCCAACATGGACCAATCACAGATGCACCTGTTGCATTCCACAGCTGCAGATAACCATTGTTTACGTTTTGTTGCTGAAGCCTCTCAGCTTCTCAGGAGGAAAAATCCCGAGAAAGGATTTTTAATGAAAAGATGTCTGTGACAGGTGCAGATTCCCCAGACACTCTGAGTCCTCATCCCAGGGTGCACCACCCTCATTGGGAAGATTTTATTCTTTGTGTCTGACCAAGGTTTTCCTCAGTGCAGCTCATGTCCATTGCCTCGTGACTTTCTGCTATCCACCTCTGAGGAGAGTGTGGATCAGTGGTTTCTGAAACCTCCTTTCAGGCAGCAGAAGACTGTGACTAGATTCCCCCTCAGCCTTTTCTTGTCATGGCTTACAAACTCCATTTTCCTCAGCCTTTCCTAGTGTGCCACATGCTTCTTGTAGCCCCGTGACCACCTCAGTGCCCTTCCACTGTGCCTCATATATCAGCCTAAGGAAAAAAAACCTCAGTAAAACTTAGCTTGAGATAAAATGTCCTCAAATTCTGTCTTCAAACTCCAGGTGTCCCAGTCCATGGCCTTCTATTGACCCCAACCAAGCCTTGCTGGAGTCTTCAGCAATTCAAAAGACGAATACTGCTCCAGGTTATAAAAAAGTTATTTTAAAGAGGGCAGTAGCTACACTGGAGATGATCAGTGGGCCATGCTGTTTGTGCATTGAATGGTTCTGTGGGTAGGACACTCATCTGGGGTTTTCAATCTGCCTGATGCTAAAGAGGGATCTGTAACACAGCACCTTCACCCCCTGTCACAGGGGCACAGGACATTTTAGGCTGTAGAAGATGTCCCACTTTTCTAAAAAGCTGCTTATTCATAGCCAGTGACACTATTACTTTGTGGTCAAAAAAACTGTTCTGTGAGTCAAGAGATATTGAATCAGACCCTTGCTTTGAACCAAGCAGAAATCAGGTGTCCCCCAGCCTAGCTGGTGGCCTTTCTGCTGGGGCACACAAGTGTCCTCTCTCAAGGATGTGTGAATGATGCCTGCATCCTCTTAGGAATCCAACCCAGAAAGTTTTCTTTGCAAAATTGAACTGTGAGCAATGTGAGGTTGACTGAAAATCTATTTTCCCTGTTTATGAAAATCTGTGGTCTATTTTCCCCCCACCACAGGGGATAAACTCCATGCTGGCAGAGGTTCAGCCAGCAGTACCCCTGCCCTGCTTGGGAATGACAGTGACACTGTTACAGCAAAATGTCCTGAGCAAATCTTGCAGGGAATTGTCAGGGAAGCAGTGGGGATAGAAGCAGATTAGAGTTGTCAGCTGGAGAGCACTCACAGGCATAGAGGTCAGGCCTCTCACCAATACCCAGCCCATGCTGAGCACTCCAGATGCTGTCTGAGAAAAAAAATGTCTGGCTACTAAAGCTGCTGGAGCAAAATGCCAGCTTTTCCCATTCTCAGCCCCTCACCCAGGATGTCTGATTGCATCTGTATGCATTTTACTGTGAGGACAGAAAGAGAGACCTGCCCTGGTATCCTGTTCTGGAGTGGTGCTATGGGAGGAGCAGACAGGGGAAAGAAATTTATTTTATAAATGTTTTTTGCCCGAGGGATGTCAGCCCAGAAATCCAACTCTGTCCTGAGCTGATCCCCCAGCAGAGGAGGGGATCCTGCCCCTGTGCCCCTGGGCTCAGGTGAGAGCCCACCTGCAGAGCTGCCCCAGCCCTGGCTCCAGCAGCACAAGGAGCTGGAGCTGCTGCAGCCAGTGCAGAGGAGGCCACGGAGCTGCTGCCAGGGCTGGAGCCCCTCTGCTCTGGAGCCAGCCTGGCACAGCTGGGGCTGCTCAGCTGCACCAGAGAAGCTCCAGGGACACCTCAGAGCCCCTGCCAGGGCCTGCAGGGGCTCCAGGAGAGCTGCACAGCCCCTGGGGACAAGGCAGGCAGGGACAGCAGCCAGGCAATGGTTCCCACTGCCAGAGGGCAGGCACAGATTTTGGCAGATTGGGAATTAGGAATTGCTGGCTGGGAGGGTGGGCAGGCCCTGGCCCAGGGTGCCCAGAGCAGCTGTGGCTGCCCCTGGATCCCTGGCAGTGCCCCAGGCCAGGCTGGATGGGGCTTGGAGCAGCCTGGGACAGTGGGAGGTGTCCCTGCACATGGCAGGGGATGGAACGAGATGATTTTTAAATGTTGTTTCCAAACCATTCTGTGATTTTGTGGTCACAGCAAGGGACACAGAAGCAGCAGCAGGGGCAGGCTGACCTCTGTGTCACAATGTGGGTACATGGGCTCTCACTTACCCAGCATGGACCCACTAAATGTTGGTCATCCAGCCCAAGCACATCGTGTGGTGGGACCTGGGTATCCCCAGGGAAGCCCCAGGTCCCACCTTAACTGGGGGCAGGTAAGGAATTATTGAGGCCTCGCCCCCTCTCTCAGGTCTGCCTGTCTCATGACTACAGAGGGCCCCTGAGCAGTTTGTTGGAAGGGATGAAAGCTGAATGTGGCCTTTTTCAGTGACTAAAATAGCAGAAAATTAATCCCATCCTGCAAGGAGATGTTTGTGGGTGTTCCACACACAGAGGATGATGCAGGATTTTGGTTTCAGTCATGAGGGTCAAGCAAGTCATCTCAGTGAGCTGAGCTGAGACTATATTTAATTTCTGCCTGTTCCTCTCAGTAAAACCAGCTCCTGCTTGGCAATGAGACCACTACTTTGCACTGCACCCAAGCTATTTTTTAGGATACCTAGAACTTGCTGTGGGCATCCAGTGTGCTTTTCAGCTCAAACTTCCTTGCTAATTATGCAAGGAGCCTAACTGGGCTGTAGAACACCAATAAGCCATGGAAAGAAAGTGGCAGAAGCGTGTATGAATAACACATTGATAATTTGCTTTGTAGCTGAGCAAATACAGTAGTTGACAGGAACATTAAACCAACAATTTGAAATTAATTGCCCACTGTCTCCGGCAACAGAAAGGCTTGACATGTCCGATTATTTGATTTACCCCTACCCAGCCTTTTTCCAGATGCCATGTAAAACATGCTCCACAGAGTCTCCCACTCCTGGAAATACACAGCTCCTGGAATTCACCTTTAAAGGCTCAAACACAGGATTTCATGCTTTTGTTGCATGTCATTATTCTTCACTCAAACCTAGGAAATTCTGACTGTAAAACAAAAAGACTTCTCTCTTTTGCAAAGAATAAAAGTCAGCTCCAGCTATATAATTCTCAATTCTCAATAATAACTCTCAAATTCTCCTAATCTCCTTTATACAAAGGAGAAAGGACTGAATAAAGACCGAGTCCCACATGCAGGATTATTTGTGACGTTTGAATGCAATGCAATTAGTGCTTCATTAAGGCAGCTTCTTATCTGTCTGGCTTTGACAGCACAAAGTAACATTAAAATTCTGAGGGAAGCAACTCTGCAGAATTCAACAGTCTCATAATTCCTGCTATTTCACTGAGCTTTCATCCTTACTTGTTTCTAGCTTTTCAACTTCAAAGCTAAGGCACTGGACAGCAGGTGAAATCATCACAGGGACTGAGGAAGCAGCTATCCCAGGAAGAGTTTTCCAAAGTATGCATTTAGATAAGTTTCCTAATTAGAGTGAAAAATTTTTAATGTTGATGGTGGTGAGGCCCTGGCCCAGGGTGCCCAGAGCAGCTGTGGCTGCCCCTGGATCCCTGGAGTGTCCCAGGCCAGGCTGGATGGGGCTTGGAGCAGCCTGGGACAGTGGGAGGTGTCCTTGCCCATGGCATAGGGTGGAATGAGATGAATTTTATTGTCCCCTCCAACCCAAACCATTCTGGAATTCTATGATTTTGTTCCCTGGTTTTTCAGAAACACACAGCAGTGTCATGGCAGCTTGGTGTGGAGGAAGATGAGATTCAGCATCAGATCAGTGGAAAAAATCCCCACTCTGTGTCTCTCCAGCAGTGGTGTGATCAGGAAGCATTGCTCAGCTTTGGAGAACATTCACCATGCCTGTTTGGGCATAGTAATGATCAATATTGTTCATTTTGTTGCAAAACATCACTAATCAAATTTTGTTCCCTGTAGAGGTTTAGGTACTAGCATTTAAAACATATTGCTACTTGTGGTAGCAAGTTTGAATTTGCAGCACCAGGTTCATTAGTTCGCTGAGATTCTGAATGAAATTTTAGTGTATTTTTATGTAGACAGAAAAAAAAATATGACTACTTGCCTGCTTGTAAATTGAATCTTTTGGCTGTGTACAGAATCATTGATAATTCATGCATTTTAATTGGTATTTATGCATTTCTATATCTGCTGAACTAAAAGCAGTATAAATTATGGCTAGCAACAGTTTACCAAAAGACCAAAGAGAATTAAAAAGATCATTTATTGTTAGTTTAATAGAACAAGAAAACTGAGAATATCGTGTAGATAAATGGAGCAACAAATGGTTAATTACGGGGTTGATGGCTTAATCTAGCTTCTCATTTCACTGTGCTAGTTAGCACTAACTGTGAACCATCTGTCTGAGAGTTTAGCACTACCCCCACAAGTATTTCATTATGCAGTCTTAATATGCACTTTTGACAGAAATGGAAATGGGCTCCGATCAGTTTTCATGTCACACCAGGCTACGTAAGTTTTTAAGGCTGGAATACAAATCAGAGAACAAAAATCCTTCCTCCCCTCTTCCAGAATGCTTCTGTAAGCCACCCTCTGCCTGGGAATGCAAATGCTGTGTTTACCTTTGCAGGGAAGGTGGGAAAGAAAACCAATAAATACAGTTATCTACGTAACACTGGAGTTAAAAAATCCTCTGTGATGTGCTTATCTAAAAAAAAAATTAGGAACTATAGGCATCATTTCCATAAGCTTATAAAATCATATAATTATAAAAGATGGTTTGTGTTGGAAGGAACCTTAAGGACTTTCCAGTTCAACCTCTTGCCACAGGCAGGGACAGCTTCCACTATCCCAGGGTGCTCCCAGCCCCATCCAGCCTGGCCTCGGACACTTCCAGGGATCCAGGGGCAGCCACAGCTGTGCCAGGGCCTCAATACCCTCACAGCCAAGAGTTTCTTTCTCAAGTCTAACCTAAATCTCTCCTCTTTTAGTGTAAAACCCTGGTCCCTCATTCTGTCACTATCTGCCCATGTAAAAAATTGCTCTTCCTCGTTTTCACAAGCCCTCTTTTAAGTCTGTCTCAAGACCTGTTCTTGTTGCATGGGTCCCCCTGTGGCTTCTGCAGAGCTGGAAGGTGGCTGTAGGTCTGCTGGATGGGTCCAAATGAGAGTCCTCTGTGCCCAATTCCCTGGGAAACCTTTGCTTTTGGTAGCAGGCTGAGGGTTTGGAATGCCTGGACAGACAAGGCAGCAGGAAGGTGGGAGGCACACCTAAAGATGCAGCAACCCCTTGCCTTTGTGCTGCTGCTGATTCATGGCTGCAAGACCTGGAATGCCTCTGGATGAACAAGCTTTATTTGATTTCATTTTATACGAATAAGATTTGTAAAACTCAGGGGAAAGCATGTGAGAAATTACAAAGGGAGTTTGACCAAGACATCTGAATCAAATCAGACAACAGATTGAGTTATTCCTTAGGCACAGAGGGAAACTCTGCATCTGTGGCATCAGTTCTAAAGATATATGCTGGAGGCCTAATCCTTTGAGAAGCTGCAGAAGCATCATCATAAAATCATGGAATGTTAAGGGTTGGAAGGGACTTTAAAACTCATCCAGCCCCACCCTCTGCTGGGGACATCTTCCACTATTCCAGATGGCTCCAAGCTCTGTCCAACCTGGCATTGGACAATTCTAGGGATGGGGCAGCCACAATCTCTCTGGGCAACGTGTGCCAGTATTTTGCCACACTCACTCAGTAAAAATTTATTTCTAATGTCCAGCCTGAATTCCTCCTCTTTTGGTTCCTCTCCTTCCCCAGCTGCTGAGAAAAAAATTAAAAGTAGAAATGTTGAAGTAGAAATGGTACTGCAGCACAGAAATTCTTCTGAGAGTGAAGAGAAGTCCATCACTTCACTGAAATCTGGTGGCTGTGTAGGGTCAGTGTTTAGAAACACATTATCTATGTGAAAAAGACTGCAGTAAATTAGTCAAAAAAGGATAAAAGGACCCAATTAAAAAATCATGCAGTGTTTCCTCTGACCGTGGTTAAGCTAATAGGTCCTAAACTGTTCTCATGAAAAGGTCAAGATACAGAAACCCAGCAGGATGTCATCTCCAGCAAAAGCATGGTAAGGAAAATGGCAGAGATGTGTTTCTCCATTAATGACATCTGATGGTCTGCAATCAGCACATCATTCCCCCTCTGTCTTACAAATTTTGCTATAGGGACCCACAACAAGCAAACTACTTCTGGCTGCCCAGAAAGAGGTGATCTTTACAAGGAGCTGATGGTTTGACAGCAAAGATAAAGGCAAGCACTGTACTTTTTTTTTGAGGTAGGACATCAGGGAGAAAGTACCGTCAATTTGCATGCTGCATTCAAAATGCACGATAAAAAGGACACCTCATTTGTATGGACAAGAAAAGAAATAAATGTGTGTGCTAGAGAAGGAGGAAAGATGAGATGATCCAGCGGAATGGATGGATTATTTGGAAATGTCCCACCCAGCCCAGGGTGTCTCTGTCTGGCAAACACCCACCCTCCCAAGGATTCAGGTTCCCACATGGCAGAGATCTGCAGGGGCTGAGGGTACAACCCAGGGACCAGAAAACACTGCAGGAGTCCTGGTGACAAACCAAGGCTCATGCAGAGGAGAGTGAGCAGAATCTGTGGTGAAACCATAGAATCATTTATGCTGGAAAAGATGTCCAATATGATCACGTCCACCCATTAACCCAGCACCACAGTGATCATTGTAAAACCATAGCCCACAGATGTGCCACACCCACAAGCCTTTTGAACACTTCCAGACATGATGATTCCACCACAAGAAAAGCCCCAAAGCACAGATTTTCCTTCTGCTCCCTTTTTTTGTGACTCAATTCCTGCCAGGATAAACCGGCAGAAAAACCGTGAGACACCAAACAGAAAAAAAATGTAGAAAAGTAATGAAAATGGGTCCCTTGGTGCCTTTCTCCTCTTTGCCAGGGGCTGAGAGGCTCCAGGAGAGGCAGGCTGTGAGCGACCTGTGATGCCAGGAGCATTACCCTTTCCATGAACCAGTGCGGGCGCGTCCCCTTCCCGTCTGTCCGGATCCTCATCTTCCTGAGGGGCGCGATGTCGGCGATCTCCATGATGAAACTGTCCTCCTGGCCCCGCTCAAACCTGCAGGGATTGCAACAACAGGGAGGTTTTCCTGCTGCTTTACAGCCTCTCCACACTTCTGTCCTGTGCCACAGCCCTGGCCGTGCCAACAGCCTCAAATCAAAAGTTTATGAATGTTCTTTATTGGACTTGAGCTTTCCTGCGTTGCAATCACCAGCTACTCTGCTGTTGGCAAGACACCTCCGTGCAGATTTGACAGGGATTCCTCCTTCCCTGGAAAACACAGCCCACCTGGAGCTGCTCCAGGCAGCCTGTGGCATACATTACTGTTCTGTTTGTAGCAGGAACAATAGCGGCTCACAGTCAGGCTTCTGAACATCGCCTCCCTCCTGGCAGCTGCCCACTTGCCTGTCCTTGGCCGGTTCCAGCTAGAAGGCAAAATAATTTTGCCTCGTCTCCTTCCCCTTGAGGCTCAGCACAAAACTTTGTGTTTTGTGGAGAGAGGCAGTCGCTGCAGCTCAGCTGAATGTGGCACCGGGATTGGAGCCCGGCGCCCAAGTTTAGTAAGCACAGGCAAATTGTGTTAGAGTGGAGACAAAGCCAGCCTGATGGAATTGGGGGATTTGGATTTGCAGACTGTCTCTGCCTCTGGTAAGAAACAGGGTGGGCTTGTGTAAGCTTGCGTGAAAGACCTTCCCCAGTGTGTGGCTGCTGTACAGGCACAGGGATGTGCAGGAGCTGCTCATCCATAGCAATCAGCAGGAAGCAGGAGAAGGGAAAAAACAGCTAACATGTGCTTCCCAAAGAAGATTACATTGGCTAGGACTGCACCTTCCCTCCCTCCTGGCATCACTGGTGTTGATGGAAAGCCTTGCTTCAGTGGAAGTGCTGCCTCAGGCTCAATATTGCTCTGTTCTGAACAAGTGTATCTTCCTGTTTGCTCCCTCAGATACCTGGGGACCTGCTGTGGTCTTGGAACTGGAAATCTAATCCTTGCTAAGGAGAATGGCAGCCAAATCCAGGAGGTCTACCAAGAATGTGGTGACCACTCTGCTGCTGAGGATTCTCCTTCATGCAAACTTCTCCTTGTGGGGGAATTTCCTGAGTGTGCTGGGAGGTTTGGGAAGAGCCCTGCAAACTGTGGGCACTGCCACAACAGAAACAATCCATAACGATGATATCTCATTCCTGGCAATGCACACAGCCTCCCATAGCTGTGCAGTGCCAGAATGTGGAGAAAAAACCTCCAATTTTCTTTACCAACCTCTGTTCAGATTACTCCCTGCAGGATGAATGTGATTATACTCACACCATTATCTGAGCATGCATAGCTGCAGATGTTAGTAATAGGGGTTGGCTCGAGCCTCTCAGTTTGCATCCAGGCATTGCTTCCTCTGCACTCCCAGAGGCATTTGGACAGGGCATTTTGGTCCCAGTCCATTTCTAGTTATTAAGGGTTATGTTTGCTCTTTGAAAAACTCCTTTTTCTTCTTATTTGTCTTTCTTGTGGTACCGGATACTGAGGCAGCCTGTCTCACTGTGAGAAATAGAATGTACTTTTGTCCCTGGACTGGATTGATTTCCACATCTATTTAACAAAAAGGTGTGACCCTTCCAGTCTGAATTGTCCTGTGATCGTATGATCAGTTTTTATTACAATCACTATTACCTACAAAGCTTCATAGAAATCTCTCACTCTGAGGCTTTACAGGCTGAGCAGCTCTAAGCTAAAATGTCTGCTAGCAAAATAAAACATCCTTTATCTTCAGCAAATGCCCTGTTTGAAGTTTCTAACACTGATACCCATCTGCTTCTTCCAAGAGGAAAGTACTAGAGGGAAGTGATTGCCAAAGTGACAAACTGGGTGACCCACATGCTCTTTGCTATCCCTAATTTGTATGAAGATGAACATAAACCTGAAAAAAAAAATAAAATTGAGAAGGGAAGAAGTAGCCAGACAAGCTGACTACTATTCCCTTTTCAGGACACTGAACCATTTATCTACAGGATTTCATTAAGCTTTCCTACCCATGCCTGCCCTTATAAATATTTCCATTGCCCAGGGGTCTTGGCAATAAGTGTAATGTAGCAAAAATTGCCTTAAATCTGTGGCAGGTTAGACAGACGGCTCTTGGTAATACACTAAGCTGCTGTGAGTGAATTGGCACTGGATGGCCCCAATAAAGATGAAGAGCCTTTTACCATTGGGTTGCAGCAGCTCTCCCCCATCCCCTGCTCTGCTGGTGCAAGGGCTGGAGAGATTTCCATGTGGAAAGGAGCCAGGAGAGCCTGTGCTGTTAACAGCTGGATGAAGACTGGTGGCAGTGGCGCGGAAGCAGGCAGGATATGAATTTGGGGACACGAATGTCCTCTGCAGAGGGTGCTAATGAGATGACAAGAGCTCTGTACAGCTGGAGGTGTGATGCAGAGATGTGCCAGCAGAATAGCACAGCATCCTGGGGATATTAACATAATAAGAGTTGTGCCTTACACTTCCTTTTCTTTACACAGCCCCAGTGATTTTTCAACACCTTTCACAGCTCCTCTACTGTCAGATGATAACCCAAGCAACTAATAACACAGAGACTTTTCTATTCTCCTGCATTGCATTTTCATACTTTTATATCAGAGATTGTCCATCCCACACGTGTAGACAGATGGGATGTGCTTTTAGAGGCCCCAAGTTTAGGGGTACGGCTTGCCCCAGATGCAGCAAACTTGCATCCATGCTCCCGAGGGGCTGGAGATGTCTTGATCCCCTTTTGAGATTTTTGCTTGACACACCCAGGTATGAAATCTGCTTAATTTCTGACTCCAGACATCAGTGGTCCATTTTCCAGCCTACCAGGACTGAGAGTTAGGGTTAAATGAGTGGAAGACAGGCCAGTTTGGGCTTGCCCAGGGTGTTGTAAGAGGGGTGCCATTGAAGGGCACACTTGCTGGTAAGCCAGGGGCATTGCCCCACATGTTGGATGTTCCTCAGTAGTGGGGAGCAGCAAGCCCCAAGAGCTGTGGTTTCCTGCATGACTCAGCTGTGTTTCTCACAGATATTTTAGTCAACAGCACCTCTGCTGCATTTTTTTCCACAACAGACAAGGCTCGTGCTTGTCACTAACTAGACACGTGAAGCTCTCAGTCTTAGCTATGTTTGTCCAGACACCCACTCTGCTACAACAGCTTCAAGTGAAACATTCCCTGAGCAAACACCTCTGTGCAAGGTGCGCCTTATCCTCTCAGTTATCCACCATTCCCTCAGCAAGCTGAGCTCAAACTGTGTGGCCAAAAGCTTCCACCCTTTGATGCTCTGCAGATGCCTTGCTGAATAAGATCACAGCTAATCTATTAATTAAATTTAAGCATGATGCCACTGAAAGACAGTTCATTCTTGAGCATGCCAAAGCTTTCTGTACTAGGGAAGGTGCTAGGAAGGAACAAATAAGCATTGGGAAGTGGATGATTGGTGGCGTGTGTGGGTTTTTTGGCTTATGGAAGTGCTGGCATCAGGCTAGGGTTATAGTGTTTGTTAGCTGTTTTTGCTGAAAAAAACATGAGGTTCGTCATTTTTAGTAAAATCAGGGCATTCGTAGCAGTGTTCTCTGCCACCACCCATCCATTTCCCAGTGCAATCCTGGGCAGTGTTCACAGTTCTTCTTGGGGACAATGCAGGACTTCATACTTTTGTTCAAGATGCTTATCTCTAAAGCCACTGAGGAACAGGTTAAACAAAACTTGCACAAATAACAAAGGGTGTTTTCCCTGGCTATACAGTGCTCTCTTTTCCTTTGCTTTGCTAAAAATCTGACAGAAATACTTACAAGGGGCCCGAGTCTGAATCTATAATGTCAGTGGGAGTAAATGTTTGTGTTGCAGTGGGAGCATGATCAAAGCTCTGAGTGCTTCTTGACTCAACACTAAAATCTGCCATCACTCCACTTCTAACCAACAAAAATGACAGCTACTGTACCTGTCCCCATTTTTTTCCAGCAGCAGCTCCTCAGTGTTCCCATTGGACCCGAAGACAGTCATGAAGATATTGGCATCGGTGCCGCCGCCTTCGATGTCTCCGGTCACAACCGTGACTTCGTAGAGGATCTGGGGAGGGTTGGAAGCAATCAAAAATTTAAACAGCTGTCCTTAACCCAAGCCAAACAAGGCTGATGCCTCAGGTTTCACTTTTTTTATATTTTTCAGATTCTGTGCTGCTTTAGTGTGTGAGTCTAAACTTCATATTAGGGGACGGTGAGATCTGTTCACAGAGCAGGGAGACAAAACAATTCCTTCTCTAGCTGGGCACCTAGGACAAATGATCCAAATTTCAGGCCCAAGAGCATAAACAACATGGACTGAAGAGATAAAAACAAGAAGGATGGGACTTCATAACCTAAAGCTGTAATTGGACAATTAACTCCAATGTGCAAATAGAGCAGAACTTATAAAAGTGAGAGACCTCATGACTGGTTGTGCATTTTGTGACCATTTTGGTTCATCTTGGGTGTAGCTCTTGTACTCTCCAAAGTGTATCCATTGAGGCCTCCTAATAAATCCCCACTTTATTCTGTAGCGCTGTCTAGTCTCTGTTCTAGGTCAGCCTTCACAAGGCAGCAGGCTTTCCTGGGGATCTGCTTCATTGACAGAAAAGGTTCCAACACAGCTTCTTGGTTCTGATCCACACCATTGTTTTCAGAGGCAAAGTTAGGCATCAAAACACTACAGAAAACTTACCTGTTCTACAGATTTTCTCAGTCTTGAAAGAGACACATTTATTGTGACAACATCTGAATTTCAGAATCACTGGATGGATTGGGTTGAAAGGGACATTTAAAGCTCATCCTGTTCTACCTTCTGCCATGGGCAGGGACACGTTCCACTATCCCAGGCTGATCCAAGCCCTGCCCAACCTGGCCTGGGACAATTTCAGGGATGCAGGGGCAGCCACAGCTCCTCTGGGCACCCTGGGCCAGGGCCTCATCGCCCTCAGTGTAAAAAAATTCTTCCTTTTATCTAATCCAAGTCAACCTTCCCTCAGTTTAAACCTGTTATCCCTTGTCCTGTTGCAACACCAGTGATGAAGATCTCTTAAGCTGCTTCTTCAGACCAGCCACAACCATCACATCAATAGCTGGATCTCCAACCCTCTGCTACCAAGTGTCTCTGCCTGGTCACCTCCAGCACTCCAGCTCTGTACTGCACCAAATTCTTGCTAATTTTAAAAAAGAATTTCCCAGGAAAACAATTGTTCCTTTTTCTTGGCTGCAAAATGTTTCCTCCAAAACGTCGGTGTTTATCTGGGCAATGTTTATTCCAGGATCACTAATAGTTTGGAGGTTTATACATCAGAACACTCCTTGTGGTATAAAGATTCAGCTGTCCTGCTCTCCAAGGGAACACTCACTGCTGCATCAGCTGCAGAGTCCTCCCAGAACTTGTGTGCACTGAAGGCATGCCAGCTAGTGAAAAGATGTTTTCTACAGTTTTCACCTTACTAGCCTAATTTTGTTCTATTCTCCTGATGTGGGAACAATAAGACTCTGAATAAACATGTCAAAAATGTGCAAATCCCAGTGGCCATCAGGGGTTTTAAGACTTCTAGACCACTTAGATGCTTCCAAGGTCATAGCTATGGTACCAAGGCTTCTTTAAGACGTGGAGGAATATCAAGCAACACCTCACAGAAACATATTTTAAATAGTGCCCTGCTAGCCTAGTTTTATTGGCCTGAATTTTGGCTGCCACATAAATAAACAGTGCAAAGGAATACTATGATATAAAAAATATTTTTCACATTTGTTTGAACCTGAGTAACCTGTTGATCACATATTTATCCACACGTATTTTAAATCTTAGCAATGCATCCTATTTTTTTACAGGAAGGAGGAAAACTCTTTTACCACTGCATTGAAGGCTTCTAATGGCTGTGGTGGACATTGAGTAATTTCTCCAACTATGGGAAAACAAATACTCAATTTAAAGCAGAAAGAGGGAATATCAAGCCAAGAAGAAAATTAAGTTGAAATGAGTACGCAGGGCTGTACAAAAGCCAAGCAGGAAAAAAAAAATTAGAAAAGTATTAATCTTCCCAATGATGCTAAACATATCAGTTGTCTTTGAACTCTAAAATGCCTGTAAGACTCAGTTTCTAACTACAGCTATTAACGAGAGAACAGTCCCAAATTCCCTCAACTAGGAGACTGATCAGAAAGTCAAATGCTCACTTCTGTTTTCATGTCGCAAGCATCTGCCCAGATTTCCTTCAAGTCTCCCATCAAGTTTCTGGCCCAACATCACAGGGAAAAAAAATTGTTGCTAGATGTGTCTATTTTTGGTGTGTTTATGAAAATAAATATTCAGGATTGTGCTGTTAAAGGAAGACTGAACATAAGTCTTCATTAAGATCCACTTCAATCTATGGGCAAGCCATCAGCTCACCAACAGGGGCTTGGAAACCTCATCCAGGAGGTTAAATGACAGATGGGGCATTTTTTATGAGATTGGTTTTAACCTTGGTATTAAGGAAGGTTTTAATAACCTCTTAGGTCAATTCCACTACTGAAATCTGCATTGATTTGGTGAATCCTTCACAAATGCTGAAAAAGTTATCAATTTTTTGCATGTCTGGGGAACAAGAAAGATTTCAGGAGAATATCTTTAGCTTGGGGATCAAGAGCAGCATAAAGAAAAAATAATGTACTGTGAAAGTGTAACCTGATTGTAAATAGAAGCACATCTGTAGAGATTTTAAATTGCCACACAGGTATTTAAACACAGTGTTATTGTCACATTCATCCAGACTCTTATTTCTGCTACAAATCTTACATCCAAAATCAGCATAGCTCAGCTTTGCAATTTGTACTTGTTTGAAATACGGCGTACCAGATATTACTTCAAAATTCATATATTTGAATGAAAAAAGATAGAATTTTATGAATTTTATTCACTGATTCAACTTTCGTTAGTTATTCTCACCAAAAATCAGGCCTACAAATGTTTTCACGTTTCAACAACTTCCATTAATTATTTATTTCCCTATCTCCTGTTAGAAAATTTGGTACGTAGCCACATCATGGAGGGATTAAAACATTAGGATATTTGCCCTGCTCTAATCTGATGAGTTACAAGTAATCCTTCACCTTGCAGCTGCTCCCACTCCAGGGGTACCAGGTGACCCAGTGGGTGACAAGATGAGGACAGGCTGCTGAGCTGTGCCCCACCTGCTCTGCCCTCCCACTCTGCCATGGCTGCATTCACCAAGCCTCACTAAACAGGGCCCTAAACAGTTGTGGTCCTAAACCAAACATAAAGATTTTGCTAATAAAATAACATAGGGAAGGAAAAGGGGAAAGGGGAAGGGGGAAGGGGGAAGGGGGAAAGGGGAAGGGGGAAGGGGAGGGGAGTTCCGGGAAGGGAAGTTCCGGGAAGGGAAGTTCCGGGAAGTTCTGGGAAGGGAAGGGAAGTTCTGGGAAGGGAAGTTCTGGGAAGTTCTGGGAAGTTCTGGGAAGTTCTGGGAAGTTCTGGGAAGGGAAGGGAAGGGAAGGGAAGGGAAGGATAGGAAAGGAAAGGAAAGGAAAGGAAAGGAAAGGAAAGGAAAGGAAAGGAAAGGAAAGGAAAGGAAAGGAAAGGAAAGGAAAGGAAAGGAAAGGCAAGGCTCAAGCCACTTACAAAAGTCAAAGCATGAGAGCTGCTGGCACATGAGCTATGCCAGCAGAGCTCCCTGCAGCAGCCAAAGGCACAGAGGGAGCCTGGTGCCTACCTTGATGCCAATGTTAACACATTCTGCATCCAGGATGTTGAGGATCCGTGAGGTGAGCCCGTCCCCTTTGTCTCTGGCCAGCCAGCACTTGCAGACAAAGTTGTACATGACACCTTTGGTGGGCACGACGATGGTGAGCTCTTCCATCATCCAGCAGCTCTCGGGGGTAGCACCATCATGCCCCACCTGTGAGGGACAGAGAGAAAACTCCTCCTGGGAAAGGGGATTTCTCTGGGAGGGGGTGATTCACCTGGAAATGAGGGACTCGGAGGCTGTGTACACCATCACAGCAAACCATTCCTCATGGGAATGGAGGGAAATGGTGCCATTGCCATGGGCAAGGGAGCTCAGGCCATCAACTGCTGTACATGAGGGAAGGCCAGTCTCAGAAAAAAGGCAAGGAAGACTGGACTGACCTACATGGAAACATGTCCAGCCTCTTGTCACTCTGCTCCTGTGCCATTGACTCTATAGGCTCATTTTCACTTGGCAGCAGACACACTTCTCCACCTTTACAAGCCTTTCCACTTCTGTCACTACACTTGGAAGCGATTATTCAAAGCTTTATAGCCAAGAGGAAAGATGCTCAGCAAACACCCACGTGTATTATTACAAGCACTTCCCTCACAAATCCACATATAAGTGAACTGAATGTATGAGGCTGTTTCTCTGCTTCCCATCCCCTTACACTGCAAAAGCTCTGTCTTTGTACAGGAGACAACAGATGGAGCTTACATCTGTGGCTGGTTGATTTTCAAGGACCACCTCCTCCAGCCTCAAGAATGATCTGTCCTGGAGACCAGGAAGGCACATAAGGGTGGCCACAAGCATGCATGGATTAGCAAGGAGCTCCTGAAAAAAATTAAGTGGAAAGAGGAAGAATACTAGAGGTGGCAGCGGGGGCAGATATCCTGCAGAAATACAGAGACAGTGCAGGAATGAGTTAATGATGAAATCCAGAGCCCACCTGGAACTGAATCAGCCAAAACCCAGGGTTCCTGCAGGTATATCAGCAGCAAAACAATGTTGACAGTGTAAATCTCTCCAAGAACCTACATGTGTCTCTCTTAAGGAAGGTGGGGAATTCAACCTGGGGCAGGCTTGGAAGGAAAATTATGTATCCAAGTTAATGTATCAACCTTGGTCCGTCATTCCAATGAGCTATCTGTCCGTAAAAGACCTAACTGCACTTAATTATTTTCAGAGAAAGTGTTGTTTCTGTCATTTCCAGGAAAATGAGGTCCTTAATCCAAATACCTCATTGGTTTTTGTTTTTAAATTATTAGGATATTTAGGGAGGCTCAGAAAGCAATTTTTAATAACAGATTCATCTAGGGTGATATATCTGTGGTATCTATTTTTTTTTCCCAAAAACAAGTGATCTTTTCTGTCTGACGGTCTCAGCCATCACTGCTATTAGGAGTATTATTGCTGTACTAATGTCTGTGCAGCTGCAGAAAATTAGAGCTAACCACTAGGGAAATTCAACTCTACAATGGTTGCATTAATCCTCGGATTCTTGGGGTGTGAGGTGAATGGGAATATAACATTTGCCTTCCCATTCCCTCCCTGCCAGCTTGGCTGAGCATCTCCAAGCCCAAAGTCAGTGTCTTAGTGCAGTTCTGCTGCAGGATGGCATGGGTGAGGTAGTGGGGAGAGTTCAGGGCCATTGTTCTGCAGTGACAAAGCGGCTGGAGGGAAAATCCTAATGAGCCTAATAAAATTAGCTGGTCTTTTGGGTTCATTGCACACCCCCACCTGCTCACATCATAGAATCATTGAGGACTTGAAAGCCCATCTCATTCTAACCCTGCTGCCATGGGCAGGGACACCTTCCACTATCCAGGCTGCTCCAAGCCCCATCCAGCCTGGCCTTGGACACTTTCATGATGGGATATCCATCTTTGCACAGTTTCCCTGTGAAAAGTTTCTTTCCAAGACCTTGCTAGCTGCCACATCTTCACAGCAAACTTTAACTTCTTTGGTATCAGTGACAGCCAGAAGGAAACAACCTGTGCATCCAGCTGCCTTGGAGAACCTGTGCACTAACAGCTTTCCAAAGACCTCAAGAACAATGTAAATTTTGTGACAAATTCCATCTGTGTCAGCCAAGACTTCCCTGTGGCTGGACTTCAGGAGCAGAGCACCAGGATTTGAGTTTCAATTCCAGGCAGATCTTCAGACAGACCATGCCAATGGAGTGAATAAGCCCAAGCCATGGCCACACCAGCAGCATAGCCTGGATGTGCATACCAATATCACAGCAAGTGGCTTGGGCTGAGATGTTTGAGCTAAATTAGAGTGACAGAATTTCAAAGGCAGGTGGATCCTTACTTGGGCTGTTTGAAAACCTTCATACCTTGTTCCTCCTGTCCTTCTGGGGGAGGAGGGACTGCACTTCACTGAGACTGAGATTCACAGTGTATACTGGGCAGCTCAGGATCACATAGAAACTGAGCACAGTGGCAGAGGGAAAATCTGAGAGAATATTTGTGGAAAGAATGTTCAGAGAATACTAGAGAGACCTGAAGGTCAGGTCCCTAGTCCCTGAAGGACTGGACTTGCATTTGCAACATTTCAGTGTCCTTGATCTTCCTCTGTGTTCATGGTGGGGAGAGGCTTTGAACCAGAAGACGTTTGTGAAAACAAACCAATGCAGGACTCTCCTAGACTTATATATGTCTCCCTGCAGCAACAACAGTCTAGAAACAGAGATACTTTCATTCATGTGGAGAAGAAATACTCAAAATTACTTTGAAAACACAGTATAAAGTGTCTACACCGAATAACTTGTGTTATTTGTTTTCATGTCAGAGTGTCTATTAAAGTCCACCAGTAGTAAATATTATATCTGTAGGGAGGAGGGACTGCACTTCACTGAGACTGGGGGGGGGGACTGCACTTCACTGAGACTGAGATTCACAGTGTATACTGGGCAGCTCAGGATCACATAGAAACTGAGCACAGTGGCAGAGGGAAAATCTGAGAGAATATTTGTGGAAAGAATGTTCAGAGAATACTAGAGAGACCTGAAGGTCAGGTCCCTAGTCCCTGAAGGACTGGACTTGCATTTGCAACATTTCAGTGTCCTTGATCTTCCTCTGTGTTCATGGTGGGGAGAGGCTTTGAACCAGAAGACGTTTGTGAAAACAAACCAATGCAGGACTCTCCTAGACTTATATATGTCTCCCTGCAGCAACAACAGTCTAGAAACAGAGATACTTTCATTCATGTGGAGAAGAAATACTCAAAATTACTTTGAAAACACAGTATAAAGTGTCTACACCGAATAACTTGTGTTATTTGTTTTCATGTCAGAGTGTCTATTAAAGTCCACCAGTAGTAAATATTATATCTGTAGGCTTACAAGACAGGAATAAATGTGGCCCTTTCAAATTACTTCATGTTCCACTGTTTCTGCTCTCAGTGGAGTGCATTTGTAGCAGGTGCATAATACCAAACCAGGAGTAGAATCACACTGCAAATCTCACCGCCCTGCTAAATGTACAGTCTGCTGCCTGGGTTGTACAGAGGGCTCCTGGAAACTTAATCCTCATACTCTGCTGTTTTCACATGGTAACTCACACTCAGAACTTTTCACCTTCCACACAAACAGACAAATGCCAAACCCAAGAACGAACTGTTCCTCACTTTTCCCCAAGCAGATAACTAGCAATTTTCTGCAATGTCCCCGAACACTGCAATTTTCTAGAAGGAAAACGCGGGCTGGTGCCATGGCAACCACGGCAGACTAGCACATCAATGTCATCCCTGGGACACGGGTCCAAAAGAGGGGACCTTCCAAGCTGAGGGCACTGCGTGAGGGAAGGCAGAAGGCCAGGAGCAGGTGGCTCCTTCAGCTGCGAGCTGGGGAGTCACAAACCAAAGGGAACAGGGAGCCAGGGGTGAGGCAGCAGGCTGGTGAGATCACTCAGTACAGGGGTGAAAGAGTGCAGAGAACATCACCAGCCTGAAAGATATATGTTATTTCTTTTGCTAGCTCTCTACATTTTATTTGCAACCTTTTATCTTCTTTCCCATTTGTATTCCTTTTCAAATTAATTTTTGCCTTGCTTCTGCCTATTTCAAAGCGTCTTCTCCTACTTCTTTTTTCTACTCATTCCCTACCCTATTCACTGTATCTTTTCCAGCATCCCTTTATATTTCTTTCTTCAGATTGTTCTTCCTGTCTCTCTGACCCTGAGGGTGACACTGTTATTTTCCTCCCTCTCTGTCCCACTCCATGGCTGTTTCCGTGTGTGCACAATGTGGAAGAGAAGGATTGATGCACTTGCTTCACTATAAAAAGTTTGACCTCGAGATGGGCCAGACAGAAAGTGCCACTGATACACATAATAACTGGGAGTGCATTAAGAAAATGGCGTGATAATAAACTCAAATCTGATATAGAGATTTCTCAAGATGTCAGAATTCATTGCTTGAGTGAAAGTCAGTGTGAGTGACAGTCCCTCAGTTGCAACAGCAGGACATACAGATGCAAAGATTTTCTTATTAGTTAGGATTTCTCTTTCTTTCTTGTCTCTTTCCAACTATACAGGCACACACATCAACACATAGGATTACTTCCACAAAGGGATGTGGTAAAAACAAAATTAAATAGGCTCCTAGAGTCCTCAGGTGCTGTGGGTTTCAGTACTTGAGGGGCTGGAGCAAGCTTTAAGGAGGTGGAACTGCCATATGAAACAAGAATGATGTACACAAACGCTCTGGAATATTCATGCCAAGTTTAAGCCCGGTGATGGAAAGTCTATGCAAATTGTGTCTCCCTGAGCCATAACAGAAAAAATGGTTCCTGTACCGAAATCTGTTTGAGCACATTACTTACAAATTATGATTAATTTTCTTCTCTAAGTCTGTGTCCTCCAAGCTGTGAAAACAATTTTCCTGTTTATCTGGGAAATTATACAAGATGTGTTTCTCACAATTTATGAAACCCTATTGGAAGTAGTGAAAAAAATCAACTAGGAAAAAAGACCAATGAAGAACTGCATCCTGGGAAGCTTCACGGCATCTGGCAATAGCAGCGATTGAGTAAGAAAAAGCAGTGCCAGGGATGGGGCAAAACTGGGATGTGTTATAACTTCTTTACAATTCACAATTATCTTCCGCTTCACGAGGATCCTGGTTTTATGCAAAGTAAAGCATACTTATTTACAGGTTCAGAGGCATGCAAAATCTCATCAGCAAAGTCTTGTTTACATTCCTTTTAGACCCAAGAGCCTTTCCTCCACTGCTAAGAATAACAGAACCACGTGCTTTATTTGGCCACGTATTTCATACGCCTCCGGCGCTCGCGCTGCGTTCACAACATACCTCCACTTTTTTGATCTCCCCAACGTCTAGGCCCCAAACTGAAAATTTCTCCACAGAGCCATCTGCAAATTCGTCCTTTCCTTCTGGGAGATCCAGCCACAGCCTCTCAGTCTGCACCTTCTGCGGGCCCATGATGATGATGAACACGCGGCTGTCGGTGCTGGAGTCGTACTCCGTGCCTGTCGTGACGGTGATGTGGTACGGGATCACTGCCACACGGAGAGAGGTTTGCTCATCACAAAACCCACACACATACGCACTTCTATGAGACTTGAGAAAACCCATCCCATCAGAGGGAGCAGCTGTGCGTGCCAAATAGGTTCACATCCCATTGAATTCATTTGGAGAAGTGATAACATCATGCTTTGTTGGGCCACAAGTGCGCTTTGGAGACCACTTTCCCACGGCGCGCTTGGGACTGAATTCTGCAAGGGTTAATTTCCCCAGACAACCCTACTGGCTTCAAGGAGGCTATAAGTCCAGATTTCTCCCTCTACGCATGACAGAACAGCAGAAGGCCTGAATCCTTATTGACACCAAGAGACCTTCCTGAAGATGAGTCTGAGCACCTAAATCTTAAACAGGCTATTAGGCCAAAGTGATCTTACACTCCCCATTCAATAAAGACAAATAAATCTGTGCTGACTCCAAGGTAAGCCATCACTGACTGAATGTCCCAGAACAACCACAAATGCTCTCCTTTGTGCCTCATTCAAGGATTGCTGTGATCTATGGGGCAGCTCAGGGTTTCAGCATCCCTGTACAAACCCAGACAGAAGAGAACAATTCATTGTATTAAAGGTAAGTAGCTCAATATTTCTGTGTATTGCATAATCATTTTGGTTGGGGGAAAAACCTTCAGGGCAAGGCTTGGTAAAAGAGGAGGCGGTTTTTCTGTGGTTTTCAGAAATTTCAGTTCAGCTGTTAAAAGGGAGGAAGTGCCAGACTGCTTTTCAAGGGCTTTCCAAAAGCTCATTTGGGTAAGCCGAGCAGGCGGTGCAGAATTGGTCGCTGAATACTCGTTTGATTTCTCAGAACATTTGTGCAGGGATGTTCAAACAGTTCTGACAAGACTCAGAGCTCTGAAACTTGCTTCGTCACAGACTCGAAGCAGCCTGGCTTCATCATCACTCTTCTGATTAAAAATAAAAAAGTTTGTAAATTGACGAAAAAAAATTTGGCTGGTTTTCAAATTACCCAAGATTGACATCTAATTTTGCTTTATGATGGCTAGCAACATTTCTGAGGTGGGTTTTGTACTAGAAAATATGTACTATTCACATCAGACTCAGAATACTTTTGCAACATCAGAGAAGGCATAAATTCATGCTGAACAAATCTGTCCAGAGCTGAACAAATCTGGACAGAGCAGAACCCAAAAAGATTCGTTCAGCCCCAATTTGAGGATTTTATGTACCAACATAAAATGAGATGATGATTAGGCAAGATTTATCCTCCCATTTATGGTATAATTTACATTCTAGTGGGTATACAACCAAAATGATGCATTTAGCAGGAAAGGGGTTTAGTTGTAGTCAAGGTAGATTTTATAAGAATATATTAAGGGGTCATGTTTAGGACATCTCCAGACTTTAAAATAAAGTATATTTTGAATAGGGACATTTTCTTCCATATGGGTTTTGTCCTGTTCTGCTGTGACAGACTAGGTTCAGAGAACTACCAGCATTTCTAGGTGATCCTTAACCCAAGGTACTTGAAACACCTATAAAAAAGAAATGAGAACTTTGAGTAGCTATAATTTCCCACTTTAAATAATGGACACAGAGGGCAGGAAACATCCTTTGCTGTTCTTTCCTCTGAAAACTGGAAAAATGGATCCCTAAATTAGTTTATCTTCCCTCCCTGTTCTCTCCCTCTCTATCTGGGACTCCTATTACCCCTTTTTCAAACACAGGAGAAAGCAAAACCTGCGGCAAACGGCCACAGCAGGACACCCCAGGTCCTCCAGCCCATCTCCCCTTGTCCTTGAGTGCCAGCACAGGGTTCAGGCTGCTTGAGGCCACGTGTTCCCCTCTCAGGAGTGTGGGTTTCCTTAGGGATCCATCCATGCCATCTCCAGCATGGGAGAAGGTTCCCAGTTCAGATTCCAGACACATCCTAGCCAAGAGGAATTTTCCCTGAGCTCCATCCTCACATCCTGCACCTCCTGCCCCTCGGAGGCATTTGCCAGTTTGATCTCAGCACAGTCAGGACTGGGCTGAGTGACAAAAGTCCCTCCCTTTCCCAGCCAACTCCCAGTTCCTGAGTGAACCAGCTGAGCTGGCTTCTTATCCCACTGGGAAGGTGGCTGCCTGGCTCACCCAGTCCATCTTATCTGACATTCCTTCAGGAAATCTGACATTCATTCAGGAAGCAGCTTCCTTAATGAGGCCATGTCACTGAGCAGAGATAGTGGTGATGACAGGCTCCAGGGCTCAGGGGAACAAGGACCACCCTGGCACAATGGGGACGATGGGAACTGCTCTCCTAGCTCTGCTGGAGAGGCGCTCTCCTGGGAAATGATGATATTTCACCCATTATTTGTGAAACTACATGGAAAGCCAACGTGGCAGATGTTATCCATTGTCACTGCACAGAAGTAATATCAGAAGGAACATGGAAATCACTTATTTTTTTATTTGAACACAATGTGGGATTGCAAAAGAAGGGCTGCCCCAAGACACATGGGTTTCAGGCCAGGTTTAGCAATGTGCAGCATTAAATCAGCCTCCAAGTGAAAGGTGTGGGATGTGCAACCCAGGTATCACACCTCAAGCTACTGGGCATCAGAGGAGCTGCAAACCATCCCTGTGACCACCTCTGGGCTCTGTGTGAGTCCCCCTGGAGAGCTATCTTTAACTCCTAAGGAAAATGACATAATTTTTACTTCATTTAAAATGGAAGCTTAAGATAAATTTAATCATTTTGCGCTTGCTGTGGATTGAAAGCACATAGACAGAGAGTAACTGTGATGCAGCTGCTGCTCAGTCAATAAAACATAGTATTGTAATCACACATCTAAAATCTTAATCTAAAGCTAAAAGGCCTCATGTAGGATATCAAAGTAGTTTCAATTTAGCTCATAAGTCATTGTCCTGGAACACTGAGGTAGTCATAAAAAGGGTATATAAATCATGGAATCATAGAAAAGCAAGGTTGGAAGGGTCCTTAAAGTTCCTCTCATTCCAACCCCCCTGCCATGGGCAGGGACACCCTCCACTAGACCCACAGGACAGCTGTGATGCACACTATGTGTGGTAAGGAAAAAGAAAACAAGTTCTAAAAATAAATCACATTTAAATTCAAATTAAATAACATTTCATCTTGAAACACCATCTCAATTGAGTCAAACAAACAGTATGGAAACACGGGATTTTCTGTGAATTTCATGACTTATCCCACTGTTGAGGTCAGAGAGCTGCAGGAAAAGCAGCAAACACAGGAACACAAGTCCTGATCCAGCCTTTCCCAAAGCAGTCACAGCACAAAGAAAGAGAAGTAATTGTTCTGCCTCTCCTGGCTCTTCAGCAGGATGAACACAACCTCTTAAGCACTGAAAGCCCGGAGCACAGGGATGCATGCAACCAAACACCCAGGCACTGCCACTCACGTGAGCCTTCCTCTGCTGCCTTGACCAGGCTGGACTTTTTGGGCTCCTTCGTGTTGGCATTGCTGTCCTGGCTGGACACACTGAGCGAGGCTCCATCCAGGCTGTTCCGCTCACCATTGTAGCTCTGGGTGGGGAATGGTTGGGAAAATAATGAGGCTGAGCACTCGTGGTGTCCCCTGTTCCCTTGTGCCTCCAAGAACATGAGAAGAAATGCCTCTAGTCCCCCAGGTACCTTTTTGGTCAGTGTAGCTCGAATAAAAGTGACTTGTATTGTACTGGTGGATTTTCATTTACTTCACTGGTAACCCTGGCAGGCCGTTTTGGATGTGTGTTACATTAAAAGAAAATATAACAGACATAAGAGTCTTGTGAGTTGTGACCTTTTCTGTGCTGCCTGTCTGAAATTGTCTGAGGCTGTCTGAAATTCAGATCAATGGAGCAGTGCCAGAGCTCATAGGATCACAGAAGGGACCGTAAATGTCATCTTGCTCCAACTCCCCATGGGCAGGGACACCTTCAACTATCCCAGGTCGCTCTAAGCCCCATCCAACCTGACCTTGGACACTGCCAGGGATCCAGGGACAGCCACAGCTGCTCTGGGCACCCTCAGCGGTTCCCCATCCTCACAGGGAAGAATTTTTTCTAATATGAAATCTAAACCATCTCTCTTTCAATCTGAACCCATACCCCTCCTGTCCCATCACTCCAGGCCCTTTTAAATTGTCTCTCTCCATTTTTCTTGTCAGCTCTTTTCAGGTACTGGAAAGCCACAATTGGGTCACCCCAAAGCTGCCTCTTCTCAGGCTGAACAGTCCCAATTCTCTCAGCAGAGCTGCTCCATCCCTCTGATCACGTTGGTGCCTCTGGATTCCCTCCAGCAGCTCCAGCTCCTTGTGCTGCTGGAGCCAGGGCTGGGGCAGCTCTGCAGGTGGGCTCTCACCTGAGCCCAGGGGCACAGGGGCAGGATCCCCCTGCCCTGCTGCCCACGCTGCGGATCAGCCCAGGGCAGGGGGCTCAGGCTGGGGCAGGCCCAGCTCTCACCCACAGCAGCCCCAGCTCCTTCTCCCAGGGCTGCTCATTAGGTACAGGTCAAATATCACAAGAGGCAGAATACTGCAAACCTGAGTGATGTGAAACAGTGGCTGTGTTTGAAGAGTTACTGACAATGCATTTGGTGTCATTGTCCAATAAATGTGAGGCTTTTGAAAAAAATAGATGTGACGTTAATGTCAAATACTTACTTGACAGTGTGAGGCACACTGTCAAATAATTTTAAAAAGATGGAGTGATTAGTTTTTTCTCATTATGAATTGATATAAGCAACAGGGTAAGGCTGTCCACAAGCACTGATAAGGTTGTGTGCTGCAGTTTTATGAGGCAGCATAAGGCAACACTCCTCCATGGTGTAACTCCTCTTACATCCACTCTGCTGCCTTCAGGATGAGTCCAGGACAATTCCATTGATGATCACTTTAGTGGTAACTGTCACTTACAGCGTACTTGGCAAAGTGGACTCCTTAAATAAAATGAACTTATAATCAGCTGCTTTATTATGTCTCACTGTATAGAAGTAAGAGAAGTCTATTAATCTTGTTTGCTAATTTTAATTAGAGCATGTACCTCGAATTCCAATTAGCTGCACTAGGCTGATAAGCAATGGAGAGTGTGCAAGTAGAAAGGACACTTCACTAAAAAAACATTTGGTGCTTTGAGTGGTAGCAGAGGGACCTGGCTTTTATGTCAGGCAGTGGTGGAATGGGGATCTGAAAAGAAATAAAACATCCAGCCCAAGTGAGGATGAAGTGAATGGACCCACTCTGGCTGGAGGACTTTGAATAGTGGGAACCACTAATCACCTGCTTTGTGGGCATGGCAAGGACAGCAGCAGGGAAATGCTGTGTATCAGCAAGGTAGTGAACTCTCATCTGAAGGGTTCCACTTACACTCTGTGATTTTTCTGCTGAAATTGCAAATTACAGAGCTAGTGATAATGGGCTGAGAGTGGCCTTACTTTCAGACTTTCTCATCTGAAAACCAGAAATTCATTTTGGATAAGCCAAAAGCCCTCTGAGTCCCTAATGAGCTGCCTTGGACTTCCACCAGATATTCAAGAATTTTATTTTTATGAGAGTTTTATTTTTTATGGAATCTGCTGTGAGCCATAACTGTACCTGCTCATAAAGTGTCCGCTCTATCTTTTTGTCCTCTTTCTTTTTAGAGAGCCAGCGCTCGCACAGGAAAACGAATGACTCCTCTGTGGTTTCATCCAGGATCTCCACTTTCTCCAGAAACCAGTCAGGGCTGATCATGCTATTGTCATGGCGAATCTTGATCTTGTATATGATGCCAAGGTCAACAGCCTGTATTGTGAACGTGTCCTCCTGCAGGGTGTTCAAGAGCAGTGGATTCTGTTAACAAAACTCTCAACAGATCATCTACTGGGAAAAAGGCAAAAAAAGGGAGGCTACAGAACACATATGTTTAAATTCCATATTGCTGGATGGCATTTGGCTAAAAGCTTTGCAGAAGCCTACTGAGGCATATCTGTAAGCTAAAACTGTTCTTCAGGGAAATGCTTTAAAGCCTGCTTCTGCTAGGAGGGGAGCTGCAAGAAACACCGCTTCTACAACCAGTTAGAATATTGAAATCCTGGGAGATTTTTAAGTAGACTTCCCTTTCTAATCCAGTTAGATTTGCATGAACAATCCAGATAAGTCAATCCTTGCCACCGTTTTATCCAAGCGACCCATGGGATGGCCACAGGACATCACTTTTGGTGTTACTTTCCCAGATACAGCTGAAGTTTAAGTCCCATCAATTTAACAAGTTTTGTGGTGAATTCCAGCATGTACTGTGTACATGCAAGTCAGTGGCACAGGGACTGTGGGAATCTGCAGCTCACAGCTCCAGCCAGTTTCCATGACCAAGCTCATAATTTGTCCATCAATGACTTCATAGGAACATCTGCCTGTTTGCTGCAGTGCCTGTCAGCTGTAATACCCAGCTGACAATCCATACAAAGCATTTTAAGAGGTAATGAATGTGGTAAATGGAATCAATCAATTCATCCCTCATAGGAAAACTCAGCCTATAAAGGCAGTCATTGACTTGACAGATTGAAGACTGAGAAACGGAAAGTGTCATTAACCCTTCACATTTGTACCTGTCCTCTTTCAAACTTGTTGAAGTTTGTTTCGGATTTGCTGAGTTTTCTCTCCCCCATGTCCCCCATGTCTCCGTAGATATTTAGGAAGACATTGGCATCTGTCCCAGCACCGTAGATATCCCCAGTGAACACGCTGATCTTGTAGGTGTGAACTGCAGAAAGAAACAGAGATGGTTTCTGGTCAGATGAAATATTAAGATCCTTGTTAGACACTGAATTTACCTAAGAAAATGTTCCCCAGGTTTTCTGCTCATCACTTGTAGAGGTATTAAACCCCATGTGGTTTTTCTTTGAGGTCTGTGGAGAATCCCTGGGCTGACATTTGCTGACTTTCCCTTTCTCCAGCTAATCAGTGCCTGTATGTTGCTTTGATCACACAGCTCATGGTTAAAAATGCAAAGAATCATTATGGCCATTACGGGATGGGAAGTCGATAGAGGTGAGGGAGCTCAGCACCTTCTCACACAGAGGCTCCAGGGACACAGATCTGAGAACAAGCCACTCAGAGCTGTGAATCCTTAATACTCCATCTTCCATAAACAAAGACTGGGAATTCAGATGTGCAATTACTACAGGAGTTAATGGCATGTATCTCTACAAATTCCCCATACAGACAGAGAACAGGTTTCTGGGTCCTTTTGCTGAGAGAGTATTTAATTAAGGAAGGGCTGGAGCTGTGCTGTTTAAGTACCCTTTCTCTTTAGCTTGCTCAATGATGAGACAATAAAACTTCATCATGCCTTTAGTAATGTGCTTTACTAAACCTGTTAAATAATCCTATTTTTATTTTGCTACTCTTCTCCCAATTATATGGGGAAAACAAACAGTTACTGAAAGCATCCTCTCCAGGAAAACAGTGACGGTCTGTATAAGTCTCTGATTACCCTGGTGGCATATGAGCCATGGAGAATGCCTCCCCACAAATCCCAGGGAAATGCAAATGAGCAAGAGGCACAAAGTCTTAGTTAGGATTCTGTGTACGTTAACAGTGTTGAAGAAAATTGCTATATTGTCTTTTTCTTCTTTCACAGTAAGACAGACCCTATTCTGCTTCGTCATCCATGAAAGATTTCCATTGATTTCTCTGAGAAATGGATCAGAGCCACTATCTGAGAACATCCACCAGGACTATGTGCAGTGCTGGATTTTCTGGTTTGCCTCCTGACATTTGTCCTACAGAGTTCCAGCTCCATATTTGAGAGGCAGCTGCTAATTTAGTAATGAAGGAAGCAATGCATATTGTCTAATTAGTCAATGCATCCCTCCTTGGCCTTTGCTTGCTGGTTCTAGAGACCTTGAGGACTAAAACACAGCGTTTTATTAAAAAAAGATGATCCTCAGAATACCACGAGCTGATTTTCCATCAGTGTCATTTACACCATGTCACTGCCCAAGATGTATGAGGACTCACAGACATTGAGTGTCCCAGATATTTCATATCTAAAGCAGAAGTTCCCAAACTTAGCCCCAGCTCCATGCCAGGAGAAACTTTCAACAATCCAAACATTCTATTCCGTAGATTGTAAAACTTGTTTCAAGGCTTTGCCTTCAGAAGGAAAAGTGAGTCACGTAGGTTAATTAACAAATGGTAACTGATCCAAGGTAAAGCAACAGAAATTAACAAGTTAAGGAAAATGTCATGCAGGCACCTAGATATCATAGGATCATTGAATCATCAATTTGTTTGGGTTGGAAGAGACCTTTAAAGGCCACCTTGTCCAACCCACCTGCTATGGGTAGTGACACCCTCCACAGGGAATAAACCTGGTTTATCAGAGACTCCTCCCACCTGAGGTCAAATGTTTCCAGGAATGGGTCATCCACCACTACTCTGGGCCACCCTTGCCAGAGTTTCACCACTTAGTTATTGATTTAAAAATTGTCTTTAAAATCAATTAAAGACAATTGATTTTAAAGACAATTTTAAAATCAATGACTAAGTGGGAAAACTTAGTCTTTCCCACTTAGTTTGTAGGCAAACTGCAGGAAAAGAAATCTCCCATAAGCTACCAGAGAGAAGGACATGAGTCTTTCCTCCAGCAAGGCACCTCTTCCCTTGGCAATGGAAAACAATCCACATTAATTCCACCCTGACAATGTTCTACAGCAAATGCAAGTCAGACTCTGAAAGAAAAGAAGCAGTGACAGAACTTATTTTCTCAGTTGAATCATCTTGTTTCCAGATGCAAGAGCCAAGAATGAAAATGGCAGCTGAATTCCTTTTGCTCTGCTCAGGATGAGGAAGTCCATGACCTCTCTCAAGGACATAATGAGCTCTGGGTGAGAAAAGGAGACCCTTTTTCTAGAGGAAAAAGAGGTACAAGCAGCTGGCCATATGGTGGCTTAGGGGTGAAATTTCAGTTCTTTTTCATTTGCTTCAGCTACCAGTAAAGCCAAACACCGAATGTCACCACTTTGTACGATAAGCTCAGAGTTGAACAAGAATTTTTTCTCCTCCTGGGAGGCACTTTAATGAGGTGAAGGTGGCTGCAGTGACCCAGGTTTTAAAGGTTATGCATGTGTACCTGGAGGGCAGCAGGCAAAACAACTTTAGGAGGAAAGAGGAGCATTAATTAGACTCATAGGATGGGGAAGGAAGAGGCAGAGTGCACAGGACAGGTGAAATTGGGCAAATGTAAGAAGAGAGGTTAGCACAGCCTGGAAGACAAGAATTTTGTTAGGCATCAGAGGAGACATGGAAACTAGGGCGTGGAAGGGTGTCTGTGACAGGTTCTTAAAAGCCCCAGAGGAAAATAATGACATTATTGCACAGAAGTGCCTCAGTTATGAGAGAGGCAGAGAACAGGAAGGGAAAGAGAACAGTGGTACCAGCATGGCACTGAACCACATATCCAAATGTTTTCCTTCAAAAAACCAGACAAGTCATCTCTACCTACTCCTAGGATTATATTACCTTCTAAAGGTTCTTCAACTTCTTCCTCTATCTGCTTGAGTGTCCCATCCTTCATGAGCTTTTCAGTAAAGATATCAGATGGCACCAGTTCCCTGACAGTCTCACCATCATCTTCAGACTTTGCAAGCCATCTTTCACATGGAAATGTGACAGTTTCTGAGCCCTGGAATAAACATGACAGAGGAAATCTCTTCAAAACAACATGAACACACGTTAGCATTTCCCTTTGAAAACACTCTGACATGCAGGCAAGGATTTTCAACTCATGTATGTGTGCACGAGTGTGTAGAGGCAGACCTAAAAGAGTGCACAGAAATGCATTTCCTCCAGAGAGAGGACATCTGAGGGCTCTCAGAAGAAGCACTGAGCATGCAGCAGAAAACAGGATTCCCAGTGGGTGTGTGAGAGTGGCTGCATGATCTAGCAGATCTCTGCCCTTCCCAGTATTGAAACTTGCAAATTCCTAACCAGGACTGCACCATTCCTGCTGAAGCTGTGCTTTACTGAGACTCTGCAATTCCTCTTCAACCCTTATTCAGGCAGCATTTTCTTTGAAGTCAGTAGGGCTTTCATTTTTCCTTTTTTTTCCCCTGAGCTCAATGCATCATGATTTTGCCTGTAATTCAGTGACTCAAGCTGGGTTCCAGGCAATTCCCATACATGCAATAAGAGGAGAAAAATAATGACTTAATTTTTGATCTTTTGTTTTGACTTCACTTTGGTGGAAACAAATATGATTTATATCATCAAACAGACAAAAACAATAGAACATGTGTTTTCCACTTGGTAAACAAAATTAATCCCAGACTATTCATTAAGAGCAGACTCCCATAAGGCCTCCCTTAAGATGGCAAGATGCAGGCAGCTTTTCTGCTGGGCACCCCAGGCTAAGACTCCATGAAGAGAGGAGCATGAGCCACCATGCAAGACACAGAGGCCACAAGTCAAAAAAAAAAAAAAAAAAAAAAGGAAGTTAGTTTTAATCTCCCAGTAAATAAATACAGAAAAAAGTCCTTTTCTTTACTGACAAGCTCATAATTTATCTCTTACCCTTCACAGGGACTTTCTGCTCTTTCCAGAATACTGTGTGGCATCACTTTCATATATAGCATGCCAGTAGAGGTTAACAGCATCCCAGAGGGGTTTTTTTGGGCTGGAGGGGACCTTAAAGATCATCTGGTTCCAAGGCCCCTGTCATGGGCAGGGACACATTCCACTGTCCCAGGGTGCTCCAAGCCCTGACCAGCCTGTCCTTGGACATTCCCAGGGATCCAGGGGCAGCCACAGCTTCTCTGAGAAACCTGGGTCTCCCCACCCTCACAGTCAAGAATTTCTTTCTAATATCTAATACCCTGCCCTCTGTCAATCTGAAGCCATTTTCCCTTATCCTGTTCCTCCATCTCTTGTCCAAAATCCCTCTCCAGCTCTCTTGTAGACACTCTTTATGAATAATTTCCACCTTAATTACCCTGCTGTGACTACTTACCAAGCCAATACAGGGCCCTTTCTTCACTACTTTCTCTATTTAAATATTAAATATTAATACACGGCAAGGGAAGGGAATAGATCTCACTGCAGCAGTCCTGAACATTGTTGTGACTGTGTGCTACAGCCTGGAACTGCAGGTCCTGCCCTCCCTGGCACCATCAGTGGGGAGGAACAGCTTGTGCACGCAGGAGCAGATGAGCACTCTGATCACAGCCAGCCTGGAGTGAGCAGGTCACAGTGTCACCACCCAGAGATGCCGGTCTGTGGGAGCAGAGCCCCTCCAAAGGGCTCGTGTGACTGCAGCAGAATCACACTTGGAGTGCACACAGCCCAAATCCTCTGCTGCTAATGAAAGCCCATTTCTCCTCCCCTCTGCCGCTCCCCGCAGCGCTGCGGTTTAACCCCAGACAGAGATGTTTAACTCCAGGAGGAGGTTTGGAGCGTGGCATGCAAAATGGTGTCAAAGGAAACCGGCAGCACTTCAGGTGATTTCACATCTTTTGCTTTCAAGTGTTATTTGTGCTACACAAGCAGGATGCAGTACCTAATAATTCCTGCCTCCTCGTTTCTGCACTGGCTGTCTGACCACTTCACCTGTATTATCTGACTGTACGCCGCGTGCTGATGAACAGTGCTTATCTCCACACCTGCAGGCTGGGAAGAGAGGGCCTTCCAGAACGATGCTTCAGTGCTGAAACTCTCTCCTCCTGATAGAGATCCCACTTCAGTCACATTCCTCACTGAAGCTTTCAACAGCTCCTGAACATTCATACTGCGGGCTGTAGGGGCCATTGATGCAAACACTGTTTATTTGGTAACAAGATATCTAGGGACTGGAGCGACAGCACAGTGGGGCATAATGTGCACTTACTGCAAGAGTTAATTGTCTCATTATTGATAATCACCATGCCATTGCCACGGCTTTTATTGGGGTTTCCCTGTTAGTGACTGTATTAATATTTAAGCAATGTAAAGTGCCCTGGTTTATATTACCAACAGTAAAATTCTCTTGCAGCCCTGAACAGAATTTGTTAGAGTCTGAGTCTGGACCTCAGCTAGAAGGAGTGTATGATACAGTGCTAAAAGTCAGTGCTTCTCCTCTTCTCCAAGTTGTAACAAATGAAATATAATTATCAACTATAATTGGCATGCCAAGATGGTTTTTTCAGCACGCAACAATCCTAGTTTCCTACCCAAGTGCTTTCAATTTAATCTGAAAAGTTACTGACCTCATTTTTTCTTTTGCAGCTCTACAGATACATCTAGACACATCTTAGCAGTCTAATCAGGTAGCAGAGCTTTTAGAAGCACTGGCAGCATATTGCTATCCTGTGGCAGGTCATAATATCCTGCGGCTGATCAGCGGCATCATGCAGCGCTCTGCTTTCTTCTTTTTTTTTGCCATGCCATAATCAAAAGATCAGCAGAATTGTGAATCTCTCCATTCCCAAGTCGTTCAGGGCTTCCCTCCCTTCCTCCTTCCTCAGGTTCCTCCCCACCTGCCCCTTCAGGGCTGCTGCAGTGGCTGAGGAGGGGGTGCAGCCCCAAGACCATCTCTCGTCAGGTTGAGGAGCACCCAATTCAGAGCTCTCAGGCACTTCCCAAAGTGCTCAGTTTAAGGCCAGTGCAGAAAGAGGCAGCCCAGGAATCTCTTTTCCCTTGGTTTCCACACATTTGGGTGCCCCTCTCTTTATCTTCTCCGGCTTGTGACCAACAACATCTCTGAAAACACTGTATACCTGTTCATTAACCTAAGCAAGGGTTAGGCAATACACAGAATCTGATAATGTCAAATTGTCAAAAAGGTGATAAAGAGGAGCAATCCGAGGGTATTGGCTTGTGAAGAAGCTTGTCCAGGAGGAGGGAAATGGGAGAAGAAGAGGGATTTTCTCACTCTGCACAACTCCCTGACAGGAGGTTGGAGCCAGGTGGAGATCAGGCTCTGCTCATGGGGAACAAGGGACAACAGGGGAGTAAACAGCCTCAAGGTGCACCCAGGAAGATTTACACTGGATATTGGGAAAAATTTCTTCCCAGAAAGGGTTGTCCAGCCCTGGCAGAGCTTCCCAGGGCAGTAGAGAAGTCCCCATTCCTGGAGGGATTTAAAAGCTGTGTGGATGTGGCACTTAGGGACATGGGTCAGTGGTGGACTTGGCAGTGCTGGGGGAATGCTTGGACTCGATGGTCTTGGAGCTCTTTTTCAACCTAAACAATCCCAGAAACAATTCTGTGGTGAGGAGGGTTCAAGGAAGAAGACCTGGGAGTTGATTGTGTAGCAAAGAGAATAAAACATATCCTGTAAATTTTGAAGGAGGAAACAAGATGAGAAGTGGGATCACCATGACTGATCTTGGCATTAGGAGTCACCTGAGGAGCAGGCAGACCTGAGGGGAGATAAAAGCTGACATCCCTTTGGAATAAGGGGAAAGAGTCCAGGTCTTCTGCAATGCAGCTACTGCTCCAATTCTGAGCTGGCCCTGAAGAGGTGATTTTCTTTTGAACCTCCCCAGAGCCAGATTCATCCCTGTTGCTACAGCCAGCATCTGAAAGCAGGACTGAGGGACACTTTCTAATGTGGACAGGACCAAGGTGACCAATCTGACTGAACTGTGTTAGTCTTGTTCACATGAACAGCAGAAAATCCTATCATCTAACTTGATTTTTTAACATGATTCAGAGATTTGCACTGAGAGGCATTTTGCTCGCCCTAATTGTACTGGCTCCTAGCATTTCTTTCTTCCAGGATTAAGGGACTGACAAAATTGTTCCTTGTCCGTGTTTGGCAACAACACTTTTTATTTTAAAATACTACGCCCACTTTCCATTCCCTTCCCTGTGATCCCTCAAAACAGAAATACACATGAAAACACGAAGCCTCAAAAAAAGTAATTATTTCAGAGCCTTATCATCAACATTTGAAGAACAAAACATGATAACACGCATTTGTTGTCCCCAGATCCCCAGGCTCCAGCAAGTTTAGTGCGCATTTCTCTTCAGGGAGCCATTTTTCACTGTTAATCACACGTTGTACACAGGAGATGCAATCTGGGAGATGAAAATGGTGGCTCCTGGGGATGTGCAAGGATTTCAGAGCCTACCTTCCCGTTTGGCAGCAGCCGCCGGATCGTCACACGGTCCAAGTGCCACCCCGAGTTCAGCCCTCCGCCGTTGTGTCCGATGCGGATCTTTTCAATAATGTCACCAACGTCCTCCAGCTGCAGAGAAACAAACAAACAAACAAACAAACAAACTAACTAACCAACTAACTAACTAACTAACTAACAAGCACCAAAACTGTCGGAACCCAGGACATTCCTCTCACTGCTCGAGACCCTGGCTGGGGGCTCAGAGACCTTGGCACAGAGTCAAAAACACCTGTGCCTTTGATTTTAACCCATGGAAACAATTACCAACTTTGTGGAAAGAGTTACAAGCCACAAGGGTTTGAGTAGAATGATAGTTAATTTATCACAGGGTGAAAAAGTAAAATTTTGGGTTTTTAAGAATAGGGGTTCAAGAGGCAAGATGGAGGAATCTGAGCATGTCCTGTCTTTCTTCTTCTTGTCCTCATCTTCTGCTGTGATGGTGGTACTTTTGGATTGCTTTACAATAGAGACAGAGTGTCTAACATATGTTATAGGTATTGGAAAATTATTGTAAATAAAGTACACGTAGTTTTTAGTATAAAATGCTAACACCACCCCAAGGGTGGTCACTGGGTCTCAACCCAACCTGCCAGACAGACCTCAGCTGGTCAGAAAGAGAATGTATTAAATAAGAGAAAATAAACAACCTTGAGAACCAGAGCTGAGGAATCCTGACTTCTTCTTCAGTCACGGGGCTGGGAAAAAAGACTCTTTAATACCTCAGGAGCCATTTCAGCAACACAACAAACCCGAGACAAAACCAAACAAGCAGAACCCCAAAAAAATTTTAAAAAGGGAAATATTAGAGTGTGAACAACTGGTGGCTTTTCAGACACCACTTCTCTACTTTATTTCATCTTTTTCTAGGCTGTTTGAAGTCCCAGGGGAGAAAATGTTAGTGCTGATATAATGTAGAATTATAAAATAAAGTCCTAGAATAGGTTTGGTTCATAAAGATCAGTCAGTTCCACCCTCCTACCATGGGCAGGGACACCTTCCATTAGACCAGGGGGTTCCAAACCTTATCCTTGAACACTTCCAGGGATGGAGCAACCACAGCTTCTCTGCAAAACCTGTGCCAGGGCTCCATCACCCTCACAGGGCAGAATTCCTTCCTAATATCCCATCTAACCCTACCCTCTGTCAGTTTCTTACCATTGACCCTTGTTCTATCTGCCTATATAAAAAGCCCCTCACCCTCTTTTATTAAGTCCCTTTTAGGCCCTGGCAGGGGCTCTGAGGTGTCCCTGGAGCTTCTCTTGTGCAGCTGAACAGCCCCAGCTGTGCCAGGCTGGCTCCAGAGCAGAGGGGCTCCAGCCCTGGCAGCAGCTCCGTGGCCTCCTCTGGAGTTATGCCCTAATTTGCATTTTGGCTAAAAGTTTTCCCTGGACTTCTGCTCCAAAATGGAGAGAACCTAGCTCTGCACAAATCACCCACCCTATGAGAAAGGCCTGGCTGCACAGCAGCAATCCTTCATCTCAGGCTTCTCTGCATGAGTGGGAATGAAGGCAACTGCTTGGAAATCGTCCTTGTACCTGGCACTGGTGAGGCAGCACCTCGAGCGCTGCACCCAGTTCTGGATCCCTCAATTCAACGAGGACACTGAGGGGCTGGAGCGATGGGATAACACTGGGGAGGGGCGAGGGGAGGGACCACCCGTGGGGCAGACCACCAGGGGTACAGAGACCAGGGGGGTGAGGGAGGAACCATGTGAGGGGGGATATACCATCTACGTGACCCAATAACATATTTTCCCAACACTCAGTGCAACCAACTAAATAACTGTTTAGTGCAATACCACAGTCCGGGGCAGGGAACGGAGCTGGGGAAGGGGCTGGAGCCCCAGGAGAGGCTGAGGGAGCTGGGAAGGGGCTGAGCCTGGAGCAAAGGAGGCTCAGGGGGGCCCTTGTGGCTCTGCACAGCTCCTGACAGGAGGGGACAGCCGGGGGGGGTCGGGCTGTGCTCCCAGGGAACAGGGACAGGACGAGGACACAGTCCTAGGCTGTGGGGAGGTTTAGTGTGGACATTTGGAAGAAATTTATCACAGAAAGGATGATTAGACATTGAAATGGACTGCCCAGGGAGGTGGTATAGCCACTGTCCCTGAAGGCATTAAAGGAATGAGGGGATGTGGCCCTCAGTGCTCTGCTCTGGTGACCAGGCCAGACCTGATGATCTCAGAAGTCTTTTCCTAATTGATTCTGTGATTCTATGAAACTGGAATGCAGCTGCATCTTAAACTGCTATTTTTAAATCACTTTCTTTTTTAAACACTTGTGTGTATTCTTTTAATACTGGAAGAATAACTTTGAGGTTTAAGTACTCTACAAACAGCCTGGCATTTTATAGTATCTTTCCTCTTCTGCCACAGAATCCCAATGCCATTCTGAGAAAGCCAACAGGTTGATTATCTTGTGAAGTTGCTACTGGGTTTTTATGCCTCACCTTATTAATTGAGTAATTTGTTACTACTGCATTACTTTTAACTCACTTCCCTTTCAAAGGCTTGAACAGGAAAAATTGAGATTTGCTCCTAAGTATTAGCTTTTGGTTATTCCAGTGCAAACTTTTGTGTAGCTGGCCTTCAAATACCTCAGGCTGGCTTCAGACCTTTGCATGTAGAACACTGAGCTGTCCTTCTGTCCTTGGGGCCTCAGAGTCTGATTTTCTTGGATAGAAAATGGAGCATATCCATTTGCATCACTGGAGACTGCTTCCTTCTCTCCCCAGCCATACAGAAGCAAAAAAAGCAATAGTTTTAGAAGGCTCCATAGGTCAGTAGGTCTGCACTACCCAAGGAATCCACACTCTGAACAAACTGGGTTTGACTCCAGCAGCCCTGCTCCGACTTCAGACAGCATAAGATTCACCACAAAATAATTAAACTATCCAAACTCATTTCTAAAACTCACACACATACACACAAGTATGCATTAGGGAAAAATTATTTTTCCTCTTTTGTCCTGTCCAAATACTCATCTTTCACTGAGACTTTTAATCAATACGTAGCAATAAAATGATGCTTGAGCAGTCAAGATCCATGTTAACGAAGAAGTGGGCTTTGCCCTGCTCTAGGCATCTCCAGCAAATCATCACTTGGAAGCATAGCAAAGAGCAGTCTCTAATCTTTCGTGCCTCTTTTGCAAAATACAAAATGATAGAGGGAGGTAGAACCACAAAGCAAACAGACAATTCCCAGTTTGTGTTTTCTGAAACCCCCCAAATTGTTTTCAAGGTCTGTTGAACTCCAAATTATGGCCCTACACAAGCAGGTGAAAGAAAAATATATTTTGCTTTGTTCCCATCTCCTGCAGAAAGAGGAACTGGTGAAGTGAGAATGAAGTTTGGGGACAGGTTAATGTGATGTTATAAATCGGTAGAACACACTGCATTTTCTCTCACTTAATCTAAGAAAAGTACTGATGCTTCAGATTCCACCAAAATTGAAATAAATCTTATGTAATAAAGACTTAAGCAGAACACTCGGTTTAAGATTTATACCTGTGGATTAATGCAACCTCTACTATGAAAAATTGTGTGGAAACTCCACTGAAATAAGTCTTATTCTTTGTTTTAAAGGAATCACACTGGGGATTTATTTTATGATTCATGACATGCAACAACAATGTGGGCTGCAAGTATTTTAAGAATTGGTTTAAAATTTCCCTTCAATTACAAAAACAAACCAGACTCAAAATAGAGAGAAGATGTAAAAGCCTCTGTGAAGTCAGCGTTGGTGCTGTAGCAAGGAAGAAGGGAAGGGAAGGGCATGGAGCAGCATCAACAGGATAAGCCAGAGCAGGTCTGGCTGTGTTTTTTGCCTCTAACAAATCCTCAGCAATAGGAATATACTGTGAATAGGAATTGCTTAACACTGTGGATGTAAATGAGCTCACTCTTTCATGTACACTGGTTTACTATTTGCATACAGTTGTGCAAACACTTCAGGAAATACTTGGTAAGATCTTTCAAAAAGTTAGCCCGGGTATTCAAAAATCACATTGTCTACAGTAAAGAAATGATTTCTCTGCCTGAGGATACAGAAGGAAAAGCATTATGCTTTTAAGTATTGCAAATTGCAAGAGAATCACAGAATCACAGGGACCCACAATGATCATCAGTCCAGCTCCTGCCCTGCACAGACCCCCAACAATCCCACCCTGGGCATCCCTGGCAGCGCTGTCCAAACCCTCCTGGAGCTCTGGCAGCCTCGGGGCTGTGCCCATCCCTGGGGAGCCTGGGCAGTGCCAGCACCCTCTGGGGGAAGAGCCTTTCCCTGATATCCAACCTCAACTTCCCCTTCATGCTGTTTCCTCAGTCCTGTCTGCCCATGAGAGTGCAGGGATCAGTGTCTGCCCTTCCTCTTCCCCTCATGAGGAAATTTGAATTGTGATGGATTCTCCTCTCAGTCTCCTCTCCTCCAGCTGAGCAGACCCACTGCCCTCAGCTGCTCCTCACACAGCTTCCCCTCAAGGCCCATCACCTCCCTGTGGCTTTCTTTGGATGCTCTCTAACAGTTTATTGACTTTTTTTATATTGTGGCACCCAAAAGTGCCCTCAGCACTCGAGGTGAGGCTGCCCCAGCCCAGAGCAGAGCAGCAGTGACCGAGCTGGGTGAGACCAGTGAGGAGCAGAGCAGTGGTGACACATCCTGGTCAGGATTTCCACTCTCACTGTCATTTTGGAAACGACCTCTGGCTCTTCCTGAGCCTGGAAACTCATCCTTGGTGCCAATGGAGGTGAGGAGGAGGAAGAGGCAGGGGCTGACATGACCTTCCTGATTTTGTGACCTCCCATATCTTTGCAAGACTCATCTCAGGCATTATTAAAGCACTTTCTGTTGATTAGATAAATTTGATGGTTTCACAGTACAAGAATAGAGAGGACTGAGGGTGTCTATTCCTGACCACTGCATGCTCCCCAATGCCCCCCATGCTTCAATCTTACCTCCACGATGAACTGATTCACTGAATTCCTTTCAAAATACATCCTTTGCTCTCTCTTGTTGAGGCACAGGGATTTTTGCTGAGTGCAAATCCCATCACTTCCATAAAGAACAATGAACACATCTGCATCCGTGCCAGCTCCAAAAATATCACTGGTGTACACTGTGATCTCGTAAGGAACAACTGGTTTAGGAAATGATAGAAAACAGAAACAAGCCAAAAGGAGTTAGGAGCCAGCATAGCAATGCCCCTAAGGAAAAAAAAATTAGTGAAACAAAAAATGAGTTATAAATCTCAACAGTGAAAGAGGAGAAGGTACCAATCATACACTTGCGGTCAGTTAAATTATCAAGTTGGTCCATCCTATGAGAATACAAAGGAATTCCCTTTCATAAGGAAATTACTTTTCTTTATAAAGCAAATTGACCTTGATATGAGCTGATGTAATGAGTTTTTAGGTTAATCATATGACATTCAGTATACTTGCCATCCAAAGTTACTGAAACAAGATTTATTTCAACAGCTCAAGAGTTAAAGCAAAACATGAATTTGCAAATTGTTGAGCATTTAAGAAGATGGATGAAGTTAAGACAACTGGAGGCAGTGAAAAATATTCAGGATAGTCTTATTGATAAAAAAGTACTAATATTTCCATTATTAAACACATGACAAAAATCCATCACAAGAAAGTTAATAATTCCTCTGTTCCATTTTTCACTTGGTACCACCCTCCCTGAAACTCTGAGGCAAACAGGTTAAATTACAACTCAGAACCATGGTGAATGCAGAACAGTAATGTTCAAGACCATAAATACTCCCCTATTCTTTTCCTGTAGTTTCTCCAGAATGTCCCATGACCTCAGGATGTGCTGCTTCCTTTTGTTCTATTCTATCTTCACAGCTTCTCAGTCCTGAGTCCTGCTGGAGTATGACTCAGACTTGCTCAGGAATGAGGCTGACCCAGGGATATGGGACCAGGGGCTCTGCTCCTGGTGCTATGGGCTTGCTGAATATATCCTCAGTTTTCGAGGTGAGATGGTGTTCAGCTCACAGAGTAAGAAACATAGGTTTAGATGCCTGCTCATCAAGGTGTGTGCATCTCCAGATGTCAGCAATAAAGTCAATAAAGCACAGAAACACTTAATCAAGGAACGAAGGCACTTTCCTTGGGATTAGCTGAATCACTCCCTAAATCCATGATCAAATAACCATGATGGCAATTCAGACACTCCACTGTCATGAGCACATGTGGTGTCAGGTGTGCCAAACTGTATCCTGTCCCAAACTGCATCCTGTCCCAAACTCCTTTAAATCCTTTCTGAAATCAAAGCACCAGGTAAGGCTTGGGCATCACTAAACAGCTCTGCAGGGACCTCTCCTGCCTCAGGAAGAGGCTTTCCCTCAGTCCCACTGCCCACAGGCACAGCCTTCAATCACCAGGATTCTGCCACGCCACGATATGCTCCTGGCCATCTCTCTCCCATGCATCCCTAAAAAACTTCCATTCTTTCCCATCCCTCACTACAGTCTTGTCAGCTGCTTGTCATTCTCACCCTCCTACTCTGCCACATCTTCAGTAGTTTTTGATCTTTACATTACAGCAGCTTGCACTGTGTTTCAGAGTCAGCATCTCTGTTAGGGTAGGGAGAAGTCTCAGCACCACCTCTATTACTGTTGGAGTAACTCTGATTATCCATATAAGACACTAATCATCCATTAAAAGCTCAGGCTCTCTAAATACAGCTCTCAGGAGGCCACAGATGAAGAAGTTTTCTTCTACAGAGAGTCATCCTGGAGATACTCAATATTCTTCCTGCCCAACCCAATGAAATCTGCTCTGCTGTGCTGCAAGTAAACTGGAATAGTTTCTCCAGAATGTAAGAAGAGGGGGGAAAAAATCTTGCATACCAAAAATCACATACTATGCATTATGAATTAAAAATTATCCTCTCTGCTGAAGGCTGTAGCACTTGCTCTTGTTGCTTGAATATTAACATCAGCTTAGAACTGAATCAGCAAAGCAGCGCCCTAACAAGGTCACCAACAGCACAACTTTCAGCTGTCAGATGCCCAATTCATTTACATGGCACTTTTAAAGCTGTATCCCCACAGGGATGATTTTAATTGGACTGTGGATGACATGTTTTCATCGTGAAACAATTCTGGCACCAGTCATCATAAAACAAATCAAGCCAGTTTAGTTACCTCTGGCAAACTGAAACCCACAGGTTAATTGCTAGGAAACCAGAATGTAGTAAACAGCACAGTGGGGATGGTTCAAATGGTGAAAAAGCCTAAGCTGACAGCGGGCCTGGTGCAAAATGTTTGCCAGAGAGTCCTGACTGCTTCCAAAGGCTGGATGTGGACTGCTGACAAAAATCAGGATAACACGAACTATGTGCTCAAAGGCACAGCATGCCAGAAGCTCCTACATCATTAAAATATTCAGTATTAATAAATTATATAGTCAACATCTGCATCAAAATATGTATTGATTGGGATAACATGGAAAAACAGAAGAGATGCATGTATTGAGTCTCTGAGGTACAGTCACTCTTGTAAAAGGTATCACTTCATCTATTAATCAATTTATTTTTTCTGATACAAAGAAATGGAACACTGCATCCAGCTCTGGGGTGCCCACCTTAAAGAGGACATGGAGCTGCTGGAGGGAGTCCAGAGGAGACGATGGAGATGCTCCAAGAGCTTGAGCTCTGGAGCCAGCCTGGCACAGCTGGGGCTGCTCAGCTGCACCAGAGAAGCTCCAGGGACACCTCAGAGCCCCTGCCAGGGCCTGCAGGGGCTCCAGGAGAGCTGCACAGCCCCTGGGGACAAGGCAGGCAGGGACAGCAGCCAGGCAATGGCTCCCACTGCCAGAGGGCAGGCACAGATTTTGGCAGATTGGGAATTAGGAATTGCTGGCTGGGAGGGTGGGCAGGCCCTGGCCCAGGGTGCCCAGAGCAGCTGTGGCTGCCCCTGGATCCCTGGCAGTGCCCAAGGCCAGGCTGGATGGGGCTTGGAGCAGCCTGGGATAGTGGGAGGTGTCCCTGCCCATGGCAGGGGGTGGAATGGGATGATCTTTAAGGTCCCTTTCAATTCAGTGAATTTATTTTGTCTTCCATTGGACTGACGAAAGTGCAGAAGGGAGCAAAGGGAGCCCTTTCTTCTGCTCCAGAGAGTTTGGATAAAGAAGGTTAGACATGAGAAATAAAAATACCTTGATCAAAGAATAGGTGAAGGACAAAGACATGACAATGGCAGATCTTCAGAGAAGAAATTATTTCAACTTACAGGCTGCAGGGATCTGAACATGTGAGGGACCTTCAACATGAACCTCTGTCTTCATAGCAAAAAAGAAGGAGGCAAAACAGCTGATGGCCTTCCTTGTGGTTATTCCTACAACTACTTGTGAAAAAGGAAACTGAGGCAGAGAAAGGGAGTTTGGGCAGCTCTAAATTTTGATATCTAAATAAAGAACTGCAGGCAATAAGGCTTTTGATACCTTCAGTGCATACACTGGGGATGAGAGGGGAAACTGCCTCGGTGTGAAATTTTTTAGCTCTTCTTGTGAATGACCAGGGAAGAACCTGTCAGGCAATCAACTCCCAGGTGTCAGACCTCATCCCTCATCATTGTGGCATCCAACCCAATGTTAGGAAAAGGCAGTTCTGACAGTACCCTGGCGGTAAGCAAAATTCATCAGCCACTTGAAATGAAGCAGATCAGAGAGGGACAAGTCAAATACAGCCCCAGGGCTGAACTCTGCACACTGTCAAAGATGCTTAAGAAAGGGAAGCAATGAGAAGGGAGAGGGCTAAAAAGTAAGCAAAATATTTCATTTATTTCAAGAAAACCATGGTGTCTGATACTCGGTACTCTGCAAGCAGGAAAAGAAGTTTCCAGAACTAAAGAGTTTGAGTTGCCATATCAGACTTGAGTTTATACTTAGAAGGAGCTGAGTAGGGGTAGTGTTTACCCAAAAAATTAATTTGGAGGGGAGTGAAGAGTAAGGAAAAATTGGAGAACACTAAAAAAGGCAGACTGGTGCAACACTTTTAGAAAAGCACCACACTAAAGAAACTCTGGAAGAGGGTCTTTCAGCAAGAGAAGAGTGTGCAATGCCAAAGGCACTGGAAGAACTGAGACTTGGAAGCAAGACCACAGTGTCTGCTTTGGCACCAGAAATGGCAATATTAGAATGGAGCAAGATCAAAGGGAAACTGGAGACAAGAAAGACAGCTTGGAATGAGCAGAGGACTTGGAGGGGATGGGGAAATAGAAAGAAAAAGACAATCATCAGCATCCACATGACTTCTAATTATTCTCTGATTTGGCAAATGCAGTAAATGTTAATCTAGAGCACCCAGTGGAACCTTCTTGTAGTAATTTGAATAGCTGGCATGAGATCTACTTTTAAATTTCCCAAAGCCAGTTCGAGGGAGAGGTGAAACCTATAAAACTGCATGAGATAGTGAGATTTTAATCTTCTGTAATGACGGGTGTATCCTGGGGAAATGGCATTCTGCTCACATGGGATGTACTCCACTGTCTGCAGTTCTGCAGGGAAGATGATTCTCTCAATGGCTCCATCATCCTCGGATTTATCCAGCCAGCGGCCACAGGGAAACTTGAGGCACTGTCCCAGGGATGGGGCATCAATCTCCACCCATTCCAGAAACCAGCCAGTTGAATTACCTGTGGTGCAAAGATAACAGTGAATAACCCACCAAGCCTTTGCAGACAACAGCAGCTGAATCACTGCACGCCAGACTGCCAAGAAATAAATATTTCTGTCTCTTGCCAAAGGGAATGTAGAATATATGGCTTAAAGATCATTGGATGAAATTGCCCAGGATTGAGGTAAAATGCTTCACATTTCTATAAGTGTCAGGCTAAAGATGTGCACGTGGAAATGCTAATTACTGCATCACTTTTATCAATTGGCCTCTGTAATAATACAGAGCAGTTATCAATAAACCTGTCATTTAATGACCCATAGGGGAAGAGATCAATGCATAGCTCCACTGCCTTCCTTCTTTGTAGGAGATACACAGAATTCTGTCTAAAAAGCAGCCAAGACTTTATGATCAAAATACCACCAAAAACTTAATAAAGAAGTGAAACAAGCCTATGGGTCTCATGTAATAAAAAAAAATATGGGGTTTGGTGGTATCTGTGAAATCTCACTAAAGATGTGGCTGTAGAACTATAAAGACTTGCAGAGGGAGAGGATGCAAAGCTGCAAGTTGGCACCACTGAGCTCCTAATGTCACATGGGAATGGAATCAGCAGCAAAGTTAGTAGCAGCAGCAGCCGAAGTGACAGCAAGGATCTGTCACCAAAAGGTAAATTACGTTTGGGGTCTTGGAGGCAGGTTATTTTATACAGCAACGCACTCTGTGCACTAGAAACACTGCATTACAGAGCAGATTATCTTACCTTTATTGTCATGGCCTATCTTGATTTTTTTCAGGTCTCCAATGTCCACAGACTCCACTGTAAACTCATCTACCTTCCCACGCTCAAATTTGTTCTTGTTAAACTTGGAGGCCTTTAGGCTGACTATCCCTGTTGTGGCGATGCAAAAGGACATTGTTCAGCATGTGAAACAAATCCTCTGGGAATGTCAACAGTGGGACGAGGGAAGGGGCTGAAATGCAAAAATTGGCTTTTCATCTCAAGATCTGAGCTTTGTCCCTCCCTCTGAGCCCAAGTCTGTATCAACACCCAAAATATACAGAATTCCTCCCTTGAATGATCCTCTGGCAGTGCAACAGGGACGATGTTGTCGTGCTGTGCTCGCAGCTAAAGAAATCAGTGCTACCCATCAGTTCCCTGTCACTCTCACAGGCATCCCAGCCACTGCACACATAGCTCAGCTGCTTCCAAGAGGATTTGCTCATCAGCTGATTAAATACTTCTGGGCCACTCAAAGAGGCAGAGGAGGGTTGGGTTTCAGGAGCATGCTGATTCATTGCTGAGGAAAGCAAATCATCCAGTGCATTCACTGCTCAATAATGTAGTCCCAGTCAACTGTGCTGTTTCTATAATTGAAATTAAAACCTTTAGACCAGCAGCTGGTGCAAATCAGCATCGCAAAGCTTGGCAGTGATTTACAGCAGCTGGTGCTGTGCTCCAAGTTACCGCGACGTGAGCACCGACTGCGAGAACACAAAGTCACTCTAAAAGGAGTGAGAAATGGGTATTGGGGAAATGAAAAGAAACCGTGACCTGTCTTTTCAGGTGTCAGACAGAGAGCTGCTTTCCTTTACCATCATTTGAAGCCATACCTGTATCATCTTTACTTCCATAGAGTATGATGAAAACGTTGGCATCTGTCCCAGCATTCTTCTTGTCCCCCGTTTTCACTTTCACTGAGTATGTAGTGGATTTAGCTGCCAGATAAAATATCTTAATTTAAGAGTGTGATGTCCAACCAGGAGTTAACTCTACTCTTCCTTGCATAAATGTGTGCTTGGTTTGAGTTTTGTTTTGACTGATCACAGCCATGCTGTAATCTCTAATTCCTGTCCTATGCTCTGGTAGCCCTTGAGGTGAGCTGGGTTGTCTTGTTCCAGAACCTACTGCCCCAGTCACTCAGCACATTGCCTGCATATCTACAGATAAGAAATGTGCTCAAGCCTTCCCATTTGCTTCCTGGGAACCTCTAACCCTCCTCAAAGCTGCCTCTGACTGCAATATTTCAATTAAAAAATCCACCTACCCCCCCCCCCCCCCCCTTTATTTCATTTGCATCAAATAATACATGTGCATATAACACATACTGGAAAGTGTGTACACTGACATATACAGTTCATATTCACAAGAACACCTTTCAGAACAGCATTAGTAGGGATGTTTCTACTGCTCCATCATCTAGAAAGTAAACTAATAAAAAAATCTCATGGAAAAGTCTAATACAGTGTTCACAGCTGCTTTAACCTCAAGATTTCCAAAATGGAATGCTTCCTCCCTAGCTGGACATATCTTTCCAAAAGAAATAAGTTAAAATGCTGGGCACTCAGCAGCTTGCTGAGTGTGTCTCAGTGACCCAGGAATGTGTCACTGCTCTGTGGTTACAATGCAAATTTATATACAAATGAGGCAAAGTTGTTTTGGAGGACAACAGACACAAGCAGCAAGATGGAGAATGAGACAAATTTAGGTCCCTTCTCTTTCTCTGCGTATGTTTCCTCTCTGCTAAGTTTTATGTTGGAACATTTAACCATTACAGTCCACGATGTGAAATAAATGAGGTTTATTCCTTAGATATTAGCAACCAATATGCATTTCAGTTCAAAAACAAGGACTGAACCTATTACCCATCTTCCAAGCTTTGTCACTTGGGGTCCAATCTTGCAAGATGATTAAAGCAACTAAAACTGAGGAGGGTCCACTCCTCACAGTCTGACACGCACTTGACACTTCATTCAAGACTGAAAATTTCATTTTGGGGCAAAATTACTCCCAGCACAGTGAGTAACTGCTACTGCTCACTGCTAATGCCCTCAGCAGCACTAACAACCTGGTTTCTTTCCAACCCCACACTGGAAGAAATTCAAGGCCAACATATACTTTGCACCTTTCTGTTCCAGGCCCAAAGTTGCAGGAGACTGGCCCTCATTTTCCGAATCTTTCTTTACAAATGCTTCATCCACTGGGACCAGCTCCCTGGCAATCTGACCATCATCTTCCTCCACTGCCAACCACCGCTGGCATGGAAAGTAATACCTACAAAATGACAGCAGCACCCGGTGCTTACACAGGACTTCACAGGCTTTAAAAACATAAACAAGCACAGATCAGAGGCTACTTGAAGGAAAAAACAAAAAAACCCCAACAAGATTACTCAAGGCTGAGCAATACATGTGTTTTCATCCTTGAGATCTGGTGTTGTGGGAGCTGAATCCATAAATAGGTTAGGGAGCACATACTGCTAAGTGCTGTTTCTGGGCTGCCAGCCCCACATGGTTGATTCATTTTAATTTCACTCCCAGAAAGAGTTCAGTAGCTTGAAGGACCTCCAGACTCCCAGGCATTTTATGTTTATGAAGACTGAACCCATCTTGTCCTGAAGAGTGGTCCCACCCATCAGAGCATTGTGCAACTTTTAAGCGTGTGATTTCCAGCAAGTTCCAGCTCAAAGGCAAGCCTATATTTCATGTTTTGAACAGCCTATTCTTTGCTTATCCAGCTGTCTGTGGAAATCATGAGAGTTTGCTTAGATCAGAATTTGCTTTTGGCCCAGATCTTTGCATTAAGTAGAAAGGGCAAACAAAACTCAGAGACTTCCAAAGTGAGGCCTAGAAGGGAAAATCTTGAGTGCAGCCTCTGCTCCAGGAGGGAGAGATGAGCCCATCCCATGAGGAGAAACAGAAAAAAGCTGAGGCTGCCTTCCAAACACTGCTGGTTCTCAAATTACAGAGGTGCTGGGACAGCAAACCCCGCCATGGGGACCCCAGAATGGCCCCATACTCTGGGCCCACGAGGCTCCCAAAGGATGGCGATTCCCTGAGGAGCTCCAACAAGACCCTCCTGCATCTCCTCTGCCTCCCCATGGCTCTGCAGGCCCCTGAGAACACAGCCCCTTTCCTGACCCCATGAAAAGGGCACAACAGGCTCCTCACGTGGTGCTCTCCTTGAGGTCAGTAATCTCCACCCTCTCCAGGAACCAGCTGGGCCTGGTGCCAGTGTTATCGTGGCGGATCCGCAGCTTCTTCAGCTCACCCAGGTCGATGGCTTTGATGGTGAACAAGTCTACCTGCACAGGAGGCAAGAGGCAAATGGCTGTGTTTCCAAGAAAGAAGGAAAGAAATGGCCAAGGGTAATCATCTTTTTTGCCATTAAAACATAGCTATTTGTAAGTTCTCTTTGTACTCTTTGTGTGGATGTACAAAAATAACTACAGAGCTCTGAGGTCTCCCATTAACACACTCATGTTTGGCTCCTGCGAGGCAGTAACAGCCCTGGAGCTGCTCCCCCCTTCACTCCTCTCTTTACCTCATCCCATTTTCAGCTTCCTGTAAGTTTAACTCCTCTCTGTTAAATATCATTCCTTTCAGGCTCAGCATTTTCCCACAGATTGAATCTGGAACCAGACAAAAACCATGTTGACTCCATGGAAATTCTCCTGCTCACCTCTGTGTAGAACCTTCCAATATCCAGAGTTGGAAGGGATCCACAAGGATTACTGAGTCCAGCTCCTGGCTCTGCATGGGACAGCCCCAAAATACAGTCCATATGCTTTATTTCAAATATTTCAGAATTTCTTCCTTTTGTCATTTACCACAACCAAGAGGATCATTTATTAACTGTGTTAGTGTGACAGGATGGCCCTTGTTATCATAACAGTTTAAACATCTTAATGTGATTAATATGTTGGTAGACTTTGGGTTTGTACTCCCCAGAGTAAGGAGCATTACATTTTCAGCTTGGAGCTCTTCCCACTGAATGAAGAACCATGTGCAGGTTGCAGTTTCACCAGTGCCAAGCTCATAAATCACAGCTAACAGCTTATTTAACAACCTTAGGGCTCTTTTTTTTGTGGTTGCAAGTTTTCCACAGCTGTTTTTTGTTTCTATAATTTTTTGTTCTTCAGAGTTACTCCTTGAAAAACTCCTGGCTATAACAGTAGATTTTTGTTAATTGTTCATAAACTTTTTATAGCAAATACTCAACATACAAGAGATGATGTTTAATTGGATTGGATTATAATGTAATTACAGCACGCTGTGTAATATTGCTTTTATTCCCTGGCTGGTTGGGTAGAACATTTAGAATAGTTTTTGCATCTAAATATCTACATGCTTGAACTTCCCCAAAAATACTGTCCAACATTAATTCAAAGTTTGTAAGTTTTAAGTATTCCTGAAAGGAAGCATTATTACCAGAATGCTTACAGGAAGCAGACGCAGAAAGTGGCTCCAACATGGAATTGGTGTTCAGCTTATTATTCAAATGAATCTCCCCTGTAAAATGTTTTGAGGCCTTTTGCTTTATATAATACATTTCAGAAATAAAGCATTTTTGAAAGAAGTGAGAAGAAAGTGTATTGAACGGCCAGCACACCAACCGAGAGAGCCCTGCCAGGCTCCTTCTCGCTTGAGTGAGTGGAGTTCATGCATTACCTGTCCTTTCTCAAACTTGTTGAGGTTATTTGACCTTTTCAGCTGGCGCTCACCCGTGTCTCCTCTTTCCATGCCATAGATGCTCAGGAAGACATTAGCATCTGTCCCAGCCCCCCACACAGTCCCAGTGAGGACGCGGACTTCATACGTATTTTCTGCAAGTAAAATAGCAAAGGCAGGTCAGAAGGACCCCAGAAATGGCCGTATTTCATCAAACCTGTGGCTCACCACAAAAGTATGTAACCCCTGAAATGCCAGCACAGAAAGAGTTTGCCTGAAGTTTGTTGGCATCTATATTAAAACATGAGCAGCTCTGCCTTCCTCCAGCCCCTCACCTTGGCCATAACAGCAGTTACATCTTGCTAAACCCTCAGTTGCAGTGGGACCTTCTGGGACTGTTGATCCAGATGACCTTTGATGAATCCTGTGGAAGTCCTTTAGGATATTCCAATTTCAGGCTGTCTCCTCCGTGCTCTGCCTTAGTTTACCCACCATCCTCTTCCTCCCTAGCTTGACCCACCACAGATCCAGTGCATGCCAAGTGTGTTTATCATCCTTCATGGAGAGGCTGGATGAATACACGCACCCACACACACCCACAGACACTCTTACAGATTTCCTGTGGTATTTATTTACCCTCCAGGTCAGATTCTCCATCAGGCACCAGCTCCACCACGAGCTCCTTATCCCCTTCGTCCTTAGCCAGCCAGCGGTGTGCCACAAACGTATAGACATCCATTCCTTCTCCCTCCTTGATCTCCTCATTCTCCACATCAGACTTCTTCTTTGTGTCTTCATCAGAGTCCTTTGTTTTGGCGGCCAGGCGCTTCAGCGTGACGCTCTCCAGGAACCAGCCATCCCCAATGCCTGTCCCGTCGTGGCCTATCCGGATCTTGTAAATCTTGCCAACATCTGCAGCCTCTCTCTGCCACCCAGGGAAAGTCAGCACCCAGAGGGATAGAAGACAATCTTAATTTCATAAAGCGCATTCTTAAAAAGGAGAAGCACGGCCTCCGTCACACAAAATATCTAAGCAAGGACAAAATCAATTTCCTAATGCAAGTTTACACTTTCCATCCTGCTTTACTATTTCATACTTCCCATCAACAAATCTCATCTGAACGGATTAAGCTGGAGACATTCAGAGCAGCCATGGTGAGGAGAGGAGCTAAATCCATATTTATTGGGCTCCCTACTTCCTCATTGCTCTCCTTACCTGTATTGTCTCCGTGTTGTTGCTAAAGATGAATATATGATAATACCACACCAGGTTTTTACAGATTCTCAGCACATGAGTCATTTTGAAAATTAATAATAAGATGCCTTTCATACTCAGCACAGGATATGAACCCAGCAAGAAGCAATAATGGTGTAGTGAAAAGGCAGTTAACTCATATAACACGATCTCTGACACAGACTGTGGGTTTGGAGTGCCCTTCTCCCTCCTTCTCATCTGCAAAATTAGAGAAGTATTTCCTCACTGTTCTGGTAAGCAGAGAGGATACAATCACTGGTGGTTACAGTGCTTCAGTGGCAGAAGGCTGATCAGTAAGAAGATTTACATCCCTCTAGTCAGCACAGCAGACACAAAACCTTCTTGGTTTAGATTATCTGTCTGGATTACTACCTAATGAAGTTGGATAGAAGATTTTACTCCACACAATCCTTCAACAGCCCATGACTTGTTTCTGATGATTGCTTATGCTGTTATGCAGTGTTTATGTTATAAAACTTGCAAACATTTGCTTCAGGCTGAAATCTGGCACTTGGCATGTAGGGTTTTAGTCTAGAAGCGTTTTGTAGATTAAAACAAAATCAATTGCACACAAGATGCTTATCAGAAAACTGAAATTGATCCCGCTGTCCTGACATAAAGAATGTATCTATCCTAACACGGATTTACTCTTAGATTTACTGTAATCATCCTGCATGCCTTGTCCATGACTGATGGCATTTCCTATTATCACGTAGCTCACACAATCTTATTTTTGCCTGTGTCTTTTTGTAAACATTCATATAGTGAAAGAGATAGACGATCTATTTATTAATGCTCTAGAGCTTCTGCCTTGTATGCTTATAAAAAAAAATCACAGAAATGGGCATAATTTTCAAATCTGGCAATAAATATCAGAGAGAGGATATAAGTAAAGCTATGTAAACAGAACACTGTACATATGGCTTTATTATAAATCTTATATAGGCTAATAGCTCTTACTCATAAATTTTAGAAAGCTTATTTCCTTTAAAATCAGAGAAACCTAATCTTAAAATTATAGAGTTTTTAAAAAGCAAACATTTATAAGGTAATATTCATTTCAAATCCCCAAAAACTCATTAAAAATAGATAAACATCAGTAACTCCATTCGGTAAAGCAAGAAAATGAGGCAGGAGAAGGTGAACTGATCTCAAAAATACACAGTACAAAGCTGGTGAAACTGTGGACAAAGGCACCTCCATTTGGCCACTGACAGCAGGAAGGATATCCCAGTCTTGATGATTCAGGGCAGCTTCAGCAATTATTTGCAAGCTTAACTGCGCTGAGATGGATCCAGCCTCTGTGAGGCTGCAAATTCTCAGGAATACTTAGGCACTGCTGTGAGCACATGTGGCAGATGTGCCTTAAATCCTGCTCCCACCTGCACTCCCTGCTTCACTGTCCAGATGTTGGTCTGTCCTTCCCCACAGAAGGATGTGGCTCTGACAGAGCACCCTGCCTTTGCTCTGATCCCACATCAGGGCAGGTGCCAGGACCATTCCTGTCCTGCAAACCGTGGTTCCTCTGGGCAGAAACCCCAAGCTAACAAGGCAGAAGGGAACATTGGTCCCAAAGGAGAGGATCCTGACCATTTTGTGATCCATGCTTGCTGGGCAGCCTCATCAACCCAGGATTATCTTGCTGGATTATCCAAGTCCTGGCTCACTCCCTAGAGTTTTGTTGGAGGTTCCTCACCCCTCTAAACACTCCCTTTGCTGCTGGGCTGCTCAGAAAGAGGTGTGGGCTCTGCAGTATAAACCTGAATTTTTAAAAAGCTCTGAATTCTGACCATCCTGATACCTGGAGGACTGAGCTGTGCACACAGTCCTTGAGTGTCAGGGCTGTGCAGTGTGTGCTGGGACAGTGTTACAGGGACTGTAAAATCCATGGGGTATTCACACATTTTCAGGAATTACAGCTGCAAACCTCTGCAGGGCTGACATCTGTACCTGTATTTAATGGTGTGTGTGTGACCACAGGCAAACCTGGGATTCCTTATATTCTCATACAAAGGTGTTTTCTTTTTCCCCCAGCTACACAATGAGAATTTGCAATAACACACCACCCAAAGTTTGGGCAATGTGCTATTGCCAGGCCCAAAGTCTGAAGTCTTTTAAGATCCTTTTGAAAGTATATACAAACAAATACTGCTATTTGATAATAAATTTCAATGACATCTTTGCTAGTAAAAAAGCCTTCCAAAACTATGGATAGAGGACAGTAGACACTGCCAGACCTGCAATTTTCTTGAAAAGTCTTTTTTTTGGTGTAGTTGGGCCAGTTACTCTGTTGATGTCTCAACTTGGCTGATAATTTCTCTCCCCTTTTAGAAGTGGCAGTGACAGGCTCCATCATACCTTGAAGATATCTGTGGCTCCCCTTTCAAAGTTGTTGGATCTGTTGTCCAAGATGATCAATTCCGTTTTGCCAGTCTCGCCATAAATCTGCATGAAGACGTTGGCGTTGGTGCCTGCGGCTCGCACGTTTCCAGTGACTACAGACACCTCATAGTTTATCACTGCTCCAAAAATAAAGCAATTAAATCAGCAGAGAAACCCAGATAACAACATTCCTGGGGGCTCAGGTTCAAAATTAAATTACCTTGTCTTAACAAATGTCCGCATAGCCGACCATTTGCTCTTATCCAAATTAAATGTGAGATAACAGAACTCTTCACTGAGGACTAACCTAATAGTTTTCCTTTTACAAGTGTTAGCCAGTGTCAGGGGGGTGCAAAACACGGCCTTAAAAGGGAATTTTATTTCAGGACTAACTATAGAATGGTTGAATGATCTCCTTAGCACAGTGCAAGGGAGGGAGGTACAGAGAGCAGGGGAAAACCACAGCATTCTTACTCAGGACCCAACAGCAAATTTTAACTGCAGCCTTAAAATAAAATGGGTCTACTGATAAAAGTCAAGTGGCCAGTAGGGATTTGGCACTTAGTTATCAAACAGCTTCTCCTTTCCAGGAAACAGGGTAATAAAGACAGGACGGGACATGTGCTGGTGCATAAAGAGAAATAAGGACTGGGGCAGATAAATGTAGAAAAAAGAAGAACCCACTGATATTGCAGTGAAGAAGCACATTGTCTTGTGCTGTGTTGTGCTGCCCAGGTGTAAATTTTTCACATGGTCTCAGGAAATGGAGATGAAAATCTCTGTAATGTTTTTCCACCTCTTTTCAGAAAAGGAGGTGAGGAGAATATTTTACTTTCCTCACAAATATAAGCCCATAGGAATGGTGATTATTTTGGTTTTGATGTCTAAGACAGTGGTGACCTTGCCCTGAAGGATGGGAGCAATACACATTTAGCCCTAGCTTCAAAGCAGCACGTGTTCTCTTACATTTCTCAATAGGCAAAATCTCACTTGGGTAGACCTCCACCTCCACCCTGCCATCAGCCTCATCCTTGTCCAGCCAGCGGTTGCAGGGGAACATGTACTGCCTTCCCTGGACTGGAACTGTGATCTGGACACTGGCCAGGAACCAGCCGGACCGCAGACCCACGTTATCGTGCCCAATCAGAATTCGGTTGATCTTTGGAAAAAAGCACACAAAAACCCAGAGGGCAGGGAAAAACCCAACACAACGGAATTTGCTTAATGTAAAACAGTCTCCATACCCTGGCACGGTGCTCTCCCACCATGTTTTTGTAAATAGTTTATATATGTATTTAACTGCAGACTTAAAACACTCCTCGCCTGCCAGCATACACAATACACTGGTGTAAAATCCATGTAAAATGTGTCTCTTAATATCCAGTGTGAATGTCAAAGGCTCTTTCATCGCCTTCAATATGGAGTGTTATTTTGCTCCTGAATTCAGGCACTTGCACAAAGTATAGAGCCACTTGCAATTGACTCTTACCTTTCCAATATCCATCATATCTAGAGTAAACTCATCCACTCGACTACGTTCAAAATAATTGCCTAGATCGTTATCAGAGACTAAGAGAAACTCTTTGCTGGAGTCTGCTTTTTCACCGTAGAGTTTGATGAAAACCCTGGAATCTGAGCTGGCACCGGGGATATCTCCTGTCTTCACGCTGATGTGATAACTGACATCTGGAGAAAGATTGATGCACAAAACACAGACAGGTGAGTGGCACTGCCAGTGCCCAGCCAGGCAATGGGCTTCTAGCAGCTGACAGGGGAGGAAGGCTCCAGATACAGGCACAGAAAGGACCTTGCCATCCATTCATGCATCCAGAATCTTAGGGACACGCTGGAGAAGCTGCCACACCTTGGAGTTATTCACCAAAAAAAGAAGAGATCCAATAGGTACACTAGTAAGCATAAAACATTCTCTATGCCTCCCTCTCACTGTTAGATGATTACCCAAGGCATAAAATTGCACTTAGGCAAATGGGATTATTTCACCATTTTTATACTTAACAATTTAATTCAATAACTTTGACCTTCTTTTTATTTATTTTTTTTAAACACAACAACCTGCACTGTGCAAGCACCATTTTCTAAAGAAAATTGTAGCATTGGAGCCCTGGTTCTCCAGAAAAGGACAATATAATATTTTTGGTTATTTTCTTCAGAGAATGCCATTATTTGATGGCATTTACTCTGCAACAGTGGCAATTCAAGATCCTTCAGGGAAAGATATAAAAGAAAGCAGTTATTAAACATATCACAACTTTAAAAACCTTTTCTTTCTACATATATAATGTTGCAATTATGTTCTTTTCCCATTTATAAACTAGAATTTAAGAGTCAGAGTCATTTCTCTCAGCATGACCTACTGCAACTTCTTGCATAAGAATGGCAAAAAAGACCCAGTAGGTTTACTGGGAACTGACAAGAATTATTAAAAAGAATAAAGCAAATCAACACATCCATGTACAACTCAAACCCAGACCTTTTTTCCAAGCTAAACTCACTTTTCAGCAGTGGTGACTCCCCAGCAGGCACTAATTCTCGGACAATCTGACCATCGTCCTCATTTTTGTCAAGCCATCTGGTTTACAAACAGAAGTAAGTTATCTTTGAATAATTAGCACCTGTTAGACCTTTCAAAATCTACATTGGCTTCACACATAGCCCATATCCACAGTCAAAAATAGATTTTTAGAGGGCTCTATATCTCTGTTATCTTTGCAGGGACTTGACCAGACCATACGGCAGCCACATTTTAAATCTCCATTTTCCCAAGAAGAGGGACCGTGAGAGCTCTGCTCGCAGTAGATAAGCATCTGCTGTGATGACCATCTGTCTGAAAAGCACAAACTCCACTACCACAAGTTATTCCTGTGAACGAGCAGTCTTAGTGTCATGAAAGATTTGACCTTCATTGACCAGAAAGACTTGGAGCCTCTACTACTGAAGGGAGGGGATGAATTGTGTTATTCCCATTTTCAGGGCTGGGTATCTGCAGGCAGCTGGCACCAGCAAAAAGGAAGGATTTGCAAAGTTTCTTAACTCTAAAGATACAACTAGACTAATTGAGAAGAGGAGCTGGGCACAAAGCAAACTGTGGAATGACCTCAAAGGAAAAAAATCTGAAAGGAAAGTCATGGAACCATAGAATGGTTTGGGTTGGAAGGGACAGTGAAGACCACCCAGCTCCAACTGCCTGCCATGGGCAGGGACCTTCCCCTGTCCCAGGTGTCTCCAAGCCCCATCCAGCCTGAGCCTCAACACTTCAGGGATGGGGCAGCCACAGCTTCTCTGGGCAACCAGGGTCTCACTACCCTGATAGTAAAGAATTTCTTCTTAATATCTAACCTTTCTGCCCTCCTGCAGCTTAAAATAATTTCCTCCTTATCCTACCACCACATGCCCTTTCCAAAAGTTTCCTCTTCAGTCCCCCTCTAAAATTCCCCTCCGAATACAGAGGGGAACTAACTGCTAGCCTAGCAACCTTCACAGCTGCTCCTTCAGCCTCAGGGTAAAGGATTCACAGCCTCAACCCCATCATGTGCTCTACAGCAACCACTGCATGACAGCAGCCCTGGCATGACAAACCCCTGGCAGAGGTTTGTCGCTTTCCTCTCCCCACCCAGGCTGCTGCAGCACTCAGTGTATTCCTGTAAGCATCTGTTTGGGGTCAGGTTTCCCACAGTGGTGCTGCGAGAGCAGGAGCAGTTCCCAGAATGCTCATTGTTCCCAGGTGCACATCTATCTGCAGCAGCTAAAAATACTGCTTCAAACCAGCAGGGGCGAAAAAAGGACAAATGAGCACTCTCTGCCGGGTCACGCAGAGTATTTAAATGGCTCCAGAAGCAGAAGGAGTAAAACCAAATACCCAGAAATGGTTTCTTTTTAAAGGTGGCCACGCTGGAGCACAGCTGCTCCTGCACAAACACATGGAGCCCATGTGCGCTGTGAGCTTCCCATGGAGTCACTGTGACACACACTGTGACACATACATTGTCCTTGGCTGACCCGAGTGCCAAAAAGGAGGGGAGCTCACCTCCCATGGGAGTTTCCCTCTTTGACCTTGACAGTGAGTCAGCACGTATGGAAACCTGAAAATGACCCTCAGAACCAGGACTTGGGAACATGAACAAAGAGAGCTGCAGAGAGCTCGACCAAACCTAAGGCACCTCGCTGGTTAAAAGCCAGCACAGCTCAAAGTCATCACCAGTTGGACCAGATATTTTGGAAGACCCAGGATGGTATGTCTCCACTTCATCCATCTGAAGGAATGTTACATTTTCAATCTTCTCCCCTCTCCTCCCACCCAGAGGAAAACAATAAACACAAAGAAACCATGCAAAAAAACCCAAAAACCAGCATCAGGAAAGAAATCCAAACATGAGCTAGAGCCAGCCTGGAAGCACGAGCAGCAGTGTTCTCATGCAAAAGGGGTGCACAGGAGTCCCAGCACACAGACACACATCTCCAGCCCCAGCTTCCCTCTAAGCTTTGGGAGGTTGTTGGGTGTGCACTCCGCCCAAATTCTTCCCTTTCTCTCAGTAAAGCAGGTGGCCTTGTGCAGGACTAAAAGCTCAGGTGGTCAGCACGAAGATGAAGAACACATGAACATGTGATGATCACAGGAGCAGCACCTGAGGGCATCTGATGTGATGTTGGGCCTCAGAGGAGGCCGAGGGGTGTAGTGGGGGCAGAAAAATCCATGAGGAAGACTGGTGACAAGAATTGAGCAAGGGTAGACTGCCATAAGAGCATGCTAAGACATCACGTTGCCTTAAGAAAGGAAGCCTTTATTGATAGTTTGGGGCTGGGGAGGGATGGGGTTATTTTACCTGTTAAAACTGGTCCTTAATACCTTTGTCTTATGTAGCTCTTGATGCTGGCTGAGGATTCAAATCCTTGGACAGGTATCCAATGGTTAGGGGAATCACGTCATCCCAAAAGTCAAGATGCTTCTGTGTACATGGATGTTAACTGGGAGGACCCACAAAATTCAAGCCACCACCCCAGGACCACTGAACTCAGCATGGCCTTCAGGAAGGCAGAAGCTCACAAGGTAGACACACTTGTACTCTTTTCCTTCTCTATTTTGTGCCCTGCAAGCTGCTGTTTCTGTTGCCAGTGGACATGCTGCTGTTTTCTGTCACCTTTGCCACTGCTGACGTTTTATGGGTATCTGGGATAAATCTGAGTGAATCTCTCCTGCACTGAGGTGGCAGGGTAAAAATACCTCCCACAAGAAACAGATCTCTGTGTGCAGCACAGCAAATGCTAACTGCTCCAGCAGTGAGGGCAGAGGAGAAAAGCGAATCAGAAAAGCAGAACACACCCTGAGATAAAGAAATTCCCTCTGCCAGTGTTGGTAGATAGTGATGGCAAGGGAAGGAGCATATCTTGGACTGGAAGAGGAAGAGGGAGGTTGCTGGAGGAGGGAGAGGGAGGTTTATCAGCAGAGGTGGCTTTAAAGCTCCTTGTGCTGTTTCAGCCAAGAGAACAGCCAGGAGTGGCAGCAGCACTATTTTCTGGAGAAGATTAGTGACAGAGGGAATATTTGGATGAGCAATGCCCTGCATCCCTTCCTTTCATTATATATGCATCAATATCCTAATTTCACTTCAGTGTAATTCCAACAGCATATCACTGAGCAGCAGATTGAAACCAGGGGTTTATAGTCTTACCCCAAACACAAAATGGATTGACACATCTGGCTGCAGAAAATAGAATATTTCAGTGCAGTGCCATCATATCCCTGGTACAAAAGGCATGTCAAAATCTTTTACTTTATCAGAGCTCTATATGAGTTCAGTGAATGTAATTGACATGCCACTGTGGATTTTACAAGGGTGTAGCCGTGTCCTGTGTCACATCCTTAGTTTAAAGAGATGTTTTATGACCAATATAACTCAAAGAGGACAGAAATATGACATGAAAGCCACTTCAGAATTACTAGAGGATAAGAGATTCAGGTGACCACTGGAAAAAAATGCAATATGACATCATTTATGGCATTTGAAACCCAGCTTGAGCGCAATTAGAATGATTGGCACATCCATTAGATTCAGAGGCACATATGTATTTGTGTGTGCCTTTAAATATAACCTATATACAAAAATGTGTAAAAAGAGATAGACATCTCAGTTTATTTTTAGGCAAGAAAAGGAGGTTTCTCTGGCTCCTTTGTATGATGAACATTTTTTGGCATTTGATTGAATAAATGTTCTTTTGCAGGAGTCTCCTAGTGCATCATCCCATTTGTGGTCTGTTGCTCTTCAGAGAATTAACAATGTTCCCTTATGCTTGTGCTGGAGACAAATTAGGATGGTGGGGCCGTATGCTTAGAAAATAAATTTAATGACGTATCACAGAAGATTTCAACGGAGTTGTAGTGATTTATAGCACGTAAAATTCTATCCTATCACGAACTCACGACTTTGTCAGATTGAAAATTCATTTCTGTCTGGGATATAAATATTATAAAAAATAGGTTGGTTTAGAGCCTGTCAGGTAGTCCATTCCTGGACTTCCAGAGAGCTTTGAGGAGAAAATTACTCCAGAAAAACTCAGTTTTGATCTTGGAAAAAGTTTGACTCCATTTCTGAGGCAAAAGTTGAACTCCCTTTAATTTTGAGCTTTGCAGCAGTATTCATCATCACCGTACCTAAACCACACTGGGTATAAAGGTATAAACTGTTCAGTGATGCCACTGAATGATTCACTATTCAGCTTCTAAAAGCTGAATAGTGACATATTATAATGCCATGTGGTTGTAAGGGAGGAATAGTACTGCATCCAAGTGATGTACTAGTAATTCTGCAAATAACACCTGGGGAAGTAACCTGCATTTACTTCTTGCAAGCACGGATCAAATGACCACTTTAAAAATCACTGACTCTAAGCCAACTGTTTAAAGAGTTGAAAGCACAGGCCTGGGAGTCGTTATTTCTCGATGCTCTTCCTGAATCTGACACAAACTCACAATTAATCCACTTAACTTCTCTTTATCTCTGCTGGCTCCCTTGCACAACAAAGATAGTTCTTCTCACAGAGCTCTTGTGATTGTTAAATGATAGATGATCCTATGGAGTCACAGAAAATATTTCAAATTAAAAGGCAAAACATAGTCGTGTATATAAATATGTAAATAACAACAGCAGAGAGACTTCAACAAGTTCTATGCAATGAAGATCTATAAGGGTATGTTAAAGATATCAGTTAGAGAGGAAGCTGTTAGGCAGCTTTTTGATAGAGTGTCTGCTCCTCACGAGTGTTGCAGCCTGGTTTGAACAGGGGCAAGGAGCTTGTGGTGCTTCCTGCACAGGTGAGATGTGTTTCTGGAGCTTTCTGCACAGGTGAGATGTGTTTCTGCTGGAAGGCATTTTGTCCCCTAGCTGTCTCACAGGAGCAGCTGAGTGTCACAAGGTCAATTGAGTAGTTTTCAGTATGAACCCAGCAGCAAAAGGTGTTTTCTCCAGACCATGCAATTGTGCTGTGTGGAAGAGTGGAAGTTAAACAAGTCTTGGAGATAAAGGCAGTGAGAACAACATGTCTCAACAAGCAGCAAACAGCAGCAAGCAGAAGGAGAATCTTCCCTGGTGTACCCCTTGGATGGAGTGTCTAACTAACATCACTTGCATTGCCTTTTCTTGGACAACCCTTTTCCCAACCTATTGCCCCTGCGGAGGCGGGTGGAGCAGGACTCCCTGAGCTCCTGCCAAAGCAGCGAGGACATAAAGCTGTCCTTGGCCCACAGGAGTGGAGAGCAACATCCAGATGCTGCAGGCCATGGAAGTGTCTGTCCCTCCCCTGGAGGATGCAGTGGGTGAGCACCTTTGCCCTCAGATCTCTGCAGAGTCCATGACGACACCCGTACACTGCGATGGTGCCGCAGTCTCCCGGGAGACACGGGCACCAAAGGGAGAGAGAGGGAGCAGCTGTCCCTGTGCTTGGTGGCGATCAGTCATGTCACCTCCTCAATCTGAGAGGAAAGAGATAATGCTGGCACAAGGACAGCAAATAGAGCCGCTGGTGAGCAACATTGGTGTCACTTGGGAAAAGAGACATTTAGAAAGATAAGAAGAGTGGAATTCCGTCGCTTGGTGACCTGAAGCCTGAAGGTACACCATGAATGTTTTTGGGGATAAGAGCTTGGGTTTTTCTCTCTGTCCTTTTGCCATCCCTGGCCTGAGAGGAATGCCCACTGGTGTTTCTGATCAAGAGGTGCAAACTGAAGGGGAAGGGAATCACTCCGAGCTGATGAAAGACACCCAGTTTAGCAGTCACATAAGGATACAATTCAAAAAGGAAATCTCTAAAATGAGCCAGCTGCTGTGTGCAGTTAGACACAGAAATATCTCTGAGGAGCCTGAGCAAAACAGCCCTTCACATGGACACTTCATGTCCAAGGAAAAACCTGTCTAGCCTGCCTGCTTAACTCATATGGTAAACATATGGTTGTTAAATATGATCAAAAGGCAGCAATGAGTATGTGGCTGTTTGTTCCCTGAGAAGGGAGAGAGTGGCTTGCTTTTCACAACCAAGATGACATTGTGTCTGCTGCTCCGTGCTGTCTCCACAGTGACTTTGCTCTCTGATGTGATGGGGCTTTAGCAGTGCCAAGAGGCTGGGGCTGGCTCCTGCTTTGTATTTGGCTCCCCTCATTATAGAGGAGCGCTTTCAAAGAGACAAGTAACCAGCTTAGGGGCTTTACCTTTGTCTTCAATTTAAAAATAATTGTGTTTGAGCTTTACAATTCCACTTGTCCCTGGGAGATGATTTTTTAGAACAGGTACATGGTGTTGTTAAATGGAGCTCACTGGATGTCCCTCCTACAGGATGGACATTCCTGAGAGGGTGAGTGGGACTGCACTGGAGTTAATCTTAAATGTTTTCACCCAGATCTCTCTAGTTTGTGCTGCAGTGTTGAGGCAGACCCCAGTTAGTGCCAGGACAGATCATGCATCTTGTTCCCCACAGGCAGCCTCAGTACAGCACATTTCTTTTGGCCACTGGATTGTCTAGGGAAGAGAAGACTACACTTATAACTCACCCACAGGGGTAAGCCACAGCCCTCTGCCCTAACACTGTCTCTGTCTGCAAGATGTGCATCTCCCCTCATGCAAGGAGCTCTCGAGATGGCAGCATAATAATTTTGCATGCTCCCAACACAAAAATAGCATCCCATTGCTGTGAGAAAGATGGGATGTGCATGTGAGGGACCAGAACCTCGTTACATGCAGTAACACCAGCAGATTGCAGAGTGTGTTTCTGCAGCAGGCAATTGCAGTGACACTGGGTGTGGTACTGGAAGGTTGCGTTTTGTCTTTTGGAAATTCTCTGCATTACTGAGCTAATTGCTGAGAATTCACAATCCAGATTGCTGGTCATTTGGTGAGGGGAGTTAACTGTATCTTAAACCTCCCAAAACACACTCTTTGCTTTCAGGCTTAGCAAAAAAATAAATGAACATATGAATAAATAAAAAGGATTAAGCTGTGCTCAGAAAATTCCAGTCATGGACCAACAACTAGGCTCTTCAAAGTCTGGCAAATGCAGAGACAGAGACTTAATTTGCAAGCATTGTTTCCAGTACCTGTAGCAGGGGAATTCCACAGCCTCACTTTCTGGCTGTCCTTCTTCCCTCACTATCACTTTGGCAAGGTACCAGCCACTGCTTCCTCCTTTGCCATCATGCCCTATCCTCACCCTCCTCACCTGCTTCAGCGTTACTGCTTCAATGAAGAATTCATCAGCCTTTGAGGAGGAGAATAAAAAAGGTAAGGCAATATTTCTCCCTAAAAGCACACAAACAACTCAAATTTATTATTGCAATGAAACCGACATCATCAGCATGCTGCAAGAAAATTCTTGACAAGATGAAGGAGAAAGTACGAATTTACCAAAGAATAAAAAGAATATTTGTGCTAGATGTGTAAGGTTAGATTTGTAAATATATGATCCACCAGCATTTTAAATCTGCCATGTCATTGCACGCCCTCCACAGCTGTAAAAAAAGAGAATTTGATTATTAAGGAATTCACACAGAGAGGCAGGAAATCCAAGTTCAAACCCCTGCTCAGATATAAGCTTTCTGAGCAGTAAGAAGCAGGTCACTCCAGACCAAATCTATGGAGGTGTTTGGAGGCACAGCTCAAAGTCATTACACTGTGTTAAAGTCAGGCAACATTGACTACCCAGCACAGTTTAAACCCCTTTAATTTCCTGGCATGCCAGCATGGGCAGAGCTGCACAGGGATATTTCCAACTGCTCCATGAGTTGTGTTTCGAGGGTGGTGTGAACCAAACCCACTAGATAAATACCTTTGACACCCCACAAGAGACATGGATTTAATATATTTTTTTTCCCTCCTGGAAATAGGCTCAAATAACCAACCTACAGGTTAGCTTGAGGGATGGCCCCTCAAGAACAGAGCTCTGTTACCCAAGAGCTTACTGGCACCAACAATCCCTGGTGGATGAGGGAAGAGAAATGCATTAAGAAAGCAAGTTATTCCTCTGGGAACCCGGCCAGACAAAAGTGGCCCATGTACACATGCACACACATGGCACACGCATGGTAAATCCTGGGTGTAAACACACAGAATATCTGCAGCGTGTAGCCCAACAAGGAGGCGTGACTGCTGTGGAGGCCATCTGGATGAGATTCCTGGCTTAGTTAAGAGATGAAAAACCACTGTCTTTTGGTTGCTCTTCGTGTCCCAAAAGCACTTGTGGTGGTAGCATGTATCCAGCTAGCTCCCAGGAAGCATGGTGGCAAGGCAGTGTTTAGGCAAATACTGAAAATTATTAAATAATATAAATTAATAAATAACATAATAATTATGTCATCATTCGGGACTCCAAAGTCACCTTTAGAATGAAGACAGCTAAGCATTTTGCCACTGCTTAAAGTGTTAGTGATGGGCTTACCTGTGTCAATGCTACTTACACACTCAAAACTGCTGAATTGGGGATTTAAGGCATCAAAACCTCACTGACTTAGTCCAAGTCAATATAATTTAATTCATTAGTCCTGATGCTCACCTTACTTATTAATGGCTGATATAAATTAATGAGTAAGTAACTAACTGGAACCACAACAGGGCAAACACTTAATTTAGAGGCATCTTTAAATCTTACTTTCTACACAGGCTGTTAGTTTGCATCTGCAGGCAAACTTTTTAAGCCAAATTGGTAATCAACGTTCTATTGGTTTAAGTGGCTGTAGATTAGAGACCATACTGACTTAGCAACATTTCTTTTTAACAGGGCATCTGAGTTAATCAGTGTAGATATACTCATTCAGCCTCTAGAATATATGAGCTCTAAGTTTGTCAGGATCAATTCTTAAACAACTTCCCATTCATTCACCAGTGTTCAGCTCCTCGTGCCAGGAGAGCAGTTTTCCTCTAAAAGGCTCCAGTCTGGTTTATGTCATCTGCATACTATTAATCACAATTTGATTGCTAAAATTATTTTTCCCTTTTAATCCTCCTTCATGCAAATTAGCCTACAACTTATTTTTGTGACTAAATGTCATAGAGTCATCTCGGAACCCTAGAATGGTTTGGGTTGGAAGGGACCTTAAAGGGGCCTGACATGGGCAGGGACACCTTCCACTAGACCAAGTGGATCCAAGTCTCATCCAGCCTGGACTTGGACAAGGATGGAACATCCCATAAAATAGCCATTATCTGTGTTTAAAATATTTGTATTCTCTGCAAACCAAGCATCTTTCTTTAGAACAGCACTGAAACAATCTTCACCACCAAAACGCGACTCATTTTGCTACCATTTTGACTAACACAGGCTTCATCAAATGACAAAATGCCATCCTTTACAGCTTGGATCTACTTTTTAAAACTAAAATATCTATGATGTCAATGCATAGGCAAAAAAAGGGAGATGTTTGTAAAGTCTATTTATGCAAACATACATGATTTAGAAGCAGAATGGACTCTCACACTGCCACGTTTCCACAGACAGATCTTAAAAGCACAAGAAATACTTGATGAAAGTTCCTTTAAAGTCCAGAAGAACTCAGTGATTTCAGTGAAGAATTGGAAATTCTGGACACTCAGAGGCAAATTCAAAGTGCTAATGCATATTTCAGAAGCCTAAATTCAGTGGTCTATTTTGAAAACGTGACCTCCTTTTATCTTCATTTTCTTTCCACTCTGAACCTTCAATCAAATAATGACACGAGAAATGGGAAACCTGCAGAGTTCTGTGATCAGATTCTCAAAATCTCCTTCTGGAGATATTGATTACAATTTACCAGTCTAAGTTGGACCCTAGAGATCCAAAATTGGATACATATTAAGTAGTTTGACCCTACAGATCAGATCAGCAAACTATTTGCTTGCTGATACTGCCAATGCCGCAAGGGCTTTAACTACTGTTCGACTTCTTCATTATCTCCAGCTTTCCAGGGAATAAGCGCTGTCTTCATTTCAGTCCATTTCCACCCCCCTGCATTCTGGACATGGACAGGCAAAAATATGTTGAAAATCAGTTTGAAAATAAGACGTAAAATTGAGTGCAGCATGGTTGAGGGAGACTGGAGGAATTACAAGGAAAAATGTTAGGCTTTGGGTTCTGACTTTCACATTAAATAAAATGCTTTTTTCTTCCTTTGCCCTAGGGAGCCAAATTTTTGCTATATTAGAAAGAAGGGAAAAGGCTCTCTTTTATTCTTGGAAGATTTCCTGGAAGCCTTCCCCAATCTGAAGATGCAATTTCAGCAGTCAGAACTTAGCTGGGAGAGCAAACCAAGAGACTCTTTCATGAGGACACATCAAGCAAGGGCACACTGTCCCCGACCCAAGCCTCCCTCCAGCTTCAACCTGTTACAATGCTCTGTCGGGAAGATTCATTTCTCCCCACTTCCCTAGCCCAAGCTGGCAAGGAAACCACCTGGGTTTACACACACACATTCAAAAAAAAAGAAATTAATTTACAAAACCATGTTGAGGCACCGCTGCGCGAACTTACATTGCCTTTTTCAAACTTATTGACGGTGTTGATGCAGTTGTAGAGGACACGCTCGCCCGTGTCCCCCTGGTCACCAATGAGGCACACAAAGACATTGGCGTCCGTGCCACTGCCACTCACCGTGCCTGTGCACACCGTCACACGGTACTTGATCACTGCGGAGACAGAAACCACAGAAATGACCCCAGAATGATGAGGCACACGAAGACATTGGTGTCTGTGCTTCTCACTGCTCCTGTGCACATCGTCACATGGTATTTGATCACTGGGGAGACAGAAACCACAGAAATGACCCCAGAATGAGGAGGCAGATGAAGACGTTGGTGTATGTGCTGCTGCCGCTCACTGTGCCCATACACACCGTCATGAGGTATTTGATCACTGAGAAGACAGAAACCACAGAAATGACCCCAGAATCATGAGGCACACGAAGATATTGGCGTCCATGCGGCTGACCGTGCCCATGCACTCCACCATGTGGTAGTTGATCACTGGGGAGACAGAAAACACAGAAACAACCCCAGAATCATGAGGCAGATGATGAAGTAGACGAAGATGTTGACGTCTGTGCCACTGCCGCTCACTGTGCCCGTACACACCGTCATGCGGTATCTGATGACTGGGGAGACAGAAATCACAGAAATGACCCCAGAGTGATGAGGCACACAAAGTATTTGATCACTGGAGAGACAGAAATCACAGAAACAACCCCAGAATGATGAGGCAGACAAAGATGTTGATGTCCGTGCCGCTCACCGTGCCCATACACAGTCATGCAGTATTTGATCACTGTGGAGACAGAAACCACCGAAATGACCCCAGAATGATGAGCAGATGAAGACATTGGTGTCTGTGCCGCTCACCATTCCTGTGTACACCACCACACAGTATACTTGATCACTGGGGAGATAGAAATCACAGAAACAACCCCAGAATGATGAGGTACATTAAGATGTTGGTGTCCATGCTTCTCACCGTGCCCATGCACAACCGTCACGCAGTATTTGATCACTGAGGAGACAGAAAGCACAGAAATGACCCCAGAACGAAGAGGCAGACAAAGTATTTGATCATTGGGGAGACAGAAATCACAGAAGCAACACCAGAATGATGAGGCAGACAATGAGGCAGACCAAGACATTGGTATCTGTGCCACTGTCGCTCACGGTGCCCGGGCACACTGTCTCGTGGTACTTGATCACTACGGAGATAGAAAACACAGAAACGACCCCAGCATGATGAGGCAGATGAAGTATTTGATCACTAGAGAGACAGAAAGTACAGAAATGACCCCAGAATGATGAGGCACACAAAGACGTTGGCGTCCGTGCCGCTCACCATGCCCGTGCACAATGTCACGCGGTACTTGATTGTTGGGCAGACAGAAATCACAGAAATGACCCCAAAATGATGAGGCACACGATGTATTTGATCACTGAGAAGACAGAAATCACAGAAACAACCCCAGAATGATGCGGCAGACAATGAGGAACACCAAGACGTTGGCGTCCGTGCCACTGCCGCTCACCATCACGCGGTACTTGATCACTGGGGAGACAGAAACCACAGAAATTACCCCAGAAACACCATTTTTTAAAAAATGTACTGCTTTTCTGACAGGCTTGTAGTTAACTTTAGGTGTTCGTACTTCTTCCAGTTGGTGCTTCTGCTGGTGTATTGACTTGGATGCTTTTCATGTCACCACTAGGAAAAGGAGGGGGGGGAAAAGCTAAAATAGAAAGGCCTGAAGCATTGGGAGAACCCATGAAAATCCTCCAAACGAGGACATAAAAATCCTGGCCCTTTCAAGATAAATGTCATGCAGTGGAGTGTCCCTGTCCTGCTACCTCCACTGCCAAGATGGCCCTGGGGGTGGGGAACCTTGCAGTGTGTGTGGGAAAAACAACATTTTCAGCATCCAGGGCCGTGGCAGGCAGATATGAAGAGTTAGAAAGGGAAAAGTGCTCAGAGACCTTAGGAATGGGCAGTTCATGTTGTATTTATGGGACAAGACAGCCCCCGCTGGCCCAATCCCCTTGGGATGGTTATAATCACACAATCAGAAAAACATCACATCATAAAGAATGGAAAAGACCCTCAAGATCATCCCTATGAGAGTCCAAACTTTATGGAGGAGGCTGGGTGGTCTTGCCTGCTTGTTTCACCTTCAAGGTCATCACATGGCTTTTCTGGGTAGATTTTAATCTGCCACCTTCCTCCCCTGACCATGCCCTCCTCTCTGTCCTCCCATCCCATTGGGTGAATGATTTCCAGGAAGAAATATCAGAACATGGAGCCAGCCCACAGACCAACTTTTGAGAGAGAACCCCTTTTCTCCAGCTTGGGCAAGGGACAAGAAGCAGTGCTCTCCACCCTCCCTCCAAAACCCTCCTGCCAGCCCAACACAGAAATGCTACATCTCACCTCTGATCAGCACAAATTCTCCACACAGGAAAGTGCCTGAGCGAGGATTCGAGCTGCCCTCTCCACAGCTGATTAAAAATACATTTCAAAACCTGGTTTATTTACATTTTAATAACATCTGCAATTACAATTACTCTTCCTTTTCTGAGAAACTGCTCCACTGCATGCAGATCATCAATGTCAGAACCAGAAATTTCAGAAAATGGGGGACTCAGGTCTGCAGACTGTGGGTGCTTTGGTGGAAAGATGAAAAATCCTACCAGCTACCTTGAGATGTTCTGCTCTTCTAAATTCTCCCTCAAAGTAGATTTAATTCTTGTGACACAAGGTCAAGGCAGAAATGGCCACTCCAGGAAGCCAGGGCAAAGTTCTGCAGCTTTCCTTAATTAAATCTCCAGTTCAATTAAAAGAATAAACAGTTTGTGCTCATACATACTGAAAGAGGCATATGCACTAACCACTGTGCTGTGCAACTTACTATATATTTATACATACAGCTGCATGAATTTGCATATAACTAAATAAAACTTTAAAGCCCAAAATATGATTGTCAAATTTTAGACTGCATTTCAGCTAAGCTTGCTTTCCATGAATATTCCTCAAACCTTGCATTTCACATTTTAAGGGAGACTGGAAAAAAATCACAAGCTTAAAAAAAACCCAAGCCCTGGAAATGATTGTGCTGTGGCCAGATCTCTCCCATTTCCCACCACAGAGAAATCTGCTCCCCCCAAAAAAAAAAAAAAAATTTAATAAAAGGCTGGGATTTCTCGAGCTTCATGCAGCTAATGATGCGCACAGAAAATACTGCAGAGAGAAAGTGCCAGAAAGAGAAGTTAATTGAATTGCATCAGTCTGCCTGTGCATCTCTCGCACAAAGAGGGTTTCTTTCTATTCAGGTCCTAAGCAAGCCTCTGCACAGAGCCCGTGGCTCTCACCTGGCATGACTTCAGTCACCAGAGATCCCTCGGCGGGGAGCTCCCTCACGATCTCATTGTCCTCTTCATTTATATCTAGCCAGCGGCCGCAGTTGAATGAGTATTTTTCTTTTGTCAGCGTTTTCAGCAGAGTTACCTTCATTAAACCAAAACACCGCGTGAGTTCAGAGGCTCAGAGGCAAAAAAGCAACAAGATCCTGACAGGTTTTTTGCCAGGGAGGCAAGATTAGGTAGCAGCAGAGAAATAAAACACATTAATAACGAGACCGTCGAGGCTGTGCACTGTAGTGATGCATGGAGAAAAGTCTGCCCTACTGATGGCTTTTCATTCCTCCTTTCTCCAATCGTTCCATGGCATTGAGGAACTTTTGAGGGATTCTGGGGCTCTGCAAATGGCTCACCGTGTGCCACTCTACTACCCCAAGGAGCAAATATGGGATGGGGCTTGTACTGTGGGTTCTTGCTGATGAGAATCAATGCATTGAGGGGAAAAAACCAAAAATAAAATTGCAGGAACCCTGAAAAAAGATCTGCAGCAGCTCCCAAAGGAGTAATGAGCCAATAAGGTGGTGCTCTGCAGTGGTCTGTTGAAGTGTGTACAGCAAGGGTGTGATGAAGGTCTGTAAAATCACAGGTGACACTGGAGAAGGCAGAGAGGGATCAGATGTTCGCTCTTCTGCCTCAAGAAATACAAGGCATCAAATGACACCTGTGAAACAAAGTTCTAAGCAAAAAAAAAAAAAAAAACCAAAACCAAAAAAACCCCAAAAAACAAAAAAGACAAAATCAGCCTGTGAAGTCCTTGCCAAAAGCTATTAAGGTTCAAGGGGAGGCTGGAAACTTCAAACCACTAACTGGAAAAATAAACCTGCTAAATGCTTTCTGTTTGGTAGGTCAGTTTACGAAGTAAGTGTCCAACTGGAAATAGTCAAAACGTGAAAAAATGTTAGGAGGAAGTATCATAAATGCTTGTCTTTTTTCTTATACTTCTAAAACCACAAACTCATGTGACACAAGAAAGTGGATGTTGGGCTCAAGGGACTTTTGTCCTGACCAGGGTGGCTGTTCTGGGTTCTTGTGATAGAGAATAGAAGCCTGACCCAGCATGAAGCAAACCAGGCATGAAATGTGGGAGGACTGGAACAAAGCATCATTCAGGTTTAATCTAATTTCCTAGATGCTATAATGGGTGCAGAAGTGATGGGATTCCTGTGCCATGAGCCTGATCCACTCAGAAAACATCAGAATGGGCGTGTATGGACAGACTTACTTTCCTAAAGTCATAGAATCATAGAATCATTTAGTTTGAAAAAGGCCTAAAATAAGTCCAACCATCAAGAAGAACATAAATTCATTTCTTGCGTCTTAATCAGGTTTACTTAGTTTGGCCAAAAGGGAATCCTAGACACACTCTAAGTTCTTTTCCTTCCTGAACAAAATTTTTTTGCAGGAAAATAAGATACCACAGGCAAATATACAGCTGTGGAAAATAGAAACATTCTTGCTTATTATCTGTGAACAAACTAATAGGGATGATTGCAGTGGCCCAAAGTCTGACCGGGAATTTCTTTGTCATAAAAGAGCCCAGCCAGACACCTTCTCCCACCATGTGATGACAGCAGCAGCACTTGATGCCCTCCTACCCCTGGAGATGGGTGTTGGCAGTGGATGGTTTCACAGCTCCATGACAATGCAGGAGAGCAGGATCTGTCAAAGCACATTAGAGGAGCCCCAGAAAAAGCTCCAAGTGGTAAACTGTGATTTATCAACACACTTATTTACAGATCCAGAGCAAGGTGTGTGTTTTGCTAAGAGCAGAGGGTGCCATCCAAGCTGCTGAGGAGGAGCAGGGGTGAAGCTTAGAGGTGAATTTTCTGTCCAGACAACCCAAGTGAGGGGTGATAGCACTGTAATCAACGCTGGTAGAGCAAAGGACATCAAGCAGGTCACCCTGTCACCTCCCACACAGAACAGGGCTCTGCACAGTCTCCATGGCCTCCTCCAGCCTGCAGGAGCTTAGTCCCCATCACAGGGCTGTCAGCACTTCAGGGCAGGGGATGCTACACTGTGCAATCTCTGCTGGAATCAGGTTTTTTCTTATGGACATTGTAAATAAGCCACAGAAGGAGTGGGTTTGCCTTTCTGCATAACAGTGGTGTCTAAGAATAGGAAGTTTTCTGAAGAGCAAGGAAGAAACCCCTGGTAGCAGTGAGATGAGTACATCAGTTGTCTCACATGGGAAGGGTGGCAAAGTGGGATTTTCACCATCAGTCTGACCTGTTGGGAGCTGCCTCCCCCCACTGCTCTCATTTACCACACAGAAAATCACACAATCATTTGGGTTGGAAAAGCCCTCCTGGATCATAAAGTCCAACTATTTTCCCAGCACTGCCCAGCCCAACACTGCCCCATGTCCCCAAGTGCCACATCCACATGGCTTTTAAATGGATGGGGGCTCCACCACTGCCCTGGGCAGCTCTGCCAGGGCTGGACAACCTTTTCCATTAAGGAATTTCTCCTAATGTTCAATCTAATCCTTCTCAGGTGCAACTTTAGATCATTTTATCTTGTCTTCTGACAAGGCAGGCACCACAGAGCCCTGCACATGAAGCTCAGCTGCCAGCTGGGGAACACAGTGACCCAGGACTGGCACTGCAGAGCTCTGTGATCAGCCTGATTTTCCAGCTCTGCCTTCCCTTGCTGTCCCCTCACCTTATTCAGATGCCAGCCAGCAAAGGGACTTCTCTTCTCGTGCCATATCCGAAGCTTATAAAAGTTGCCGAGATCAGGAAGCTCTATCTGTAAATGGGTAGAAAGGGTGCAACACCCATTTTTGTAAGTCAGAAAAGCACACACACAAAGGGCATCTCTGAACATCTTTTAAGAGCTAAATCAGAGAGAAGTCAAAAATATCAGCCTATTCCTTGTTTTGGGAAGACAAGCCATATCCATATGCAAGTAAATCATTTGCATCACCACCAAATGGACTGACTTCACCTCAACTTTAGAAAGATCTAATAGAGTAAAAATCTCACACTGATGATTTTCTGCCCAGGATTGAAGCTAAACCCCTGGAAAACAATACCAAGCCAAATCTACCACTTGCAGAAGATTCGTACCATGAATTTGTCAGTCTGTCCAGTTTCAAAGTTGTCTGAATTGTTGTCTAGCTTCATCTCATCTGACTTCCCTTTGTCTCCATAAATCTGGAAGAAGATGGTGGCATCTGTTCCTGCATTTTTAATGTCACTTGTCCAAATCCACAGAGACCAGGGGTTTTCTAGAAAGAAAGGTTAAAGATACTTGTTTTAAAAAGTAATTTTTATAGGGCAACCTGGTGAAAAACATAATTATCATTGCTTCCCCTGGTAGGTAGAGAGGGTACGATGAAGAAAGACAAAGACCTTTCATCCTTTTCTGCACAAACATAATCAGCTGCTGCATGATGTTCAGGAATGAGACTAGAAACATAAATCTGCCATTTCATTTAAAAGAAAATGAGAAAAAACATAAACAACCTCTTTTCAGGTGAACCATATTCTCTTGTTACACTCTGCTAACAGGGTAGTGCAGGGGTGTGACCCAACACTGTAGTTTCAGTTCACTTCTCAAATACCTACAACTCCAGCCTCAAAGACCATAAATTCAGGGAAATATTCTTCTGTCCTTTTGTCAGCATCCAGTTACTTGTGCACAGTGCAATGCAGTTCCAGGTACCTCCTAAAGCTTGTCTGATCTATGTCTGGCATAGGACACAGACCTGCTATCACCTCATCCTGAGACAAAAAGCCTCCCAAGACTGCACTAATTATCCCAAAAATGCTTCTTGCAGAACAGGCTGTCTCAAAGGCCACTCAGGCATCCATCCCTAGTGAGGCTGCACCATGTGGGACAACCACACTCAGAAGTACCATATCTTTAGTCAGTGTAAAGATTTTTCCAAAAGGTTTTAAATTATTTAAATGCCTAAATCTGACACGAACTTCAGCTAACACTTTCTTTAATACTGCATGGCATACTCTAAGATTGTGGCAAATCTGCAAGATTTTTATCTGAAGTCTTCATCCAGCATTTTAACCATAAGTCCAATCCACCTGCAGCAACTTTACATTGGTTTTCATACCAGAATATTGCATATATAAGGGTTCCATTATTTCCTCTAGATGGCCCCTGCATGCCTTATTGACCATAATGTGTGTCACTTCTGCAGGCCTTGCTGCACCTACAGGAGAAGGAACAGCTTTCTTTCCTCACTGAGACACCAGCTGAATTATTAACAAATCCTAATGAGAGAATTGCTAACCCTTTCAGTACACCCGAGCCCACACTAGCACAGCTTGACCTTCAAAGCCCAGAATGGAATATAAAAATATGATGGCATGCATATAAATTAGGTTTTTACTGGTCTTCTCAGTGTTTGAGTGTATAAAGAAGAGACAAGAGCTACTGAAAAAAAAAAAAAAAAAAGAGGAGGGGAAGAGGGATCTCTCAGAAAAAGTTTTGCCCCTGTTTTAATAATATACAAAATATTCATGATCACTCCTCTCTGAAAAGCACCAGCAAGTTTTAGATGAGCAGAAATGAAGCAAAATCTGTGGATGGCATGTCATGGAGAAGCCTGTTGTCCCTGGGGAAAGCTGCAAGTGCAATTCAGACACCAAAGGCTGCCCTCATCTGTGTGTTTTGGCCTCCCTGACCCCTTGCTGAGGGAAGGGAGGAGTGAAGCATGCACGGAGGGGGAAACAGGACCTTGTACCAGGATTAAATGCTGATAGAGGGCTGTCAGGGAGAAACCATGCAGGGGAGGTGTGGCTGAGCTAGGGCTGAGGCTGCTGGAGAAGGCCAGGCATCTCCCCAAATTCCCATCATCATCATCATCATCCTCCCAGGGCTTGCTGGGCGCATCCCATCCCTTCGCACTGAGGTATCCAGGCACTTTGGAAATTCTCGAAAGCCCAGGGCACAGGGAGGACAAGCCCTGGCACAACAGTTTCCAGGATAACATTCCAGATAAGGAGAGGAGGGAATAAAAAAACCCACAGAATAAACACAAGCTACATATGGAGCTGCAATCTGCTGCGGGAGCAGCTTCTGGATGCTGTGCTGGGAGACGTTTCACCATGGATACCCCAAGTGGGGCTGAAGCCAGCTTTGATCATCTCTGCAGAAAGGGACAGTCCTGTGTGCACAGGGAGATAGCAGGGATGACATAATGGGTCTTTTCTAACTCTGAGTCTTGCACTTCTATAATCTGGCAGCTAAAGGTCACAGATTTCTCAAGGCTAATGCTCTGTGTCTATCTCCTGCAATGCAGTGCTGAGGGAATTAGCCTGTCAATAACAATCAGGGCTGATAATAGGGGGTTAAAGGTTGCAGATGCTTTAGCTAAATGGACCGAGCGCAGGAGGTGCAATGTGGTTACAGCGCTGACTAACATTTAGATAAAGCTTATTCAAATGAACTGCTGTTTAAGCAGGAGCCCACCCGAAGCACTCTCGGATTAAACCGTGTCTATTATCCTAATTAAAATATTCTGTTTATACATGGGCACACCGGCACGGGCCGGGCAGCAGCGATATTTTTTGGCTCGGTGCAGGAGCAGGCTGGAGCTGGAGAATTTGGGGATGGATGAACATGCCCACACGGCATGGAGCAGCTCCTCCCAGCAAACGTGAGCCATTGCCTCCCTCTAGAGAAAAGGCTCTGCATCCAGCACGCACCTGCCACACGGACAGGACTGGAACTTGTTATTTCTCTAGGTCAGGAATAAAAACTGCTGAAGTCAACAAGGAAGAGTTTTGTTTTATTTCTCGTTCTCACTCCCTTCCCCCACCAAGGTCTGTCTCCTTGTTGTATTTTTTTGTTCCTGTCTCTAATGAGAATGCTTTGCTTCTGTAGTGATAAGCAACATGGCCTGGCTTGTCTGCAAAGGTAAGGTGATGTCTGAGGGAGCCTAAGCACAGTGGACCTTAAGAAAATGAGTATAATTCTTCAAAATATATAGGAGTTTAATTTTACACTGCCCTAAAGGAGTATTTTCAAAGCTGAGACCCATGTCTCAACAGCACAAGGAGCTGGAGCTGCTGCAGCCAGTGCAGAGGGGGCCACGGAGCTGCTGCCAGGGCTGGAGCCCCTCTGCTCTGGAGCCAGCCTGGCACAGCTGGGGCTGCTCAGCTGCACCAGAGAAGCTCCAGGGACACCTCAGAGCCCCTGCCAGGGCCTGCAGGGGCTCCAGGAGAGCTGCACAGCCCCTGGGGACAAGGCAGGCAGGGACAGCACCCAGGCAATGGCTCCCACTGCCACAGGGCAGGCACAGATTTTGGCACACTGGGAATTAGGAATTGCTGGCTGGGAGGGTGGGCAGGCCCTGGCCCAGGGTGCCCAGAGCAGCTGTGGCTGCCCCTGGATCCCTGGCAGTGCCCAAGGCCTGGTTGAATGAGGCTTGGAGCAATCTGTGATCCAGTGACTGAACCCACCTGAATCTCTCCTAGGCCCTGGCTATACCCACGTCACTGAGGGGACACTCAGGAGCATGAGGCCTGTGGGAGGAGGGATGATGGGCACAGGAGGCTCCTGGACATTTGCACCTACTTTTCAGCCTTTTCTGGCGCAGAGAGACCATTTCATAGAGCTCCCGCTCGATGAGGCCGTCCCCTTCATCTTCATCCAGCCACTTCCCACATGGGAAGGTCTGCTCAATCCCAGTGAACGGGCAGTAAACCACCACCTGGGAAAAGAGATTGGGACAGTGAGCTTTAATATTCTGCTACTGGCAGCCCACAGGACCTTGGCACTGAAAACTTAAATAAAGACAGAGCTGGAGGTCTTGGTCCTGCTCTCAAAATCAGCGTTTCTGGACCAATATGAGCCAGACTGGTTGCACAAATCCCAGTTTGGAGTACAGCTACGACTCATCTGTTCTGTTATTGCCATTTTTGCAGCAGTACATCACAATGGGTCAAGCAGGAAGAGGTGAAACCCCAGGAGGGAAGGGAATGGCAGCAGGCAGGGTGTTTGCAGCAGGCAGCGTGCAGCACAGGCCCTGCACCACACCAGGGCTCTGCAGAAAACACAGGCTACAAAAAGCCTTCAAACATATCCATCACAAGCTGATTTTGCTTGCCAAGAAAACTGAATTTCCTCATAGCTTGAGGGTAGGCATCTGCCTTTCTCTCCACGCTCCTGGTGACCTCGTATATGATCTACTGTTGCCACCAAAAGCTGGAAAATAAACTCTCCAACCAATTTGCTGGATTGGAAAGACAAAATTACTTCTTAAAGATGCTGGTTTCATGGGAATTTCACCTCAAAGCATGAGCAGCAACCAAACAGAGCAAACATTGCACTAATACATATTTGTCACATTCTATCACATATTCATTACATTTCCTGTATGCATGAATATATGCTTATTATTTCCATGAAGTTACTTGGATACGAGTAGGGGTCTTTTTGGGATTTTTGGTGGTCATTTTGGAGCATCCAATTCCCCAAAATTTCCTTATGGTCCTGGATCTTCTGGTGAATCTTCTTTCCTGTATCCAGCTTGTGATGCACTTTTCTTTATCATTCTTTGCTCTGGCACTCCACCTCTGTTCTTAAAACTAAGATATCTACCAGTACATATTAATCACTGGTGGAAGCAAACAAGGAAGCATTAGCTGGCACAAAACTTATTAGTCACAGATGCAGGGAGTTAACACAAGGCCACATTAATCTCTGGCATGTGTACTAAGCACTGGATGGTACAAAACCAAACATTACCCACAGATATAGGGATCACACACCATGTACTAAACTTAGAATAATTTTCCAACATCTTCCCCCACTGCTGTGTAGAATTCTTCTCAAAGAAATATAAGTTGTTGGGTAACAACTTTGCATATTTCTCCACTGCCTCTCAGTAGCAGCTGGGGTCAGCCACTTTCTACAGGGTATTTTTGTTGTTTGGTTGGGTTTTTTGTTTGGTTTTTTCCCTTTTTTTTTTTTTTTAAATTATATTATTATTATTTCTGAGCCTCCAGAACAGCATCTAGAAACTTCAGGGCAGTCTGAGCATAGATGATAACTTTGAAATGCTCAGCACAATCCAAGGCTGCATTTCTGTCCGGCCCCTTGGGCAAACATCTGAAGGTGCTTTTGGAGCTGAGCAAACAATAATCTCTGTCTTTGTGACTGCAGAGGGGCAATCAACCCAATTAGCAAGTGATTGACTTATGCATCTAACGTGCCTTTGAGGCAATCAGCTGCTCTCGTGTGTGATGTATAATATTGACTTGTTAAACTGGGGATATTGCCTTCCAAACAAAAGCAGACTTATTTATTTATTTTTGAGCTGGTCTGGACTGTCGGGGTCAGGTTCTGAATGGGGAGCAGCTACCTGCATGCAAAACTCCTGGCAGTGTTGGCTCAGTGGTAGTATTCCATGAGCTCATTCCAAACGGAACCATTCCAAACTGAATGATTCCATGAGTTTATGGTAACTAAGCCTCACCTTCTCACAAAACCAGCCAGAGCTGACCCCACAGTTGTCATGCCCAATGGTGACTCTGCTGAGAGGGCTGAGGAGGGCAGCTATCTCCACGTTGAAGAGATCCGTCCTGGCACGTTCAAATTCACCTCCTTCCAAGAAAATCTTTCCGCTGTTCTTCAGGCCTTTGGAGCCGTGGAGGATTACATGGATCTTGGAGTTGGTGCCAGCTCCTCTGATATCTCCGGTCACTACAGCCACGTTGTACACAATGCCTGGAGGAATCAAAAATTTGGTTAGGAGAAAAAAAAAAGGGAGGAAAAGAGTCTGACTTTGATTGGATTTATGTTGGAGACTCTATTGATTTCCCGCTGGTCTGTTTTGGCATCTCTCTTACACACAGTGCAATGCTTCATTTGTTTTTGACCCACACATAATTCTGAGAAATGCACATCTACCTTCAGACTGCCCAAGAGGAACAGGCATGGGGTGACAAGCTCCCTATTCCATGGCCCGATGGGAAAAAAAAAATCTTTTTTATTCACTCCGTGATGCTGATTAGGTGAAGAAAGGTTAAAAAAAATTAATTGGCATGTATGTAATTTGATTTTGAGAAATTCCAAGCACCAAATAGGTCAGAGAATGCTGAGAAGATGGAGAAGTGTTTCTTTAAACAGTGGTAGCAAAATCTTCAATATCACAAAACTCTGAAAACTTTGGGTTTATTTGTTTCTTAGCCTGTAATGTGATGAAGCCATCAGGACCTCCACAGTCACAGTGAGAACCTACAGATCTCAGCAAAAAAGGTTTGGTTTTTCAGCCCAGTTGGAAAAAAGAAAAGTATCTCTGTAAAGAAACCTATTTACATAAAAGTGTCCTTGGGGTTTTTTTTTCCATCTCCAACTGTTGGTCTAAGAATGAAAACACTTCTTCCCACAAGCCTTACCTCACAGAAAAGCACATCTTAAACCTGTCTCATGGCATCAAAAACACACCTAAACACTATAGGAGCACGTAGAAAATAGTTGAGACCTAAGCCAAGTTTTTTGATTAAATCAGTCAGAAATTTCAATAGGGTCCTGGGATGAAGCAAAAGCATCAGAACTCACTCTCTTACAAATAATTCTCCCTTTGAAATTTACATTAAAAAGTACTCAAGCATGCTTTACTGTTGATGTATCTTCAAAATCCCAGAGAGCAGGAAAACAAAATACAGTCATGAGTGGTAAAAGAAAAAGGAATCTTTTGGGGATTGAATTTCATTTATTTTGGTTTCTTCCCTTGATTTTCCCTAATAAGCATCCTGCAGTGAGGGATCTGCACCCAGACCACTTTCCTCATGGACGTGCAGGGGGCAATACGAAGACTGCAGATGCTGAAGACCGTACAAGGAAGTAAAGAACAGTTGTTACATGCATCATCACAGTGTTTGCCTTCGTGCTATTAAATAAATACAGGCAGGACACTATCCAAATAATCTTCTGCCTCGTGACAAGTTCTTTTATGGACTTAACATCCAGGTTTCTTTTAACAGAGACATAAACTTTGGTTGTCTTTGCTTTAACCACATTAGACAATAAAAAAGACTGATTTAGGGCTCAGCATTGTGTTTCTTGTTTTGTAAAAGGATGTTTAGCTCCCCAGACAAGAAACCGAAGTACAACATTCGCTGTTTTGTCCTTTTGGAAATAACAAACACTTTGTTTGAGTGCTGGTGAGCAATTTGCTGAAGGTACAAGCTGTGTATTTTATTCCCTGCCCAGCAGCCCCTTATCCAGGTGCACCAGATAATAAACCAGCACATAGGTCCTGCACAGCTTCACAGGTGAGGCACAAAGGTGGGAAATGTGGCAGCTCAGGAACCCTCACACAAAGCCTACCACCAGCAGATGCTTCACTGCAGGCCTTCAATACATGCCTGCTTCACTGCAGGCCTCCCTGAGCATAAGGCATTCAATCTTCTAAAGAAAACATGGCTAATAGCTTTAATTTCCCATTTCCCACCACGGATTTGGGCCATGATTTTACCTGTGGCTTCAGTGCCCCCAACAAGAATGTCCCTCTGGATTTTCCCATCATCTTCATCTAAAGCAAACCAGCGTCCAACTGGGAATTGGTACACACATTTATTGCCTATGTCCTCAATGATCACCTGAGGGAAAAGAGACACCACGTTGGAAAACAGCATGGGAAAAGCAAAGGTTTTACACTGTGGGATGGCAGAAGAGCAGAAGCTTAAAAATGTACACACCCTCACTTGGTATTAACATACTCAATGCTCCGGCAGATCCCACTCCACTCCCTAATTAGTGCCGATAGAACTTCAGACAATCAGTGAGTAAAAACCCAGCTTTTTTTTTTTTTCTTTTTTATCCGGTGAGCCCACTCTGCATCTCTTGCGGTGCACGGGACCAGATGTCTCTGCTATCAAGGCCAGCTGGCCTGGCCTGTGTTCCTCCTCTCCAGAGCCTGTGTGCTGGCCACTCTTCTCCATCAGCTGAACGACAGCTCTTTGTTCTGCTTTGGGAACAGGCTGTGTTCTCCCTCTCTGCTTTGGAGCCTTGTTATAAAATAATGCCTAGGAATTTCAGGGCAAATCCAGACCATCAGATGAGCCTGTGTGACACACTACTGTCACTAGATCCCAGACATTTACTCCAGGGTGGAACCATTGTAAAGGCACTCCCGTTAAAACCCTGTGGCAGGAAACAGTTTCTAATTTGGAAGGATTTGGACCACAGTGAGGTGAAGCTGTGCAAATATCATGAGGTTTAACAAGGCCAAGTGCAGGGTCCTGCACCTGGTCTGAGGCAATCCAAAGACAGGCTGGACAGAGAATGGATCAAGAGCAGCCCTGGGAGAAGGAGCTGGGGGTGCTGTGGGTGAGAGCTGGGCCTGCCCCAGCCTGAGCCCCCTGCCCTGGGCTGATCCCCAGCGTGGGCAGCAGGGCAGGGGGATCCTGCCCCTGTGCCCCTGGGCTCAGGTGAGAGCCCACCTGCAGAGCTGCCCCAGCCCTGGCTCCAGCAGCACAAGGAGCTGGAGCTGCTGCAGCCAGTGCAGAGGAGGCCACGGAGCTGCTGCCAGGGCTGGAGCCCCTCTGCTCTGGAGCCAGCCTGGCACAGCTGGGGCTGCTCAGCTGCACCAGAGAAGCTCCAGGGACACCTCAGAGCCCCTGCCAGGGCCTGCAGGGGCTCCAGGAGAGCTGCACAGCCCCTGGGGACAAGGCAGGCAGGGACAGCACCCAGGCAATGGCTCCCACTGCCACAGGGCAGGCACAGATTTTGGCAGATTGGGAATTAGGAATTGCTGTCTGGGAGGGTGGGCAGGCCCTGGCCCAGGGTGCCCAGAGCAGCTGTGCCTGCCCCTGGATCCCTGGGAATATTCAAGGCCAGGCTGGATGGGGCTTGGAGCAATCTGGGCTAGTGGAAAGTATCCCTGCCCATGGCAGGGGATGAGACTGAAGGGTCTTTAAGGTCCCTGTCAAACTAGATTGTTCTAGAATTCTGTGATACTTGGCTGAAACAAGCTGGGGAACAATATTCCCCTTTAATATTAGACTAGTTTTTGGCATCTCCTGTTGAGATATCTTCTGCTGGACTCCTGAATCCTGCCATAGAGTTACTGTAGTATTTTAAACGAGCAGAGAAGAGTATTAAAGGATTTCGGTCAGAAGAGAAGAAATCAAAATCTCTACTCCTCTGCGTGGGTTATGTCTCAGAGGGGGGAAAAAAATCACTATAGAAAGCCCTTGACACTTTTCTCAACAGTGAGGGAGAATCTGAAACCTGTCCTTTCTGATAAATTTATGAAACCATTCTTTGGGAAACAGAGCTTCCCCTCCTGTCATTCATCCCACACCGTGCTGTTGCCTGTAGCACTCCTGAGTCCTGTTGTACCTCCACAGACACAGACAGCAGAGTCTGCCAGGGCTGGGATTGTCAGCATGAGAGAGCTGGAGTGCTAGAGACTAAAATAGATGAGGTTTGGGAGAAATAGCAGCACTCCAATGCCTCTCTACCAGCTGATCCTCTTTGGGTTCCTTTCAGTGGGTTTATTATTACATTTAGAGGTGGAAAACCATCTCTGAGTATTAAGCCACTCTGAAAACACAGGAAACATGAGAACAGGTTCAACCTGGAGTGACAACACTAGAGTGTCCAAGTATTGAAACAAATTACAGAAAAAAACATCTAAAACCAGTAGACAACAACAGAGCTATTTTAGTTCAGTTCTCCAACCTTCCCTCTGAATTTGCAAGGCCAAAGCTGCATTTTATTTATTTACTTAAATATCCTGGCGGCTTGTGGCAGAGTACAGGTTTGGTGTGATAGCTGCAAGTAGACACTACACCAGGTTTTGGGACTTGAGCAACCTCACCAACCTCATCAAAAATTATGTCATTACACCTCTGATGCGAGAATGAGGTTCTGTGTTTTTTGCCACCCAGTATTTATGACATTGAGCACAACCTCTCTGTTTTTTACTTCCACATTTTTCATGGGCTGCCAGCATTGTAACTTTTCCTGCATTGTGTGGTGGGGGAGAAGCACGTGCTAATATTTGCATTTGTATTACACTGAACTATCCTGTTATTGAGGATTTACAAATATGGGGTCAGGTCTTCTGTGGATTAAAGCCAGCTGTGTTAAACTACATCAGCAGAGGAAAGAAAATGAGACCAGAGAAGGATCACAGATTTCCCCTTTTAAAATATTCCTTCAACTATTATACTAAAAGCTGTAATACCTTCCTACCCTGTAGCAGGAGATTAAAATGAAAATGGAAGAATAGGATCTTTGTGGCAAGCATATCTCTTTTGCTGAGCCAATGACAAATCACTTAAATTTGGGCAAGCTATGAGTCTGCAAATTTTCACTGTGAACAGATCCAACAGATAACTCTTGGATTCTGGTATTTTTATGGTTGTGGTAATGAGTTAAGCCAAGAGAATGAAATTATTTGTGTCCTTCTCAGTAACCTGTATCACCAGCAATTATCCTTAAATCTCTTGCTACCAGACCACTGAGAGGGTGAGATATTTTGAGCCCATGAGATGCTTATGCTGAATGTCTCAGGAGTAACTAACCTTTGCAAGGAACCAGCCAGCAGAGCCTCCCTTGTTATTATGCCCAATATTAATTTTTCTTAATTTTCCCAGATTCGGGGCATCGAGCGTGAACTTGTCTTCTGCTCCTTTTTCAAAGTTGTCTTTGTCGTTGTCCAGTTTCCTCACACCTGAATGGGCAAAGAAAAAGTAAAAATAAAACAAAAACAAATAAGTCCCACAACAAAACAAACAAACAAAACAAAACAAAAAAAATCCCCCAAGCAAATAAGTAATAAAAATTAACTTCAAGGAGGAAAGGGTTACTGGCACACGCATGTTTGTAAGTGAAGGAATATTTGGGAATGTCAGAAAGTCACCACTGACTGAATCAAATATTCCCTAGATATCAGCTCTCTGCACCCAGGATTCAAGGTAAAGGCAGGGGACTTTCTATTCTAATAAAAAAGGTACCTTTTCTCAAGCCCACAAAAGACCAGGATTTCCATTCTAATGTCACAGTTACTTGCAGCTCTCAGAGCTTTCAGAAATATAAATCCAGATGGCTCTTAAATATTTTTTTTTCATATCACCACATTTCCCTTTTATTTTTACTGTCTTTGAAAATCTCCAAACTGTTCAAGAAAGGCTTTGGTCACAAGCTGCAGATTCTGACATTTCAGGACACAGAATTCTTTGCTGTATCCGAGAGGAAGGATTTATTTTCAAATTAGGGCCCAGCCAGGGCTGTTGGCTTTTTCCTGATCCCACAGGGGTTTGCCTTTATGAAAAGTATTAAAGCTGTGCCCCCGTTTGCAGCCTGTGTGATGCTGTGAGTGGGATGAAACCCACCCAAGGCTCCAGTGCAGAGAAAGAGGTCAGTGGGCAGCTCATCCCTCTTACCTTAGGGAGGATGAATCATCCTCTAGGGGTGTTATTTCTCTGTGTGGATATGACAGAATGCCTGGACACCCAGCTAAGATTCAGACTCCCACTTTGGGATGTCTTCAGGGAGATCAGATGAATCCCCCTGTGAAACTCTGGAGGATTAATCAAGGGTGAGCCCTATCCACCAGGTTTTATAATCTGTTCAAGGACACTAGGCAGACATCATATCATTATTTCTTGAATTTGACAGGATAGATGCAGTGTAGAAGCGAGAGAATATTTGCTCTTTGCTTACAGGAATCTCCAGCAATCTCCACCCACTTCTCTTCATGGCCCGGAGAGCTTGGTTTGGGCACATCTTTTAATATTATTCAATTAATTTTTAAAAAAATTAAATTAAAGTTTCCAGACCACTGTTGCAGTACAATCTACATTTAAAAATAATTGCAATATTTCTAAAAAAAGGCATTCAAACCCAACTAATATAAACCTTGCTTAAATTATTTTTACAAGTGGCCGAGCAGGCTCAGCCATCACCTCCACCACAGAGAAGGGATGTCATTATCCCTCCAGGTACCTGGAAAATGAGACACACAGCTCCCACTGCATTCCCTGTAAATACTATTGGTGTTGGACCCTTCAGTGGGTTGGCACTTTCTCCACTGCTATCTGCTGGTGGTTTATGCTGTGTTTTTCCCAGAATCTGCTTTTTTTTAAGGTAACTTGAGTCATGCCCACGCCCAGCCACAGCTGCTGCATTGCAGATGCACCTTCCAGGGGCTGTGGATGTGAGGGCCCCCACACCATTTGTTGTGCCTTTCACTCAGCCAAATCATTCTGCATTTGCCAGATTGCCTGTGCGTGCGTGCGTGTGTGTGTTGTTCAGATCACAGGCCTGCAGAGCAGGAGGAAATATTTTAGGAAATTATTTGCATTTGAATACCTGTGTCTCCTTTCTCACCGAAGATATTAATGAAGACATCTGCATCCGTTCCGCTGCCGCTGACTTCACCAGTAAAAACCCGGACCACGTATTTGTTGACTGCAATGAGGGAGGCAAAAATCCCAACACATTAATAACTCAATGGTTTGATGCAAAACCCAACAGTTCAGACCAATCCAGGCTGTGCTGGTGCTATCCTGAAAGCGTGGCCTGAACTGTGGCTCTCAGTACAATGACCCCCTTCTCCACAAGAGGAATAAAATCCATAGGCAGGATTCTGACACTGCATATTCACTGCCCAGGGCAGGAGGACAGATCACTTGGTTCCTGGCCTTGACACTGAAGACCGAAATAGAAGAGAAAGTGAAAATTTTGATGAGGATACAAAGGACCTATGGACCAGCTCTGCTTTTTCCAAACATCGATGAGTTATGGAGTCTGCCCAAGCTCAGGCCTGACCCCAACTCTGTCCTGGAGCTATTTTGAAAGTTTAGTTTATACCAAGCAAGTATTTTTGGGAAATAATATCATAGTGATAGAACAAGGAACAATGGATTTAAACTGAGAAAGGAGAAATTTAGACTGAATATATACGGAAGAAATTCTTTCCTGGGGGGGTGGTGAGGGACTGGCACAGATTGCTCTGAGTTGTTGACACCCCAGCCCAGGGCATTTCCAAGGCCAGGTAGGATGGAGCTTTGAGAAACCTGGTCCAGTGGAAAGGGTCCCTGCCCATGGCAGGGAGTGGAACTGGATGGACCCAAAACATTCTGTGAGTCTCTGAAAGGTCAGCCACACTGCATGAAACAAAAATGTGAAAGTGGCCATTCTTTCCTTAAAAAAAACCCAAAAAACCAAGAAAAAAAAAAATCAGTCATCCAGTCTTTTTTATTTAATGAAGAAACAGTAGTAGACCCAGGAGCTGTAACACTGTGGAGATACATCATCTATGGCACCAAACCCCTGTGGGTGAGGCCCATCATGGACATTACACACATCATGTCAGTGAATTTGAGAAGCAAGTTCTTCAGACAGATCAGGCTGGGACACACTTGGTTCCCAAGGACAGCAAAAGTGACCTCAGTTTTTTCTGGGATCAATGAAAAAGCTTCCACGATTTTCAGTGTGACATTATTTGAGCCAACATTTGAGCCAAATGCGAGCAACGTTCAAAATCTGCCACTAAAGTCATCTGACCACCTCTAAGCAAACAGCCATGGCAGACACCTCGTGTGTATCCTCTATGGAAAATGGGTGTTGGAGGCAGGCAGCAAGGCACAAAACAGTTGAAGATGAATGCAAAATCTGCTACTGAGCAGTACATGATGTCATACAAGCCCTGGACAGAGTTCCTGTTACTGAACCCTGTGCAATGTCACTTCTGTATTTATCAGTCCTGGGCACGCTGCTTCTGTGAAAGGGTCAAATGCACAAGTCTCCTCACACACAGATCCTTGGCAAAAATAGAACTTCTTGCACCACAGAATCGTGAAATCATTAAGGCTGAAAAAGACCTCTAAGATCATCAAGTCCAACCATTAACCCTGATTCTTGGTTTGCAACCCTTTTTCCCTTTGGCAAGCGCCAAGTTAGGGCATAATCTTTTCTGCACTTCCCAGCCAGCTACAGAAATGGATTCTCTCAGGAGTCATGGAACATCACCAACACTGGGCTACCACTCCCAGAACAGATCCCCCACCTCCTCCCCCATAATCAGTGCATATTAAAAGTTATTCCAGAAGACAGCAGAGACCTGGTGCACGTGCTCCTGCAGAGGCAGAGGACGTGAGAGCAAAGGGATGAGGAGCAGCTCTTGGACCATCCCCTGAATTACAACGATGTTCTCAGCTCCCAGGGTGAGGAGTGCAAGGGCAGAGCCCAAACAGAAGGGAAAATCACCTGTCACAGTTTAATGAATGTGCTGGGAAAAGGCTAAAAATCGAGCTGACATCCCTGGCGCCTCATCGCAAAACATGCCACGGCAAATAAAATAATAATGATAAAACTGCAACAAATACTAAATAACAAGAAAGAGAAGAACGGAGCTGGGCTCAGACAAGGGAGAAAATGCCTTAATGATTCTCTTTAACTCTAGCAACCTGCTAGAGATACACTAACACCAAAAGTGTTCATTTGCATTAGCAAAGTGTGGGGATGGTGCAATTTACGTCTCCTACTTGGCCACTAAGCTGCTCTAACTAAAACTGACCCATTGTACCTTGCAGTATTTAATTACAGACCACATTTTCCAAGAAGCTTTGCTCCTTGCACCTCCTCTAGAATATTTAATCTGATGTCAGTGATTAATTTTCCACTCCACTTTTTGGGAGCTAGAAGAACCTGACAGGATAACAGGATCCTCAAAAGGACAAGCTACAGTGGCTTAGCTTACATTCCCCTTGCAGGAAAAGGCTTTATGTCTCTGAGATACAGAGGCTCTGAGCCCAGAGGGATGTCTCAATGCATGCAGAGCATCAAGGAAGACATGCAGAGAGAAGGTCCATGAAAAGCAAGTGAGCAAACACAGTGCAGCAAGGGCACCTTGCATGGCTACTGCTAGGCCACATCTGGCCAGCAAGGAAAATGCTGGTGAAATTACTTGCCAGATCCAAAACCTTTAAAGGTTTCTCAGCATGGCTGTATTTCCAATCTAAGGTCCAGAATGACATATTTTGACCTCCTGCTTGGAACACCAAGGGGTCCCAAGGGCTCTGTGCGCACACAGTGCTGCTCTCAGTGGCAGCATGAGGGGCCCTGAGGCAGAGCTGGCTCCTGAGCCAGGGATGGGCCATCACTTTGGACAGATGGCACTCACAGGGCACTGTGCTGTGAGGGCTTCCTGTTGTCCCCTCTAATATGAGCATGGCTGTGGTGTGTGGCATGCCCTGGCATGGCTCTTTTCCACGTTGATGTGTTTCTGTAGGCAAAACTACTTCAAGAGCATTAGAGGTCCTTGGCTTAGGTTAGAGCACATTACTGCTTCACAAACAATGCCTAGCCTGTGCTCAAAAGGTCTTTTCTTTGGTTTTTTCCTTCTTAACGACTCTGAAACTGGATGCTCAAACCTGTCCCCACACCTGACCCTTAGGTCTGCTTTCAGAAAAAATTTCAGCTCCTCCATCTTCAGAAAGCAAATCCCGAGCCATGCTGAATTTTTGCCAGCACTTTGTCCCTCTCTAAGCAATTTGACATTCAGCTGCAGCAGGGAGAGGAGCTCTTCATGCTGCTCAGGGGTCCTTCTGTGCTTCGTACATCAGCACATCTTACAGAATGACATGGTGGATGAGCAATTTAAATGGAAAGGGATGCTGCCTCTTAAAAAGACAGCGAGGATTCAGCTGCAAAAAGCATGCAAGAGAAAGCTCTCACTGCAGCCAGGAAGAGATCTGCCATAAGTCAAGTACTCTTCATTTTGATCATGGGTGGATGTTGTTCCCTATTTTTTAAGCCCGTGGCAGAAGCATCTTTTCAAAAATACCCACTTTGCTTTTTTTTGGTTTTTTTTAATTTTTTTTTTTAAATCCCAATACATAGCTCTGACTTCATCAGTAAAACACAGATCAAGATGTTGCCTGGATATCTTTTTTTTTTTTTTTTCCTCCTGAATGCTTCTCCTAGCACTGAGAACATGCAAAATGTTAATGTAAAAGCTGTGCCTCCACTGAGCAGTGCACAGGCTCACTGCAGCACAGGCACGGGGAGGGGAGCTTTCCTAGGAGCAAAATTAGCAGCTTCAGAGGCACGTACTGCAAGATGCCAAGAGCAGAACAGCCAACAAAAAAATCAGTAGGAAGAGCAGTAGCTATTTTCTCTTGTCTTTCCACTTTCACATTGCAACGCGCAAGTGTAAATGCCCTGTGTGGTAACAGCACCTTCCTTTTCTTCACAGTTGTGTGTCTGCATTGAAGGCATTGCCAGGATGCCATCTCTGGGAGACTGTGGGGTGGCACTGATGTGACCCTACTGCATTAATTTAGCAGAGGAGTGGCAGTCAATCAGCCTGTCTGCTACTGATTAACTCAGCCTCAGCTTTCAACAGACAAGAGGAAAGGTTAATTTTGCACTGTGGGCTGGAGTCAGGTTCTCTCCACTGAGAGCCAAGAGGGTTTTGTCTGTGAATGTGATGCACTCCCAACACATCTGGGGGATGAAGGGCATGGGGCTGCTGCTCTCCAAGCCCCCAGCATTCCCATCCAGGCTGTCCCCACTGTCATCCCCACCCTGGGTGCAGCATTAGCCCCATACACTGCCCAGAATATTTCCATCCAGACCCAGCACCCCTGGGTGCTCTTGTGCAGCCTCTGTCCTGCCTCCAGCCATGGAAAATGCATGGACATGTCCCAGACAAATCCTGCCACCTGCAATCTGCAGCTGACTGTCCAGCCGTGTGGTATTCATCTGTTAATGTCATTTCTTTAGCAGTATGATATCATGGTCGCTTGAAGCACCCTAGGATGGAAACGCCTAAAGGAATTTTGTATCTACTATTATTTGGGGCATTAGATAGTATGTTTATGCACAATCTGCTGAGTTTCCTGCTGCAGAAGCCTGAGATTTGGGCAGGAAAACCAATTTGACTGTATTTCATTACCTGGGGTTATCACCTCCTGAAGGGCACAGTGAGTTCCCAGCTGTGCTTGCCTCCCATGCACCTGACCTGCTGCGGATCCAATATCTGGGAAATGTCACAGCCCTCACAGGCAAAGCACACGGGGTTAAAAGCAAGGAACCAAGCCGTAGGCAGGGATGGATCCTTCTCATAAGGCAACTCTTGGCAATTATCCCTCTGTTTTCACACTACTCCCGGGAGCTGCAGTGCTGGAGATCCATCCTGTGCTGCTCAGCACTGAGCAGGCAGATTTGGGAAGGGGCTGGGGGAAAGGAGCTGGATGGGCAGGGGAGAGGCACTGCTACCATCTCTGAACTGCTGCTGGAAAAGGAATACTTTTGTGGTATTCTGTGGAAAGAATTGTTGCTGGGGGGAGAGGCAGGCACCTGGACCTGCAGACAAGGTACAGCTTCAACCTGAGTGTGCCACAGCCTTGCACCAGCTCAGGATGGAGGTTTAATACCCAGATGCCTTGGTTCCTGCCTGTCAGATCGAGTCAGTCAATCCAGCCCACCAGGAACTGTCTGAAAAAACCTCTGCTTGATGGAAGGGACTGACTTGTCAAAGTGGAAGCTGCTTTATACCACTGCTGACAGCAAGGTCCTCAGTGACGGAGTTCTGGGTCAGAGCATCCTTAAAATGTCAGACAGCCCATGGCCAGGGCACAAAGCTGGGACCTGGCCTCCCAACACACTTGATTCACAGCAAACATTTGAATTTAGTTCTTGTTTGTCCTGGCAGAGAGCTCATCCCACCAGGATAAAATAACCTCTTCCTACATTAGCTTCTGGTGACCTTCTGCTTGGAGATGTCCTGCTCGTCCTGTGTATCCAGCAGCTGAGTATCTGCAAATGAAAGGAAAACTCACCCAGCCCACCCATTAAACCCCTTTGTGGCACAGTAGCAGGGACCCCAGAGACAGCTTTGCACAGCAAAATATGATTAGAGCCTAAAGCAACCCCTGTAAAAGCAGAGGGGTTCCTCTGAGCTCACCAGCAGCCAGTTCTGTCTCAAAACTGGGTCCTGCTCTTGCACAAAGCAATGGCACACAGATAAAGAGGACTTCTTTTTTCTCCCATTCAGAACAGTGTTGAATTCTAAGAGTTGGTTTAGGGCTCAAACATAATAAATCTCTTTCAAGGGTGATTGACAGCTGCATTTGTTAATGAGTTGTGCCTCCAGAAGTGGGGAACAGCATCTTTAACCAAGGGTTCAAACTGGAAATGCAGATCACAAGCACACCTGGAGCAGGGGGTGCTGGAGAAGGAGGAGTTTTGCATTTGGCAGAGCACTGAGAAGACTCGGTCTAGTTGCAAACGTGACTGCTCATTGTGGGGGCTTGGAACAGCTGAGCTTTAGAAGCCCCTTCCAGCCCAAAGCATTCTGTGATTCCATTCCTTTTGGCTGCCAGCACCTCTGCCAAAACCTGATGTTAGCAGGGGAGAGATGCTGAGGAGCCTTTGGAAGGCTTTGGGGTTCCTGTCCCTGGAGGCAGCACCAAAGATGCTTTGAGCTGCCTTGGCCCTGGTTCAGCACTCCTTTAATCTCACAAGAGCTCTCCAAAAGTCTTCTTGAGAGTTATCATTGCTGTCACTCACAGAGGGAAAAGGAAAGGATTCAAGGAGCATCTGGACAACACTCTCAGGCACAGGGTGGGATTCTTGCACTGTCCTGTGTAGGGCCAGGGTTTGGACTGGATGCTCCTTGGGGGTCTGCGTGGCCTTGGGGTATTCTGTGACTCTGATTGTGCTGCTCTGTTGAATACTGAATCACCCTCAGCCACTGTTCATGCCCCTCGCAGGATGAACCCAGTCCCTTTGGCCTCCCCACCCTGGCCACAAACCATGAGATTCCCATCCATTTCCTGCAGCTCTCACAGGAAAGCAAGGCGTGCACCCAAACAGTTAATGTGTTAGGATTCAGGCTGGATCATCCCTCTGCAGGGCCTGTGAGAGGCAATCTACCACATGCAGGAGGCTTTGCTTGTAGGATATGCTAAACTGATGTTCCTACTGTGACTTCAAAGTGATGATGACTTTTTGAAGTGAGCTTTAAATGACCTTGCTCAGGAGACAATGGTGGTTTAGTTGCAGAGGCATGGAGCTTAGCGCATGGCAACCCACCTTGTGACAGCGGTGCAGAAATCCTTGTTCATCTAATTCTCCAAGATTTATCATTATTTTTCATTAGTTCAGCCCCAGGATGGGAGCCCATTTAAAATAAAAAAAGGCAAATATTTCACAAAAGAAATATCTCTTTTCTGCTTTCACCACATCTGCTATTATCAAAATTGAAAAAATCGTTGAGAATATCCTCTTGGTTTAAACATATTTGCTGAGAAATAAGAGTGAAATAAATATATGGTATTATCGAAAATCATATTGTTAACTCTGTACTTCAGTCTTGCTTTGAATAGATCAGAACTTTTAAAAAATGTTACTTCATTTCAAAACTGAAAGCTGAATTAATTTCCATATATAGACATAATTAGTCAAAATTATCACACGTCTTCAAAAGCATGCTGTACTCTCTGTTTTGTATTGGGTACACAGAGATCTATTTACCAGCCACACACTCTTGCCTCTCCAAAATCTTTTCTCTCTTTGTGAATTACAAATCCCCTTTTCTGTCCCCTTTCATGACTCAGTGTTATTTTTTGCATTTTTCAAGTCACCGGTGTTTCTTTTTATTTCTGCATTTCCATTTCTCATTCCTTTTACCTATCTTTAGGAAAAAAAAAACAAAAAACAAGAGAAAAAACCTCAGGAAAAAAAAAGGTGGGACAAGTAGAATGTCCACAACTCCCTCATTTTGGACACAGTGACAATAAGTTGGGCAAAGTTTGCAGGGAAAGTAAAGTCCTTGTTAGAACAAAGGAAGTATTTTTGATCGAGAACAAAAGACATTTCTGGATGCTCAGTATGCCAGGTAGCATGACAATTTTTTTTTCCCAGTGTTTTAAATGGGTGGTAAAAGATATTACTCCTTCTACACACCCTGTTTATTGAATGCTTCACCATGCAGCAAGGCCTCATCCTGCACAGAGGGTACTTGCCATTACTCAGAACCAAACAACTCGTATGTATTTCATAAATATATTTATCTGCATTTTCCTGTGCTGATTATACACTTCCAGCTTTCAGAGCAAATAAAGATGCATTTTGATGAGAAGATAACACATATTAATATTTCATTCCCTCTTCCTCAACTTCTGCGTCCTTAGAAATAATATTTTTTCATTTTTCCAGTCATGAAAGTTTCCAAAAGCGTGGAATTGTGTGACCTCATTTTGAAACAAAATCCAGGGGAATCCAAGGGTCATGTAGGTTTGAAAAGGCCTCCAAGACCATCGAGTCCAACCATTCCCCCAGCACTGCCAAGGCCACCACTGACCCGTGTCCCCATGGGCCACATCCACATGGCTTTTAGATCCCTCCAGGGATAAAGTCTCATCCATGAGGGACCAATGCTGGCCTTCAAGCCCAACCTTTTATAAAATGAGGTTGCAAATCCAACAGGGCACCATCAACTGGTGCCTCACACCCCAGATTCTGCTCCTTACCTGCGCTTCTAACATCATTGGGAAATATTGGCCACAGTTTCAGTTCTGATCCAGCCCAGCCCTTGAGGACATGCACATCCCAGGATGGAAGGGAGGATTTAGCTTCTGGATCATGTGCAGCAGCACCTGCTGCTCCAGATGTTTCCTCAAGTCACAGCCAGGTCAGTGCTCATGAGCCTTCAAGTCAGCCAACAGCCAGCACTAAAACTCTGGACAATGAAGTGTGAAGCCTTAACCCAAGAATCCTCCAAAGAGCAAAGGAGTAAGCTCACATTCACAGCTCAAATGCATAAGCTTTAGGTCATAGTGGATCTGAAACCCACAGAGAATACCTAGAGCAGGTAAATGCTTTGTAAATAGACATTTTTCTAATGTTTTTAAAGGCAAGGAGCCCCCTTCTGCCTGCATGAACACTCAGGGAAATTCCACCACTCTAATTTCACCTCTTTACTAGAATCCAAATCCCAGCTGCTCATTGTGACTCCACAGCCGTTACCCTTAGGACATATCCATGCAAGCTCTCAGGTGCACCATGTATCACCCCCAAATCAGGCCAGAACTGACACAACCAACAACTTTCCCTTTCAAAACTGCTTCTTGTTTTAGCAAAGCAGAAATGTTGTGTCTGACTGTAAAAGACCCACCCTCAGATAAAGAACAGCTATATTTGCTCTCCTCTAGTGATTCTTTTTTTTTTAATATAATAACAATAATAACAAAGAATAGCAATAGATGGCCAATTTTCAGCACATTTATATATGGAAAAATTAAACACAATGCAGCTGTGTTGGAACTCTTCCATCTTCAAGGTCGAGGTGCGCCACAGTAATGTGCTCCTCACTTTCATTATTAATAGACTAAATAAGATTAAACTTTACCCAGAAATAGTAGAGATTGAAGTAGTTCTTCAGTTTGGTGTGACACATGCAATTCTGTCCTACTGGGAATATTCAGCCTTGAAAGGGTTTGACACAAGCTGCTGTCCCAAGCACATTTATAACCCGTCATGTCCAATCCTAAATAATTTCAGGGTGCTGATAGCCAAAAAGCCAGATGAAAACCAGTCCCTGGCTCTCAACCTCATTTGCAACAGGCAGGTTGCAAAGACTTGACCAAAATTTGACAGGTTAGCATAAGATAGAATTGCACAGGAGACTGAATTAGTTTTCAGCTCACCCTGCTCTTGAGCATGATTTTAAGGACCAAGTGAGTGAACATCCCCATTGCAAATGAATGATTCTGCTTTCTCAGAGTAAAGCGTGTACGGGGAATTGTTTGATTAGTGAGAGGTTTCAAGGGAAATCAGGAACAGCCAATATCTATTTCCCTTGTTCTGAGCATAACTGGAGGTTACAGTGCACAGAGCCCAGACCAACCTCCAGCAGCTGAGTAGCCTTAAATGCCTGTGGTCACCCCCTGAGAAAAGATGTTTATTGTTGGATGAACAACATGGCATCTAACCCAACCAAACCTCAGCATCTTTTATGAATCTGGACAAAACTCAGCCTTGCAGTTATGTTTTGGTATTATGTCTTGAGAAACCTGGCTAGGCACACAAAGACCAGCTCTCAGGGCTCCTTGCTTTCCAGTCAGGTGATGAAAAGCTGTATCCATCGCACAAAGGGATGGAGGAAGACACAACCTTGGTGTCCCACCTGCAGGGATGAAGACCATGAGGCAAAGGTTGGCAAGGTCCAGGCAAAGGACAGTCACTGTGGGGTGGGGGACTTGGGGATCTGTCCACTGAGTGGTACAAATAATTCCTGACAATTCGTGGGGGACATGGGGATCTGTCCACTGAGTGGTACAAATAATTCCTGACCATTCTGCAAGAATCAAACAAGGGACTGGGGACTTCAGTTACTGGCACAGCTGTCCAAGGAGTCCCCACCACTGAAGGGGTCCAAAAGCCATGTGGATGTGGCCCTTGGGGATGTGGGGCAATGTGGACTGAGCAGTGCTGGGGAAACTGTTGGGCTCTGTGATCCTGTGATGCTTCTCCAACATAAAGGATTCTGTGATTCCATGAGCTGACTCCTGAATTTCATGTCCTTTTACACCTCCATGGGGTCAGTAGATCTCCCAGTGCAGCTGCAAGCTGTGATGAATGCACCCCCACCACTTTGGCAGGACATCAGACACCCTCAGAGTGATCCAAAACCGGCAGCACTCAAAGGAAAACCAGCACCTGGCTCCAGTTTTGAGCATGTCCCTTGCACAAAGGCTCAGCCACAGCCACACAATCCCGAGGCTTCATAAACTCAAGTGAAGCAGCACAAAGCTGAACAATGGCCCTCCCTTGTAATTAATACCTATGGTGTAAATTAATCCAGGCTGCCAATAGAAGCTGCTGGGTAAATAAGAATCTGTGACACTATCCCTGTCAAAGGCCTGTGGGCATATGATGCCATGGATGTGAATACAGGGAATAGAGGGTCATTCAAGCAGGAACACTTAAATGTAACCTGTTCTCCTTGAGAAACACGTGGCATTCCACAGGGAACCTGACAGGAGGCATTTCATTCGGATAAGTAAATGAATGCAATCACTCAGGTGTCTGCAATTGCCAAGTCAGACGTCCATGGTAGTTCTATTTGGATCATGAAAAGGACTCTGCTTTTGGGTTTTGAGTGTGTGTGTCCATTTTTTCCATTATACATACATACATACATACATACAAACATGCATACATACATACATACATATTTATATATGTTTATATATTTACACACACACACATACATATATATATACACATATCTCGTTGACTGGTTTTTTGCCACATATCTTTTTCTGCATTTTTAAATTATTCCCTTTTTTTCCCCCCCCCTTAAAATTAACCTCTCCAAAACTCACAGTCTGCAGGAATTCTCTATCTGGCCTGTGCTCCTCACCAAGAAAGAGGCCGAGTCTGCCCATAGTTTAGTCAGTTTTGGTACAAGCATCAAGAGCCCCCCTTCAAATAGGCTTCAGGTGCCTTTTCAATGAATCAAAAATATGACAAAGAAAAGGAGTTTATTTTTTTCAAGCCCACATCCTCCTCACACAAAGCACAGAGAAGGTCCCAGCAGTGACCTCCAGTTCAAAGGAGGAAGGTAAATCCTCATGACAAAGACGGGAAAGTTCTCCGGGAGAAGATCAAAAGCTGAGGGTGCTGCAGCAGAGGGAACCTGGAGGAAACTTGTTTGATTCCCCACAAAAACATTCCTGACTGTGACAGCAAATGGAGCATGAAAGCAAAGCATGAAGCTAAGCTAAGTTTGGCAACAACAGTGTCTGAGTGGTTTACAAAGGAAAACTGGAGTAATAAATGGATTGAAGATGTGATTGAAGAGACATAACTAGAAAGGAGAAGAATATGGCACTGAACTGCTAATGGGAACACAGACTTAGGAGGGAATTACTTATCTTTCCTTACATAAACTTAAAAAATTTTTCATTATCTAGGGGCCTAGAAAATATTAATACTCAAAGAGTAAACATCACAATTTAATCCATTGGAAAGAAAAAACAAAATGCCCTAAAACCCAATCAAATTCAGGGCAAATGACTTGTATGTACAACAAAAATCATATCACAATCTCATTTCAGACCTTTTTGGATCCGGAGGGAGGCATATTAATTCAGATACATTTACATTTGCAGCTGACAGCTCACCGCAGCAGTCTGGGGATGTTTATCTTTCATTAATTATGGTTCAAGGGGAACTGCAACCTGAGATAGCTGAGCTAACCCTCTCCTCTTACGGATTCAGGCCTGCCACCTGGAAAGCATCCAACCCTTCACCCGTGCCTCTGGCCCCAGCCCAGCTCCCGCCTTCGCGCACAGCCCGGCCTGCTCAGCAGCGGGGCTTTATCTCTGGTAAAGGCGGTGAGAGCTGATGCATTTCTGACAAATGCCTGCCTAAATCTCTTCTTTCACGCTCGGGAGATGGTCTTACTCATATTTATCCCGGGCCAAGCACGTGGAGAGCAGTTCATCATATCCCAGAGCTGCTTCTCCAGAAGAGCGAGCGCTCGGGACTGGCTGCTCTGCTTGTGAGATGCAAAGCGGCTCCAGCAATTTCATTGGAGCTGCACTCTCCTGTACCAGCTGAGGGTTTAGCCCACGAGTCCTTTCCTGCTGTGAGACAGGTGTTGAACAGGATGGAGGAAATCACACACGTTCCCTTGAATCATTTCTCCCAGGCAGAGGCAATGATAAATTTGGATAAGGTGTTGTGTCTTTTAAAGATCTATTAAGATTGAATGGTTGACTTCCTCCTCAAGGGAACCTCTCCTTAATCATACATTGCTTTGACTCATACACCACCTTCTCCAGAGCCCTTCTGCCCCTCGAGTGTCCTTAGATTCTCCATTTCAGAAATCAATTTGATTAAAAAAGCAGCAAGATACTTCAGCACACACAGCCGTGTGTAACTGGGTGGGTTTTTGGCAGATAATGTCTTCAGACGTTATTTCATTCCCTTGTGGCAGCCACCCTGGGGATGTCTGCATTTTTAAAATGCTACAATATGCATTTCTTGTCAATGGATATTATTTGTGCATGCTAGCTCATATGCAGCACCCTTTAATGCTTACATATTTGACATCTGGCACTCGTTTAGAAGGTTGTATCTCAACAGTGCAAAATTACTCAACAATTCCGGGCCAATTTAGTGTATTCTTTCACTGTTAACATGACCTCAAGAAAAATAACAATACTTTGCCCTTCTAGAGCATCTATCAATGCCCACAACACTGCTTAAGTCTGGCAATAAATTGGTTTTACCAAATAATTGCTCCTAAGTGATAATGTCAGCAACACTATTGCAAGAGGTCTACTAATTATTCTCAATAAGATCCAATCCTGGCAAAAGCACAAATTTCCTCTTTTTAGCACTGAACCACACAGACCTGTTTCCCTGCAGACCTGTAGCTGGTTGCCTTCCCTTCCGCGCCCAAAATTAAGCTCCCAGAAAGGAGCAGTGCCCTGGTGAGTCTATCAGGAGCACACAACCCTGTTTCCTCATTAGCACTTGCAGATGGAGTGCTGACATCCCACCCGAGGCTGGTTTGCTGGCTCCTCTTTCACATCTTGATCACTCACGTTTCATGCACCATACATCCCTGCGTGGCTGCCACGCTGGTACCAATCTGGGAGTACATGTTTAGTGTGCAAGCTGTCCTAGCCTCATTTCAACATCATTAGCTTAAAACCACGCTGAAAAAACGGGCACCAGCTCAGTGTGGGTATCATGCACACATACAGCAACAGCAGCGTGGAGTTACAGCAAAACTGGAGCAGAGTTACAGTGAAAGGGTTGGGTCTTCTGTGGAAATTTCCTGCAGGACATCACCAGAGCCTGGAAACACTTAACTTTATGGACAGGACTGCAACCACACTGCCTCTCTGGGGAGCACACAAGGGTACCAGCTACATCTTCCAGGGTAGGGTGCCTCTCAGCTACATGTAGGTATTCAATCTAATTTAATGTTGTAATCACAGATCCCTCAGTACTCGAGGAACGAGTGGAGCTTCTCCAAACAGTGATTTATCCCACCCTAGGATATCAGACCTAACACTGGAAGAAGAAATTACCCTCTTGAGTCATCTTGCATCTTCCTATATCTCTCTCCACTGACTATAAAGAAAACTTAAATTAGCTTAGACTACACAATTACTCTTTATGCGATGAGATCATCTCAAAGCAACCCTGTCCTTTCCCACAAGGCACCAGAAAGCCAAGCTGTTTGTATTTTTTTTTTTTAAAAAACGCCTTACTTTTGGGCACATCCATGGGATTCAGGCTGCCAATGAGGTCTCTGACGTAGAGCCCATCCCCATCCTCCTTGCTCAGCCAGTTGTTGCAGGGGAAGTAAAAGCGGAGGTGAGGTCTGTTCATGTCGGTCACGATGACGCGGTCCAGGAACCACCCCGCGTTCAGCCCCGTGTTGTCATGCTCAATCCTGGAGGAAGAACAGCCCTGTTTCAGTATTCTGGCTAAGAATGGCTACCAGCACCACAATTTTGCTGAAAATTATTTACTAGGCGAGGCTAGAGCAACTGTATGTACACATAATTCACATTTATGGCTGACTATCCAAAGATTTTCAAGGAACTTATGTGCTTTTACAGGGTATATTAAAAATAACAACCCTCCATATGGGCAGAGATCACAGGTGAGTGTGTGAATCTTTTATCTGCTCACAAACATACCTACACCTCTGCATTCATTCAACATATGCATTCATTCACCTTGCACTGCACACCTAAAACATAAGGGACTCCCTTCCTACCCTGTACTCTCCTGCTCTATTCTCCTCTTGCATTGTTTTAACCACCTCTTCCCAGCTTTCTTTGTACCACTTGGTAATTTTAAATTTTTTATCAGTCAGTCAGACAGTGGTTAAACATAATAATTATCATTTACATTACACTAAGTTAGCAAAAGTGGATGGCAAACCCCATTTACCTCCATCGGGACATAAAAACAGTCCTAAACGTCTTTCCCCGTGATTGCATACGATAGAAATACAATTCTTGGTGGGGAGCATGGCTACTTCTAAGCAATACCGTAGGTGATTTCACACTTCAGTTCAAATCTTCGGCAGTAAACAAGCTTTTACCACCCCTTAACTTCACCTTGATGGGAGCACGTTAAGGAATAATGAATAAAACATGGCAATGCTTAAACCTCTACAGCCTGTCATCCTATTAGCACCTCACAGAGCAAGTGTTGTGGTAGCAGCGTTGTGCAGGTACCTTATTTTCTTTATTTGTCCGACGTTATTGGTTTTCACTCGGAACACATCTGTTTTGCTCCTCTCAAAGGCCGTGCTGCTCCTGCAATGCACATGCATCAAAAGGAATGGTGAAAAACCAGCAGCCCTGACAGCAGGCACGCAAATGCTAGCGTGTAAGGATAAAGAAGTGTCATTCCTAATGCTGGAAGGACCTAGTTTTCAGTGCCCTCTCCCCAGTGACAGGTTTTGGGATGCTCTAGGTACTGACATTCAGCAGACTTTTTTTCCTTCTCAGACTCAGAAGAGCTCTTCCAGAAGTTGAGGCAGAAGCTTTGGGGGAAATGCAATGTGCTTTTTGTCTCAGAGTCCCGCTCCCAGAAATGTCCTCTCCTGCCATCCAGACCTGCTCCTGGTGGTGGGGCCAAGGGCTCCAGCAAGTTCCCTGTGTGGCCACAGATCTGCTCAGGACTCAGCCAGAGATAAAAGCATCCAACCACATCCAACTTTCCAGGCCCATCGCCCATCGCTTTTTTAAACAACTACTGAAATTTTGGTGCTTCCTCCTACAATTTCCATCTCATTTCAAGTAAAACAATTGTAGGCAGGAAGTAGTTTGATTTTTTGGGGAAGTGTTAAATGTGCAGTTTGTATTTCACAGGTGCGAGAATATAAAGTCTATTGGCCCGGGTCAGGGGATGTAGAACTTAATTCCCAGTTCTGCCTCTAGCCTGCAGCGTCATCCTTGGCAAGCAGCTCTGTCCTTTTCTGAGCTCGTGTTTTCCACGAAAACACCATGAATAACATCAAGGCAAAGCTCTGAAGACGAAGCCTCTCCCACCTGCCCTCCCTGATGGGCCCCCATTTCCCCTGGGCTGCTAAGCGTGGCTACGGATGATTAAACACAGCAAAACCCAGAAGTTGTATTAAAACGAACAAGAAACCACAGCACTGGAGCAGCCCAAAGCCACAGTGACAAGCGGTTTGCAAGCAGAAAGTTAATGAATATTAATAATCCCAGCAAGGGGGTTTGGCTTTGCTTGCTGCTCTTCACGCTTCTGAAGGACCTGTGTGTGCCTTGCTTACAGGTCATTTTGTGTTCTGCTAAACCCATGCCCAGCCTTCCTCCTCCTCCTCCTCGTCCATTCTGCTGTTTCACACCCCGTGCCAGGCGCAACACCAGCGCACGAAAAGGCTAAAATGGTTAACCTTGCCGTGAAGACAAGAGGCAATTAATCCCAGCTCAGCCTCCCCCAGCCTGGCTGGCTGCTGGAGTGAAAGCAGCCAGCGAGTGCAAGGCAATTAGTCTGTCAGGCTTGAATGAGCATCGTAATGACAGCAGCTTCTTCCCGCATTGGCTCGGGGATCGATGCAGTGCTGCAGGCTGCTACTGAGATGCCATGCAAGTATTAAGTGAGAATAATCAGCCCAAAGCTCCCCAGTCCCACTGGCTGCTGGTTTGTGGCGCTCCTGGGCTCTCTTGTTTGCTGGGGGGATGCTGGGGAGCGAACCTCCTTCTGCAGGGCATCCCAAAGTGCGCACTGAGCAGGTGCACAGTGCATCCCTAAACAGCCTGGGGAAGCATTGGAAAACGTGACACAGCCCAGGAGTCAAACCCCTGGGAAGCCTTGCTGTCGAAGGGTAGGAAGAGTTCTGGCAAGTCTCTTCCCTTGAGATGGATCTGCAGCATCAATGGGAAAGAAAAATCCAGTCCTTCCTTCTAGCACTGCGTGGGGAGGGAGGGAGTGAGGGAATATCCCACAGTGAGTGGCTACACTGAAATATTGGCTAAAGAAAGGAAAGACTGAAAGAAAAGGAGAAATTACAGCTGGGCTGTGTCAGAGTCTGGTCCAGGCTAGGACTAGGATGAGGCATTCACAGCCAGGTTACCATAAGGAACTTGTTACACCAAACAATGAGGCACACTGGCTTGCACAGCCCTGGTGACAAATAATGCAGGAAAAATATGACTTGGAAATTGCAGCACTAAATTTGCAATGTTCAGGCTTGACTGGGTTCAAACCCAGGGATTTTAGACCACAAGGATCTTCTGAATTTCACTGGAGGCCTGTCATTAATCTGAAATAACAGGCCAGTGCAACTCCAGAAATATGTTTTGGTTGGGTTTGTGTATTTTGACATATTTGATTGGTTCTAGGAGCTCTATTTTTTCCATATTCTGTTGCAGCATTTTTCCCAACTGCTTTGTAAGAAACATCCAAGGAGCTTCATCAAAGACTAGTATACAACATTCTTATATATTTTTTTAATTTAATTTTTTTAATCTGTAGCTGTTTTCAGATTTTTTCAGCTGAGTAATTGCCTGCAGGCTGCACTGCTTGTGGCTCTGCAAATGTACAATCCTTCAGAACACTTTGTTCCCTGGTTGGGTTAGTGGTGCTGCTAAAAGTCTGCAAGAACTGGTACATATTCAAGCGTAGCATTTTTAAATCCCTGCATTCATCTCCTCTGCAGGCCATGGGCACAGACAGCAGAGCCAGTGCCATGAGAGTTTTGCCAGTTCTTGATGGGATGATAACCAGAAAGCCTCTATAATGCAGTTTTGTTCGCAAAAGTACATAAAACAAACATTTGTACAAGTAGATTTTTTTTTTATGAAGGTAAATTAAAAAAAGTTGACCCACCACCTAAATAAAAGTCACATTTGAAATGGAAATTTTGAGTGTTTGTAGATAATAGTCTTCCCTTTTGATCAGCTAACAGCACCCTTTTCACAGGTCAGTTCTTAAGAACAGACAGAAAACCTGGATACTGATCACAGCAGAGGCATAAAAATAATGACCTTCAGCAGTGATGGAGTAACCTAAGCCAATTTAGCTTTGAATCCCTGCTTAACAATCCTTTAAACTGCCTTTGCATTTGGTGTTTTACCTGAAAATGCCTTGTACACACAGAGCTGCCAGCAGAAGTGCCATGGATTAAGGGCTGCACAAAGCACAAAGTGTTATTCTGCATGTCAGTTCAAACAAAATTTTGAAAATGCTCCATTAAACCATTAGAGAGAGTCAGTTCTTGGTTGCATCTCCCTGAAATGCTGCCCACAGGTCTGCCTGCTCCTGCCATGGATGTTTAGCAGTGGTTGGAGGAGCCGAGTATCAGGGATGATTTCGGAAGGTCATACAGCCCAAACCATCCTAAAGGCTGCCACTCTCTAGGAAAAAACAAATGCTACTTGGTTCACCTGCTAGGTCAGGGGAGTTTCTCATGCACTGTGAGTGGGCAGTGTAGAATGCCACAGAACCACGGAATCATTGGGTTGGAAAAGCCCTCCAAGGACATCGAGTCCAACCATTCCCACAGCACTGCCAAGCCCACCGCTGACCCATGTCCCCAAGTGCCACATCCACGTGGCTTTTAAAACCCTGCAGGCATGGGGACTGCCACCACCACCCTGGGTAGCCTGTTCTGGAGTTGGACAGTTCTTTTGGTGGAGAAAATTTCCCTAATATTCAATCATAACCTACCCTGGCCCAGCCTGAGGCCGCTCCCTCTGCTCCTGTCCCTGTTCCCTGGAGCACAGCCCGACCCCCCCGGCTGTCCCCTCCTGTCAGGAGCTGTGCAGAGCCACAAGGGCCCCCCTGAGCCTCCTTTGCTCCAGGCTCAGCCCCTGCCCAGCTCCCTCAGCCTCTCCTGGGGCTCCAGCCCCTTCCCAGCTCCGTTCCCTGCCCTGGACACGCTCCAGCCCCTCGGTGTCTCTCTTGTGCTGAGGGCCCAGAGCTGTCCCCAGAATTTATGTGTGTCAGAGCTGAATTGAGAGGGACAGGAAGGAAATTTCTTCCCAAAACCACACAATGAACCCTGCTCCTTCCCCCATATATTTGCAATTACTAGAGTGTTCACTCTTCACGTCCTGTTTCCATGTAGGATTTCCCTTCCACCCTTCAGCTAGTGTCAACTGTAAGGGTGCCATGAAAAGGTGTCAGGGATGAGCACTGGTCTGTCCCTGTTGTTTTCCTGGCTGGAAAGTACAGACAGCTTCCCTCATCCTCAGGTTGTCTAATACACATTACAGGCTGTGTGAACCTGTGTTATCAGGCCTCTGGCTAAGATGGCATCTTGTCAGAAGATGCAAAAGGTATTGGAAAAATGCTGACAATGTGTTGGCCTCATCCCTCTGTCCCTTCCTACACATCCACTATCGATCATTCCTGGAGAGAGGACATTGTCATGTACAAACTAACCACAAAAAAAAAAAAAAAAAAATCCCCCATATGTTCAAACCAGAGCAGCTCTTAGCACAGAGTCCAATAGCAGCATCATTAACCTCCTCCTTGGAGCAACAAATACTCCAGGGAGTTTGGTCTGCAAATATTTAGCCAAGGCTGCTGTCATGAAGCTGACAGCATCAGTCAGGAGGTGGCTGGGAGTACCACGTGAGGCAGCAGACGTCCAAAACCACTCCAGATGGAAAAGAAACCAGCAGAAAAGCACAGCCACTGTCAGTGTCTGTACCAAGGACATTATCGACCAGCAGAATGAATCCTGCTTCAGCGGGCACTGAAAAAATTGGTGAAAAAATCAGCCCCACTTGAAAGGGTTTAATTGGATGGGATGAATTGCTCAGGGCTGTAGCAGAGGGATGACAGCCAGGAGCCAAACACCAGGCCAAAACCCTGTGAGTCTGAATTCACCCCAAAACTTTACAAAGTGCCAGAGGACACTCAGGCTCTGCCTTATCCATAAGCATTCCAGGTACAGATTCAGACAGGCTTAATTACAGACACTGAGTAAGTGCTCCTTCACTGCGTACTGCATGGAGCAGCATCATCTTAATATCAGATATTTTCATCTTTGGTGGTGTGATTTGCATAAACAAAATAAAGTCGTGGTGTTTAATTTAGATAATCTTAGCTATGCTTTATCATAACTTCATTGAATCATTGAATGTCCTGGTTTGGAAGGGACCTTAAAGATAATTTCTTTCCAACCCCACTGCTGTGCATGGGGACGTCTCTGTTACCTGCAGCTTGGCTGTTATTTTCTAGAGAAACTGTATGCAAAGCAAACAGTGCCACCAAGAACAGTGCACAGGTTGCTCAGTATTTCCCAGTATTAAATAACATTTTAAATTACATTCACTTTGCCAGATTGAGGTAAATTTTAGTCGTTTGAAAACTTTCATCCCCTTGCCATGGAGAAATATTTTTAAATTTTCAAAGAGAATGAGCTCAGGCATTTTTAAGACTGACATTAATGAGTTGGGATAGGGGCAGGGCTTTGAGCAAGACAGAATGGTTGAGTTTGTTCCAGGAATACACCTTACTCTCATCCCAAGCGGAAAACTGGCCAGGTTTTACAGTCTGACAAATGCAGCTGACACTTGATCAGCAGGGACCTGGGTCTAACAGCTGAATTCCCTTAAAAGTCTGGCTATTTTAAGCAAAATCCTGCTTTTCTCTCTAAGGCTTGACCTTCCTTGTAGCTGTACCACCAGCTGCTGTGTACATAGCTGCTGGTGGATTATAATTTATACAGATGCCAGTTATACCCACTCTTCTATTTAGGTTGTTCAACACCTCAGTCTAAGCACTCTCTCAGGTATTTTATTCCTGAAATACTAGACATGGGCTGGCTAATAAGGCTGAGCAAGAGAGAGGGAAAAAATTCCCACTTAGTTTCTTTTTCAGAAGTGAATACGGACTCCAAAATGTGCTGTTACTTAATGCTGTCCCAGACCATTAAGCCTTTAGAGAGCACTGAAAGTGCTGCAGAATTGTACAGACATAAATCAGGGCACAGTCAGATACATAAACAGCTGTAAAATGGGAAACCTCCCGTGGCACTAAAGGAAAAGGATCACAGCTCCTCACTGAAGCAGCACTTTGGCACCAAGGTGAGAATCCTTCCCTCTCTGCACCTGGGGTTTGTTCCCTTCCTAACCTGAACTGCTCTTTCTGCATCAACTGCCTAACCCTTCCTAGCTTATTATATTAACTGCTCAGAGTAAATAAGCTCTCTTTCCTGTATTTATTCATTTATTCCAGAGAGGTTAAATAACAAAATCAGATCTTCTTCCACTGGGCTTTTACCTTAACTGTATTAAGGCTACAAGCATTACCATCTTCTAAAGACTACCCTGTACATACTCTGCAATTCATATTTGCTGGCTTAAGGAACAGGAAAACCTCTGTATAGTCACCCAAGATCAGGTACAAGTGACTGCCAATTAATTGTCTTCGGCATCAGAAATTTTTAAAAAATCCTCTGTATTGTCATCAAGTTCAGTAGAAAGCCAGCTGTCACCAATTATTTCATCTTTCTTCCACATTGCCATAGCTGCTAAATCTTCCCTTAACTCTTTCCTCTTTTTTTTTTTCTCAAGGTAAAAACCTCTCTGTGATATTATTTGCAGTGGTCTCCAACTGGACCAAGTAAGCCTAACACTGAAAAGTTACACTAGTAAGAAAAAGATGGATTTGGACTAAAAACTGTGAATGAGCCAGCAGTGGCACTCCCAGCTGAGTGCTGTACTATTTCCCCAGCCTCAGCCTGGTGGGAAGCACATGAAAATGGAGAAATAAAATACTGTGGAGCACTCTTTGCTTAGAGTTGGATCACAGAGGATCAATTCACATCTGTGGGAAAAGTTTTGACAGCTGTCAAAATGTCACCAAGTAAAACCTTGGTGTTCACCCACGTGTCCGTGATGGCGCCTATGGAAAGAAATTAATTTGTGGTGATGCTTTTAGCTTCTGGCTGAGCTGTACCTGCTGCAGGGTGGCAGATGGGGAACTGAAGAGTTGCATGAGCTGGGTTTTGAAGTGGGATTTTGCCAAGAGCTTCTGGGCCCAAGCAGCATTCTGCCAGCACCAGTGATAGAGTCCCCCCAAACCAGCAGGCAGACTGCAAATGGAGAGTCATCCCAGCCACACCCAGGCACTCAACTACTTGCCTGAACCTCTTTTCCAAAATAAATCACATTATCACAAGATTTTTGTGTTGCAAGGGACCTTAGGGGCCTTAAAGTCCATCTCATTCTACCCCTTGCCATGGGCAGGGACATCTTCCACTAGCCCAGGTTTCTCCAAACTCCTCCAACCAAGACTGGAGTATCCCTGCCCCTGCTTCTCTGGGCAGCCTATACCAGGACCTCACCATCTTCATAGCCAAGAATTTCCTTCTAATATTCACCTAACCCTGCCCTCTGATATTTTTAAGCAGTTTCCCCCTTGTCCTGTCACTCCAGGTCCTTTCTCGTAGGCCTCCCGTTTTGAACTCAGCTCTTGGCTCAGATTTTGAGTGCTGTCACTTCCAGAATGGATGCTCCTCCTGACCAGTCATGGCAAAGATTTGTGTCTTTCACAGTTACCATATTGTTGGCCAACGTTAAAAACACACAACATTTCATCAGCTTGCCATGTCTTCCCCCTTACAGCCCATGACAAAAAGACCTGGACAGTCATGTCTTTCACTACCAGCACACAGTCAGGAAAGAAACAGGAAAAAACCCATTTTAACCAGAAGGTGAAGTGGTAGTACCATCTTTAGGCAATGCATGATATTTTAGCTGTCTGTCATACACGGGGAAATGTAAACACCTATAAAATGTCATGCATTTGCAGTCATAAGTGAACTCTTGTAAACATTTAGTTGAAAGATGCATGAGATTCCATCCTTTTGCCATATTCACAAAGCTGCATAACAAGTTTGGGCGAGGAGGGGGCCAAACTGACTATTTCACTATTTCTTCATAATTAGGAGACAAGACTATCAATTAAGCAGGTCTGAAGGCACTCCTAGGTCCAGACTAGATTTTTTTTCTCAGTGTTCCTCGATGGAGCACTGTAAAGTGCCAGACTTTGCTTAGAGACACAGAAATTTTGCTGATGTTTGGGAAACCCCCAGTGGAAAGCTGTGGTTGCATTTCTAGCGGTCACCTCCTATGGGACCAGTTTCAAGAGCCCTGAACTGCACAAGGTTGGCTCCTTTCATCCTTGCTTTCCACACCTCAGCCATCTGCTCACTGCAGCAACAGGGACCAAGCCCAGAAGGCTAACTCAGGTCTAAACAAGCTCAGGGAGCTGCTGCTGCTGCAACCTAAAATAATCTCTGTGTGTCCTTTCTTTTTCCCTTTCGCAAAATAAAAGTGGTGAGAGCAGGAGGAAAGAGGAGGCATTAATCCAAGTTCCAGCAAAGACCACCTGCACAGCCAGCAGCATGTTTAATGCCACGGCTGATGGACATATTTTGACTTCTCTAAAGGGCATAGATTTTATTTATTAATTTTTTTAGGGTAATATTTGTGTTCTTCCCATAGCCTCGAGCAGACGAGTGCTTACCCAATGAAATGGCTATTTATGTAAATGCTGACCACAGGACAACTCCCTGGAAAGCAGATGTTGCTTTGATGGCTTTGCCAAATACTACAGGGCAGGTTTGGAGGCTACAAGCTCTATCCCCAGCAGAGCTGCTGCTGCTGCTTCCAGTTCTGTCACTGACCTGCAATGGAACCATGTTCCCTTTTAGCTCCTTGCCTCATTTTCCTTCTCTGTTACATCAAAGAAAATGGCATTCCACTTTCTCAGTTTGATGGGATGTCTGGATGAAAATCACACAACAAAAACCAAAGCATTTCACATAGACATAAAATATACAATCAGAAAACTCTCCCTGGTGTTTCTAGAAATTCTGGGATAATATAACTCTTCACCTAGCTCTGGTTTCTGAATTTGAAATATGGCAAACAGGGCTGAAATTTCATGTATTTTCTTTACCATTCCCATATCATTTTCTTTACAGACTCTCATGTTTGAGTTGTTTCACTGGGAAGAGAAGCTCTTTTGAGGGTAAAATTTAAAATAGCTGCAGGTACCTCTTGTCGGTGCTGTAGAAATGGAGAAAATGTGAAGTTACCGTGTGACATTAGCACAGGATTAATAATTCTGAAACACATTTTCAAGAAAACCAAAACAATAAGAACAGAGACACACAGCCTCTCCTAAACCCTCTGGAGAAGGGATTTCTGATTTATCTTAGTGCAACTGCCTGACTAAGGGGAAGTTAGTACATGCAGAGCTGGTACTTTGTTAAAAGTCATGTTGATTTCATGGGAAATGAGCACCTGCTGACCCTGATGCTCATTTTGTAAATTTAAAAAAAAAATTAAAAAATTTAATTAAAAAAAGGAAAAAAGCTATTTAGTCAAAAGCATCTTAATAGGTTCTTATAAAATATGGCTCCCACTAAGTTCAACATGCTGATAAGGAATGAGAAGACGCATCCATAGGCTGGTGTTGACATCAGCTGGAGGAAAATAGAGCAGGGCCACCAGAGTGATGTGCAACTACAGTGGTGTGCAGCAAGGCACACAGCAGATAGGATGGAAGCAGTCTAAATTAGGAGTCAGCTTAAATTCTTCCATTTCTGCTTGCCTCAGATTTCCTATGGCTGGTTGTAGGTGGTTATCTATCAGCATTACTTCAAACCCACTGAGTTACTCTTCAGAATCATTCAAGGACGCTTCTGTCTGTACCTGACTAGCATGCAGACCTCTGTGGGATCTAGGCATGGGAATACAGCCCATCATGCCCACTTCAACAAGCAAAGAATATGCTCAGCTCCTAATTTGGGAGCTCCAAAATTAAGCTCTAAGAAAAGCAAATATCCCCACACCTTGCAAATATGAGCCTTATGTAACATGGATTTCCACCTACAGAAGGGAATGCAGGTTTGCGACGGATTGGGTACGAAATACGCAATGGCAAAAATTCAGATTTCCCTGGTGATCTTAAAATACTGTATAGATTTATTCCCTCCATATCCATCAGCACGATATTATGTTTCATCAAAATGCTTTAACACAGTCCCTGAAGAGCAGGCCTCAGAGATACAGACTTCCTTTCAGACACTTACTTGCTGGTGAGATGAGTCTTGGGAGTGATGCCGTGCTCTCCAAAGAGAGTGACAAAGACGTTGGCGTCGGTTCCTGCTCCCCGGACATCTCCTGTCACTGTCACCACCTCGTACACTGTGGAAAGAGAAAAGAAACATCAGGACAAGAGGAGAGAGCCTTCACCCTTTGTAGATCCAAGTCATCACCAAACCTGAGCTGGTAAACACAACCTAGAGATGGATCTATGCACCCACTGCCCAAACAAACCCATCTCTAGGACAGGGCATAGTGAACCCAGCTCTTGAAGATCATCACATCAAACAAAACTGCTGGAGACACCTTACATGGGCAGAGAGGGTCTGGGTTAGGATGGACTTTGCTGCAAATAAAACACTTCTCTGTGAACATGCTGCCTCCCCTACCACAACGCGTGAGCATGTGTTACATAGAGCAGATGAATTTCTGTGAAGTGTTAAAGCTGTTGAGCCACTTTTCATTTATGCACATGTCAATGCAATGCACTCTTTCCTGTTTGCTCTGATAAGATATTTGTATGGAAGCTGGGACATAGCTACAGCCAGGAATTTTGCATTTTGGTTGTTATGGAGATTTTACCAAAGACAAAATGGTAAATTGTGAGGAGAAGCACAGAGTGTCCTGAATTGGAAGAGACCTGGAAGGCCCCAAAAAATCTCGCTCAACAGGGCATCAATCTTTCCACTCTCCCACAGGACCCACAAGGATGATCAAGTGCAGCTCCTGGCTCTGCCCAGATACCCCAGTTATCCCACTTTGTGCATCCCAGGGAACATTGTCCAAGCACTCCTGGAGCTCTGGCAGCCCCAGGGCTGTGCCCATTCCCTGGGGAGCCTGGGCAGTGCCAGCACCCTCTGGGGAAGAGCCTTTCCCTGATACCCAAACTAACCCCCCTGACAATAGGTAGGAAAACACTTAAATCAGAATCTCAAAGCTCTATCTATTTATCTTCCCAAGTAGCAGACTGAGTGATAGCTTTATTTACGCACACATACGTCTTCTTGGGAGACACACAAGTTAAAAAGTGCCTTTTACTCAAGAGGCATCACAAGACCCAATGGCCAAAAGGCAGAGTTAGACAGATTGAAATAACAATAATTCTGTAGTCAGACATACATTTCTTAGGATGATGAGTGATGTTAGAACAAGACTTGAGGCCTGAAAACAGGTTACTTTACTGAAGGACATGTCTTGGTTGGCTCGACAGAGAAGGAACTGGAAGAAATTACAAAGCCTTGCCTGTGGCCAAGCTATACACCCTGATGGCCCTTTTTGGCTTCAGACAACGTGATGTTCATGATCTAGTGATGGCATCTCAACCTCAGACCTATCAGCTAGAGGAGAGGCTGTACTTTCACCATTTCATCCTGCACAAACTGACTGCTAATTATGGGATTTCTCACAACTAATGCTGCAAAAATGTCCCTCTTCATGGGTGCATCAGAACAGTTACATATTTTTATTAGTGTCCATTTCTCCCTCCCTACATCCCTACATCACTAATCTATTCTATTCACATATGTATTGTATTGTATTGTATTGTATTGTATTCTATTCTATTCTATTCTATTCTATTCTATTCTATTCCGTTCTACTCTATTCTATTCCATTCTATTTCTATTCTATTCTATTCTATTCTATTCTATTCTATTCTGTATTTATTCAAAAGACACAAAAAATATATTGTAACTCTGCTCTGAGCATCAAATGTTCTTCCACAATAACACTCTTCCCTCAAAACATCATCAGAAAGAAATTTAATCACCATTTCAACCAAAAGAGCAAAATGCAGGGCGCTCATGTAAAACTGATTAAAAACTATTCTTTATTTCCATCAGCTCTATTGCATTGAGAAAAAAAAAAAAGTGCAATATTTTCCTAATCTCACCTTCCCATGAATATAAATAGGACAGGAAAGGGGACATTATTGTAATAAATGCAGGAAGTTGTGATCTGTGCTCAGAACATTTTAAGCATCCCTTGGGCTGGTGTATTTCATTTGCAGGCTCAAAGGAAGAGGAGATTTGTTTGCAAAAAAAAAAAAACCCTAAAAAACAAGAACCACAAAAAAAAAAAAAAAACCCAAACAAAACAAAAAACCTGGGAAGAATATGGGAACTGTTATGAGTAGAACAGCTGCCCATTTTTTTAAAAGGTTGCAGAGTTAACAGGTTGGGCCAGTTGCTGCCAGGGTGGAGTTCTAACTGTTATTGTTATCACCTGTTGTTTTCATCAACACCTGTCGTTGATGGTTAAGAATTCCCCTTTTGTCAAGTGACATCCTGCTGCTTCCTAGAGGATGGCACCCAGGAAGGGGAAGGGACATCGAGTCTGCATGCAAATGATATCGGATCCAGCATGCAATGGGAGAGACCGCTCACCAAACCTAGCCAAAAACCCCTAAAACAACAAGCCAACACAAAACTGATGAATCAAAGTGATGACTAGATGTGAGGAACAGAATCCAGTATCTGCCAAGGCCTTTTTACCCCTCACCGTAACCTAAAAGATGCTGGCTGGACAGAGGACCTGGAATGCTGAACCAAAAAGCAGGGGATTTTGTGATGCTCTCATGAGGACAGAATGCTCAGCTCTGGCCACAGACCAGTGGACAGAACTGCACTCTTCCTCATCTTTTGTGTCACTCCTGGGAGCAGTGGCTGTGTGACTGAGGACCTGTCGGTTCTCCCCACCTGAGCTGATCACTTTTAATAAAGGCATTAAAAAGGAGAAAGGTCTCCTGCCAGTGTTTATTTCAGGATTCACAGCGTGCACATGAGTAATAAACATGAGCAGTGTTTTCACAGAGAAGGTGTTTGCATTAACCGTTAGCAGGCTGGGGCTGCAGCTTCAGAAACAGCCAGCTCACCTGAGGATATTGCTGTGCTCATCCTGACCAGCCTCTTATGCCTGATTGTCTCAAGGAGTATTATGACTTTTATTTGTGCCGTGGAAGTGTTTGTCAATGTCAGGGCTTGCTATGGGCACTGCCAAAGTGGCAGCTACAGCTCAGCATCCCTCTGCAAGCTTCATGCCTGGTCTAGCTCACAGCTAGTGTTTGGTCAAAGGCTGGTGATCCTTGATGATCTTGGAGAGCTTTTCCAACTTCAGTGATTCCATGATTCCAAGGTTTTTTAGGGAGAAGGATGTTTAGGCATTGTCTCCTCTTTCATCACAGAGTCTAAGCAAAATTTGCCCCTGTTCTGGTTTTCAGGGGTGAAGTCAAGTCATGTTCAATTTTGTGCTGGCATGCAGACATTTTTCATGTGAGAAGAGAAAAAAAGAGCCATCACAACAATCTGTAAGTTCCCAGAGACCTTTCAAAAGCTCAGACAGTTTTTCTAATGAGTTTCTTTTACTGCTAGAGAAGTGCTAGGACTTTTCGGTTATATGTCCATTTAACAGAGTCTGCCATGCTAAACCTGCCCATCAAGTGGAACTAATTTTCTTGAGCTGGTCTGCTGCACCTGTGCAGGTATTGACATCACCTCATCTATACAACCAATCTTAATTTCCTTGCTGAAGCTGTAGAAAATTATCTACTCCCTAGCAAGTGAGGTGATGGGATAGACATTGTCAATCAATTTTCAATCCCTAGCAGGTGAGGTGATGGGATACAGGGGCATTGTCTAAGATAATGTCCACCACCAAGCCACAATTTCCCCCCCTCCCATAAAAATCAAATCCCTCATCTGATTTCTGCAATGGGAGTCTCACAGTTGGAAAACAGTGACAGCCCGAGTAGATGGGCTGCCCTTTAGGTTCACAGCCCCAAAATCAGCCTCCATGCACTGCAGTGGGTAGGCAGCACATGGATGAGTAGTTTTTACCAGGACAGATGTGCTGAGGCCTGCTTGATTAGCTCATGCCATTACCAGGCATACATTGTGGTTAAGACCATTTTAATTAACTTTGCACTGAGGGACAAAAGGAGGGTTTGGGTTGATGATATCAGCACATCACTGCATTTGACACATGTTACAGTGCACTGCTGGAAGGGGGAAGGAGCCCTGCCACCTCTTTTCCAGCACTACAGCTGGATGGCCAGCTGTGCAAATACATGATGTCCCAGATTTACAGTGATGTCATGGATGCAGGGCCCATAATTTCCTTTGCAGGAAGAAAATTAAAGTTTAATGCTAATATTGATGCCAGCTCCTGCAAAAGGCAGGAGAAAAATGCAGATTATTTAGCCACTTCCTTCAAAGGCATGGAAGCTCAGCAGTATAGATTCAGGATTGTTTCTTTTCTTAGCATTTTTTTCAATACTTTTTTTCTCAGACCCTGACAGCTGTCATATTTGTACTTTGAGGGCCCAGAAGACAGAAAAGGCAGAGCTAGGGCGGGGATAAACATTTTGTACCCCAGCCCCTTTGCTGGGAACAGCACCCATGATATAGTTCCACAAAAACCATAGGTTAGTGACATTTCATAACCACCCTCAAGTTTGTTCCTGAATAATTGGATATTCTGGCTTTGAAAGAACATGTCCAGTGCTAGCAAATCCCAAGCATAAACATCTTGTATTTAGTGATTTAGGATGACAAAACTGAAATTACTTAAAAGCTTGAAACAGGGATCTGTGGAAGTTATCTAACCAAAGCTGGCATCTAGGTTAGAAGGATCAAATTTATTACTTCAGTGCTTCAGTTTTGAAAAAGAACATTAGGAAAATACAGAAATTGAATTCCTAGGTATCGTGTAAATTTCATACATCTTCCAATCAAGCTCCCTACTTCTTTTTTGAATGGCTTCATGATATTTCTAATCTTTCAATTTTGAGTCCCTGTATTTCATACTCTCCATCACTCATAAGATCCAAGTTCTCATGGAGGGTCCACCCCCATTATTATTTTCCAGATCATGGGCACTAATGCTCACCAAAACTTTCCTACATGGTGCCTCTTCAGAGCTTTGCAGTAACTTTTGGCTTCTGGGATGCAAAAAACCAACTCCTTTTACATGTTCCTGCTGTTTTAACCTACTGAGATGTGCTTTGGCAGAGGCTTCTTGGCCTATGATGCCCCTACTTCCTTCTTGGTCAAACATAAGATGTAAACCATGACATTCCCATGTCTCCAGATACTTTCACTGGTCATTCAGGCATGGGCAAGATTCCCAAAGGTCTTCACCTAAGTGGTCAGGTCATGAAGCCAGCATTCAGGTGCTGCTATGGGGCTTGCAGCAACCTGCTCCACTGGAGAGTTTCCCTGCCTGTGGCAGAGGTTTGGAATTAAATATTCTTAAAGGTCACTTCCAAGCCAAATCACTCTGTAGTATGCTTTACTGCTTTTCCTAGCAATGTTGGCTGAGTTTATGAAGTTCATGAAGTTTATGGCAGCCCCTGGGCAGCAGAGCCCCAGAGGGAGACAACCAGGGCAAGGCCTGGACCCCAGTCTGATCATCATGATGCATGGGCCTCTGCCCACAGGAACACTCCTACATCGGGGTGCTTGATTTAGGTGGCAAACAACCCTTCCTCAAGGTCAAAGTGAGTCTATTCTGACTGCTCAGATCATGGCCAAGTTGCAGAAACCTAAAGTGTTAGTATGGGAATGACTGACTTTCAGCCCAGACTCCAAATCTTGCTTTTCTCCCAATAGGCCAGGCTGAGTCAATACAGAGCTTTAATATGCTTACTGATACAGGCTCTTTTGTTCCAAATATTATCTCAATCAAGCGGAATTTAGTTCACTTATCTCCTCTGGTAGATATTGAATCCCCAGCTGACTCCACTGCTCAGCTATCCTGCACAAGGCCTTCAGAAGCTGGTGAAAGTTCCAGCAAGCTAAACAGGGCTGATTTGCTACCAACTGCAAACCCATTACTGCTTTTCTCAGGCAAATAGAAGCTCAATAAAGGAAATTACAGACAGTACTTTCTTTGTTGAAAACAAGCATTCAGAAATGGCCATTTCAAGCCCAGGATACAGACAGCATAAAATCAGTTTCAAGTTACATTGCATCGCTGCTGGAAACACTCACACCCGTTTCCTTGCCTTGCAGGAGGAGATGATAAATGTGAAGTGGGCTAATATAAATCCATCCATTCAATGATGAGAGTTGAGAAACACTTGCTTCAAAATTACTCCTAAAATTACTGTAAAACTATAAACACTGACAAGTGCATACTGGGACACTTCAGCCAAGAGCATGGAAACTTCCCTTAGCGGCCCAAGAAAGGAATATTTCCAGGACAGAAGAGTGCTTTGGCTGATAAATTCAGGTTTTTCGGACTCCAACAACATGGGACTGCTCAGCATCAGTTGTGGCAGTGACTGCAGGCCCTGTCAGGTCACGTTCTCATGAGGTGAATATGAAGAACTGAGTTGGTGCCTAATTTCTGTCTAGCAAGACTGTCCCTTGGAGGAAAAAAAATTAGGGTTGTGCCACTAGAATGATTAATCAGGTGAAATAAGACAGAAAAGATAGTGAGGAATTTGGGAAAGAGAGAAGGAAAGCAAAACCCACAGGTTTCTGAGGGGATATGCCAGAGGATGGGCCAGTCCCTTCTCAGTAATGCAGAGCAATGGAACGAGAGGAGCAGGGAGAAACAGAAGGAAGCTCCATCTGAACATGGGGAAGAATTTTGTTGCAGACATTTTTTATGAAAAATCCTTTCCTTAGGATTTTTCCTCCTGAGAAGCTGAGAGGCCTCAGGAACAAAATGTAAACAATGATTATCTGCTGCTGTGGAATGCAACAGGTGGATCTGTGATTGACCCATGTTGGATGTTTGTAATTAATGGCCAATCACAGCCCAGTTGGCTTGGACAGAGAGTCCGAGCCACAAACCTTTGTTATCATTCTTTCCTATTCTATTCTTAGCTAGCCTTCTGATGAAATCCTTTCTTCTATTCTTTTAGTATAGTTTTAATGTAACATATATCATAAAATAATAAATCAAGCCTTCTGAAACATGGAGTCAGATCCTCGTCTCTTCCCTCATCCTGAGACCCCTGTGAACACCATCACAGAACTTCACTGTGCAGTGATCAAGGGCTGAAACAGAGACCAGAGAAGGTGTGGAATCTCCCTCACTGGGGATATTCCATGGACAAAATCCTGTACCCTGTGCTCTGGGATGACCCTGCTGGAGCAAGGAGATGGAACCAGGAGACCCACTGTGGCACCTCCCAGCCTGAGCCACTCTGGGATTCTGTTACTCATCTTGAGTATAAGCCCAAATCAACACCAACTGCTTGGAAGCTGTGGCTCTCAGAGCTACCTTCAGATGCTTCTGTTTGGCAGGATGCATTTGCCTCAGCAGCACTAGTGGCTGTTTGCACTTGGCTGCACCTCCAGCTGGGAATTCACTGATTATCCTCAATATTCACTTCATGTTGATTCATGCAAAGTACCAATCACTCTGGCTTCTCCTGAAACACTTTGGAGTGTGTTTGTCTTGGAGCAACTGAAGAGTACCTTGACATTTATGCAAAATACTTGGAAGTTTTTAAGGGTCTGTGCTGACTGTTATAGGTTATGTTTGACAAAACAATGCTCTCTGCATGTGAACACATCAGTTAAATACTTATGATGGTTGCAGTTTAATCGGGACCATCCTTACCCACCACAAAGAAGAGCCTTTTAAATTGCAGCCTGTTTGTTTTTAGTGAGCTGCAATTTGTGCAATAATCTCTTGTCGTACACAAAATGAGTCAAATTCTCATCTCATTCACTCTGAAGCAAATCCTGACTAACTCCATTGACTTAAGCACAATGGCTTTGGATTTGTACCTCAGAACTGTGAGCAGATTTGGGCCCCACACTCTATGAGAGATTGCCTGCTCTTTATTTGCTTCATGGAAAGAAGCTTTTGAGTCTGGCATGGATGCCAAATTAATTATTCAAAGCAAAAGAGAGGGATTTTTTTTCCACAAATATTTGGATCGGTTGCACACTGTTACACATTTTGCTATTCATAGTTTATACAAGGAATTGCAGAATTAATAGCATCTTGCATGTTGAGACTTTGTCACGGACGTGAATTAGGGAGGTTTTCTTCTAAGCAGACTTAGTGCTGGTACTCACAAGTATCATTATCTTGAACTCTGAAATATCATTTATCTCTTAAAATATAAATCCAAAGCTGAAAACTATCCTGCCTGTTCTCACAGTCAGAGTAGTCACGGTTTGGAGTGTGTTTTACTTAATCAACTATTATAAAAATTAACATTTCATTCTCATGCAATGTAGGAAGCCAAACTTGATTCATCTGGTGCTCCAGCTACCACTTAAAAGAGTATTTTTGCCTGAACACTACCAGGAAAAACCACCTTAGTTCTTTGCTGGAACAGTAAAGTAGAATTAGATTAGCAATCAACATCTTTTTTATTCAAGCTTAAATTGTGTTGGAGGAAAACACTGTGCCTCAGGGGAGACACACACTCACAACAGAAACCTGTTCCATTTCTTTCATTGTCTCTTGGAGGCAAGAAAGACCTGCCAGGACATGGGGTGCCTCTGCGTCACCACTATTGACAAGAACATTAGAAATTTCTGTCCAATGGGAGGTGTGCAGCACAGCCTGGGTAAAATATGAAATCGATTTTATCTGCAGCACTGAACAAAGTCTGCGGTAGAGCGACGTGCCTGCAGAATGCAGCTGGAAGTAATTCCCTGCTGTCTGTCATGTCTCTGATTAGGGGGATGGAGCACCTCTCCTATGAGGAAAGGCTGAAGGCACTGGGAGAGCTCAGGCTGGAGAAGAGAAGGGTCTGGGGTGGCTTTCTGGTAGCCTTCAATTACCTGAAGGCAGCTTATTAAAAATGTGGGGAGAGACAGTGGACAAGAGCCTGGATTGACAGGACACAGGGAAAGGCTTCCACTGCCAGAGGGCAGGGATGGATGGGATATTGGGAAGGAATTGCTGGCTGGCAGGGTGGGCAGGCCCTGGCCCAGGGTGCCCAGAGCTGCTGGGGCTGCCCCTGGATCCCTGGCAGTGTCCCAGGCCAGGCTGGATGGGGCTGGGAGCAGCCTGGGACAGTGGGAGGTGTCCCTGCCCATGGCAGGGGGTGGCATTGGATGAGCTTTAAGGTCCCTTCCAACCCAAACCATTCTGTGGCTTTATGCTCTATGCCACCAGCCCTCTAACAAGATCCCACCCTCTTCCAGTAACCTAGGCAGGGAAAAACCAAGACCAAGGAGAGACCTTCTCCTTGCTGCCAGCCCTGACCCCAATACCCAGGTAGGAGGAAGAGCAATTTCACCAAAGATTCTTTTATTGCCCACTCCTGCCCAGCATCCCTGGCCTGGAGGCATTGCAGGTGCTGGATGTTCCCTGACATGAGCAGGGCAAGACATTTCTCACAGCCTTTATTCCGGGGAATGGCTGAACTGTTTTCACAGAGCAAAACACAGAGAAAAACACACCCACATCAACAGCCTTTCAAAACTGCCTGGCCTGAGGCGCTGAATCCAACAGGAATGTGTTCAGGAGGGAACAGCTGGCAAAGCCACCGAGTCAACAGCTGGCAAAGCCACTGAATCAACAGCTGGCAAAGCCACTGAGTGAGTCAACAGCTGGCAAAGCCACCAGCAGGTGAGGCCACCATGAGCAGGGACAGCCATGCCACAGCAGGAACACTGGCTGCAAGCCCGAGGGGACACTGCACCCTTGGCAGCTCTGGGGTGAGGAACCAGCTCATTTGGAGCTGATTTCTAGCTGTGTTTCCTGTTGATGCTTGGTCTAAGCAGGGAACAATGCCTGATAGAAGAACAGCGCCAGTATAATAAATACAAGTTATGCATGTCACTGATATTTACATGAGCACTGTTGGATGTTGTTATGGGTTAGGTGTTGGGTGAGGTTTTGAGCAAACTGGTCTGGTGGTACTGGAATTATGTAGCCTCCAAGGTCCCTTCCAACCCAAACCATTCCAGGGTTCTATGATTCTAGGAGTAAAGAGCAACTCCCCAACTTAAGTAGTCATTGCACAGAGTTTCTACTATTCAAATAGCACCATAAAAAGAAATATTAAAAAAAAATTAGTCTTTCTTCCTCCTACTTCTGTCTTCTTTACAAATATGTCTTAATTAACACTTACAGTTCAGAGTGAAATTCTGATTGAGATACTACTGCAATACAGATGTCTATAAAATGCAGACCTCCAAACTGATGCTGAAAAATACAACATTTCTGAACATCAGGCGACAAAGTGCCAAAAAGACCTGGTTTGCAACAGTCACATTCAATTACAGAAACAATGCACAACTCCTCGGTGATATGTCTCCACCCTGTCTTGCAGTGCACGTAAATCCATCAACCAAAGCCACAATTATTATTTTCAGTCTTTCTTTAAGTGTTGCCATTCAGGTATTTGTGTCACTGTGTTGCAAGGAAGAAAAACACCCCTGACAATGCCTGGAGAAATAGCTGCACCCGCAAGGCACTAGCAATAAATAAATAAATAAATATTTCTTGGAGCAGCAATAGCCAGCCAAGAGGAGGCCTTAACCAGACATAAACATGTTGTGAATCTGGAATTTACATCCTGATTGCAAGTTTGATATCTAAAACAAACCCTCAGTAAAACACCGCATCCCAGCAGTGATCAGAGGCTCCTGACACCAAACCCACCATGACTCTTGGCTTTCCTGGGGCTCAGCTGGATAAACCACCTCACCTGAGGCTGTAGGATTGTCCCAGGCTGGAATACAATACTGGTTTGCCCTGGCCCCCTCTCTGTGCTTAGCCACTTGTAGCTCAGTATTATTTTTTGCCCAGACTTTCCATCCTGATGGATGTAATTCTGCTGTTTTAATGGAACAGTATTCGGATATTAGTCCAAATTCCCAGGGACAGGATGATAAACAGCTTCACAAAGGGCCTAGAAGATGTATATTTAACAAAGTATAAATGGGAACAAAACTAATGATCCTTAAAATATAAATGCAGTCCTGAAACTTGGAATTTGATGTACTGCTAGAGGAACTGATGTACCTGTGAGCAAAAGCATCTCCTCAGTTCTCTTTCTGCAGCCAGAGAATGAAAAACTACCCAGGCAAAGATTGGATGTTTTAAAGACAAAGGAATCTCAGCTGTTAAGGAAAAAAAGAGAAAAGGGACGAGGGATACAACAGAAGAGGGAAAGGTAAAAACCCCAAATAGTCTTGAATTATTCTAATGTGATCAAGTATAGATAAGTGAATAGAAAACTGAATCCAGACTGGTGGGATACCTGGGCTGGGGGTAGATGATCCAGGACAGAAAATACTGATCTGCATTTAACATCCATTCTCAGTGCCAGCTCCTTCAGCTCCTCTCCAGGAACTCTCAGTATTTTCTATTCAAGTCCAAACTCAAACACTCAATTTAAAAGGTACCCACAGGCAATCAAGGGTATGAAACTGAGCTCCATAAAAGTGAGCTCAGCGCTCCATTCAGAGCTGATTGTTTTGGGTGTGAGCAGAGCAGCAGTGCTGGGGAGCTGCGGCTCCTGCTCGTGGGTGTGGGTTTCACATCAGCTGCGCCGTGCCTTTGGCAGCCTGGCACCCACAGCTGCTCCTGGATGCTGTTTTTGGGGCTGCCAGCTGGACTGAGCCATCCCAAACGGATCATGTGTGCCTAACAAGAATGAATTCTGCATATGTCTGGGGTCCTGCCCTGGCAGAGGGAGAGGTGGGGGAGCACAAGTGCTTGCTCCCCCCAGCTCTGTGCCTGCACTTGGCCAAACCCACACCTGCAAAGGAAAGGTGACATCTGCAAACCTCCAGATACCAGCAAGAGCTTGCTCCAAAAAGGTTTATTTGCATTCATCTGCTTTATGACACTGATTTTCCACACCAGTGACTAGTGACATCCCTGCTGCAAGTTGATGGCTCATTATGGGCTACGAAGAGCTGCTGTGATTCCTTTCAAAGCCCCTCTCCCAGCATTTTAATCACTCATTTCCAATTTGTAAGGCCCAGTTCCAGCATGACACCTCCAGGCAACTTCAGCTCTCCAGTGGGAATACACAGGTGTGTAGCAGGGGTGTCTAACAGACAAGCACAAAGACTTTTTAGCACCAACATAAAAGTTATTTTCAAGTGCTCCTGAAACTAATCAACACTTCAGTATCACAACTAATTTAGTATTGGCTTGTTCTGTCACACAGTAGTGAATTTCTGTGATAGTTCATAGAATCACAGAACGGCCTGGGTTGGAAAGGACCTCAAGGACAGCCAAGTCCCAAGCTCCCTGACATGGACAGGGTCACCTTTCACTAGACCAGGTTGCTCCAAGCCCCATCCAAGCTGCCCCCTTTCATGGGAGATCTTGTGTGTCACCCCCTCCACAGAGAAGAATTTCTTCCTAACATCTAACTCTAAACTGTTATTACAGGACATGAAATAACACAACGTGGATACGCTGCTCTTTCAAGGTAAAAGAGACTTTTTAATTTCTGACTCCAACATTTATAGATTTCCAAAAGTGACACCTCTCCAATGACACTGGATAAGCCAACAGTCCATCAAATTTCTCTTCCTCCTCCATAAAAGAATGCAAAACAATAACTAATTTACATAAAATGTGTGAGGAAGTTTGTTACAAGAATGTAAACATCAGAAGGTTTAGAAAATTTTAAAAAATCAGGGTGACACTAAACCTACCCTCTCTCAGTATGAAGTCATTCCCCATTGTCCTGTCACTCCAGGCTCTTACAAATAGTCCCTTTCCAGCTCTCTTGTAGGCTCCCTTCAGGTACTTTAATTAGGAAGACCCAATTAAATAGTTCCAAAGTCCTCTCCATTCCGGGCATGTACTCACAAACACCTAACAAACATTAAAACTAATCTAAACTTTTTGAAATACATATTTTTTGTGGTCATTTGCAGCTGTGGGAGATGCTGGAGAGCAAGCAGATGACATCCATAACTCCAAGGGGTGTTCAGAACCCCCTTCTCTCAGCAGCACTGTTTGCATCTCCCAATGGATTGCGAGACATAAAATTGCCCCTGGCACAATGCTCTCCTCAGAATGTTTTATGCCTGAAACCCAAGCTCATTTTAGTGCCAAAGAGTAAAAATAATACCTGTCTTCCAAAGAGGAGTCCTTGTTCATCCTGACTCAGAACATTAATCAAAGCCTCAGCTGGGGAAGATCCGTGGGTGCAGGATGCACACAGGGTGATGCTGCAACTGATGATTGTCTGCAGAGGCATCACTGCAGCTCTGGGCAGGGACAGAGCTGGCCACAGCACTGCACTTGCCTCCTCCACTGCTGCCAAACTGCATTAAACAGAACTTAGCCATAAACTCAGCACGTCCTGAATGCTTTTTCTGTGTAGCCCTTTTCAGGTTCACGAGTATGGTGTGATAAACGTAACACAATAAATCCAATGGCGCACATCAAAGGAAGTGATGAGCAGCTTGCATATCTATTTACAAATCAACAGGGGCTGTCTCCCCCTTCCATCACCATTTGAGGCTACATTAACAAAAACATGCATTTTTTGAGTAGATTTCTTCATGTTATGATTTTCATACTGCTAAGATCACTGAAGTCCAGCTTGACCCATTGTGAAGAAGGACAAAGCAGCAGAGAATCACAGAGCTCCTCAGGTTAGAAAAGGCCCCCAAGATCATTGAATCCAACCATTCCCTGCCACTGCCCAGCCCACCAGCAGCTAATGTCCCTAAGTGCCATATCCACATCATTTTTTGAACACTTCAAGGGATGGTGATTCCACCACTTACTGATAATACGCGTAATAATATCCATAATATTCGTATCTGAAACTTGTTAAGAAAAAAAAGGAGGAGTGAAAAGAAAAATGGAGTAATTTACCATCACGAGGACCTCCAAAAAATGGATTGGTATTCTCTGAAGTGATATAAAAAAGGAACCTTGAATTTCTCCTGAGCCATCAGCATTTTGCTGTGACACAGGACAGGAAGGAGCTTTGCACCATCTGTCACACCCTGTGCATGTCTGGGCCTGGGCTCACCAAGGTGGCAGCTACTGATTCAGCCAGAGGGAAAACGCATTTAATAGCATGAAACCATGCTTGGAAAGAGAAACATTTTCTTTCTTCCTAGCAGCACTGAGATATCCATGACATCGGCAGGAGTCACCCAGAAAACAGATAGGGACATTTCGTCCCCTCCTTCAAAATTCTATGGCCACAAACGTGAGTGGGAGGAGAAATAATCATGCCAGTCTCACTCTTCCCCATCACAGACAAGACCTGAGATATCAAGAGAAAGGTATGGAGAGAAAAAAAGAGGCAAATTGCTCCAAAGAGTTTGTCTCTGAAAGAGACCTGAACCTCAGGCATCTGTCACCTGTAGAAGCTTTAATGGTGGTTTGGGCAGCCTGGGAGCTGTGTGAACACTCTCTGGATAACTACAGCAATTGATTCCTCTGACTAAATGTTTTTTACACAAAACATTTGCAGTGTTATTGGCAGTCAAGACTGTTGGATGGTTTGGGTTGGAAGGGACCTTAAAGCTCATCCAGTGTCACAGACACACTTTATGAAAAATCCTTTCCTTATGATTTTTTTCTCCTGAGAAGCTGAGAGGCCTCAGGAACAAAATGTAAACATTGATTATCTTCTGCTGTGGAATGCAACAGGTGCATCTGTGATTGGTCTCATGTGGTTGTTTGTAATTAATGGCCAATCACAGTCAGCTGGCTCAGACTCTCTGTCCCAGACACAAACTTCTGTTGTCATTCTTTTTCTATTCTTAGCCAGCCTTCTGATGAAATCCTTTCTTCTAGTCTTTTAGTATAGTTTTGATATAATATATATAATAAAATAATAAATCAAGAATTCTGAAACATGGCGTCAACATTCTCGTCTCTTCCCTCATCCTAAGACCCCTGCAATCAGTGCAATCACTGTCACAATCCTGTCCCACCCCTGCCATGGGCAGCGACACCTCCCACTGTCCCAGGCTGCTCCAAGCCCCATCCAGCCTGGCCTTGAGCACTGCCAGGGATCCAGGGGCAGCCACAGCTGCTCTGGAAAACCAGTGCCAGGGCCTGCCCACCCTCACAAGGAGTAATTTCTGCTTTATGTTCAATCAAACCTACTCCGCAAGTTTAAGGCCATTCCCCCCATCATGTGACTACAGCACTTGGTAAAAAAGCCTCTCTACAGCTTTTCTTAAAGTCCCCTGCAAACATTGAAAAGCCACAATTAAGTGTCCCTGTAGCCTTCCTTACTCTACTTTAGAAATAACTTTGCCAACACTTATTGATAAATAACCAATCTCATTAACACCATGATCACAGGAATGGACAACAGCTGCAATTTAGTTAAAAATACCTGCTATCTCTGCTTTAATTTTCTCAGATGCACTATCACCCAGTCACTTGATAGCTTTTGTTTCCCTGTCCCCAGGAGCTGGATTTGCCTTGTTCTTCAGTCATCGATTGAACTTGATGGGGGGATCCCTTCTCTTGTTTGCTTATACAATAAGATAAAGAGGATGTCAGATGACACAGGCACCATTAACTCCCTGCTTATAAAACATTTATAACATCTCTCTTTTCTTTTTTACAGCAAAAGGAATCACAGCTTGCAGACTGAAATATATCTCTGCTGAATATTCACCAGCACCAAGGGCAGCTGACATCCCCAAAGCTTCTGGGAGGCTTTTGCAGAGGTCACACAATTCTCCAGAGCCTGGCCAGCCATTTCACTCAGTGGCCCTTTGGGAGAAAAGGGGCAGCAGCCTCCAAATAAGTCACACAAAAAAACCTGCTTTTTAAATTCAAAATAGTAAGAATAGCACAGGAAAGAGAATAGCTGAAATCCTGTCCAGCCTAGCCTTGAACACTTCCAGGGATGGGGCGGCCACAGCTTCTCTGGGCACCCTGTGCCAGGGCCTCCCCACCCTCAGAGCCAAGAATTTCTTCCCAATATCTGATATCAGAAGAGCACAGAGAAATTATTACAAATGTTTGCTGGAGCTTCTGTCTTTGAAAAGTGCAAATTATATTTTATTAATATAATATAATATAATAGAATAGAATAATATTATTATATTATATTATATTATATTATATTATATTAATTATATACATTATATACAATTTATAGAATTAATATATAAATATATACAATAATATATTATATATAATATTATATATAATTAATATTATAAAATAGAAATTGTAATTTAAAATTTAATTACAATTATATTATAATAATATGTAATAATAAATATTTATATATAATACATAATATTATATATTTATAATATGATTATAATTTATAATTTAAATTATAAATTTATATTTAAACTATATAAATTATAGATTTTCTAAATTATATAATAATATAATTATAATATGTTGTATAAATTATATTTAAATAGTGCTCAACTATATAAAAAAAAGTAGTATGAGGTGGGACGGCCTCCCTGCCCCTCAGGGGCCATCACAATGAAGCAGTTTTGTGCATGGGCTAAAAACAGCATATCTGTGAGGGACTCACTTCTCTGCCCCAGAGGAATGGAACAACTTTTTTCCTCAGAGGAATGGAACAACTTTTTTCCTCTTTTCAGAGGAATGGGACAACTCTTCTTGTCCCAACCATTTGTCACCACGATAGCAACCCCCATGTGTGGTTGAGCTAGACCCACACCAGGAGTGTGGAGTGCTTTACCACTGCTCAGGCACGCCCAGCTCTCTCTCAGCACATGTTGTGACTCTCATGGACTGGTGGGGAGCCAGCAGTGATGGAGGTGAAGTGTCCTGCCCCAGGCACGCCCGGATCCAGGTGCTGGTTCCTGCTACCACCCCTCAGCATCCATGACCTCTTTGCTGCCCACCTCCCTGACATGGAGATAACCTCACTGTGCTTGGGAGCATCCTCCTATCTTGAGTGAATCTTCCTATCATCCTCCTATCTATAGTCTTTTTATCATAGAGCTACATCATGGTCTTCTCCTGAAACTGAGTGAGTCACCTGAAGCCTTAAGTTGCAGAATCACAGAATCTTTCAGGCTGGAAAAGCCCTCCAATACCACAGGGTCTAACCATGCCTCAACACAGCCAATGCCACTGCTGACCCATGTCGCCAGGGACACATTCACATGGCTTTTAAATCATTCCGGGGACTGGAGACTGCACCATTGCCCTTGGCACTCTGTGCCAGGGCTTCAGAAGCCTTCCCATGAGGGAATTTTTTACTCATGTCCAATCCAAACCTCCTCTGATGCCCCTTTGGGCACAGCTCACCATGCATTGAATCAAAGTACAGTCTGCTTGTGAAACAAGTGGTCTATTTATTGCAACAACACAGTGCTAAGGTTTAGAGGCTAATATTGATGTTTCCCCAGCTGATTTTGTTGCTTTAAAACAGCCAGAGGTCTGGTGTGCTGGACCTCCTGCTTCTACATCAATCCTAAGTGTTCCACCCCTCTGGTTGCTGAAATCCCCAGCACGCTCCTGCTGCTTCTGCTTGATCAGGACCACGCACCTCTGCCACGGATCCTGCTTACACAGGGGGAGCCTGCTGATTGCAGCTCCTGCACAGCCCCACAATGCAAATATTAATTAGGAGAATGTAATTACAGCAGTGCCACACGCACGGCAAAGCGGCTCCGTAAACAGAAAAGCTCACACGGACACAACCTCTCACTGACACCTCAAACAATTAACAATACATTTAACAAAAATATGACCCATGTAGGAATAACTAGTGCCTGCACCCCAGGAAGGACCCCAACAAGGGCCAACAGTGCCTGCTCAAGAGGGGAGATGGGGAAAGTTTAAGCTGACCTTTTTTTTTGTTGTATTCATCTTCCGTGGCATTGGAGGAGTCCGAATGATAGTCCCGAAGCTCCTGTTCATACATCTCCAAAAAATTATCATCTATCTTTCCTTTCTTGGACTTGTCACCCTTCTTCTTCTTCTTGTCTTTGCCTTTTTTGCCTTTTTTCTTCTTTTTCTTTTTGCGCTCGTAGTCATCTTCCTCCTCACTGCTATACTCTCTTCTCTTGGATTTTTTCTTCTTCTTTTTCTTCACCTCCCCATCAATCTCTGAATCCCCAGACTTTGATTCCTTCTTGCTTTTTTTCTCCTGGCTTTCATCTTCCCCATCTTCCTCAGCTACCTCTTCCACTGCCTCCCCTTCCTCTTCCTCCCCCTCTTCCTCCTCTTCTGTTTTGTTCTTTTCAGTCTTTTCTTTCATGTCATTGTTTTGCGCCCCAACCCTTTTAGCAGCGCTCTGGGCTTGCCTTAATCTTCTGCCACCTTTCCAGCTGCCAAAGTCCTTCTGTTCCCCTCTCCCTGCCTGGGGCTGGGCTGCCCTTGTTTCCCAATGTCCTTCCTCCCCACTGGCTCGGTGCAGATGTGTCCCAGAGTCCCTTCCTATCCCCCCTGTCCTTCTGCCTCTTCCTGCCTTCCTTCAGTTCCCTGACTGAGGCCCCTTCCTCTCTCCTCTGCCTCTCCCTGCCTTTGGGGTTTCTCTCCTTTTCCTTACTATTATTTATTCATTGGTGTGTGCTGAGAACTTTCTCCTCTTTTTTCAGAGCTGCCTCAGCCTCTCCTCAGGGTCAGTTGACAATCTGGGTCTAGGGTATCAGGACGTGCCAATCAAGGCTGCAACTCCCTGGAAAATTGGTCAGGTGAGGGCACGTGGTCAAGCCGCTTCTTGTCCTTCATATGCCAGCCCAGGGCAGGGGAAAACAAAGATATTTCTCCTCCTCATGGCATGTAGCAGCTTCAGAAACCTCATGAAAAATTACTTAGTGCGGCCCAGCCATGTGGTTATGAGACAGATGGGCATGTGAAAAAGGAGACCCACCAAGCAACCATATCTCACTGGACTGTATTTCCTCTCCATTATTCATGGTGTCAGGATCACCTTACTGATAACAGGGGTCTCAACTTTACATGGATTTTTTTTTTCTTTTGACCAGTGACCAGAAAATACAAACACCCCCAGGACCTCTGCCTGGAGATGTCATGGCAGTAACAATTTACACCTCCACCCAGCTCCTCCAACCCATTATCGTGCTGTACCAACCACCAGAACCTCCAAACAGTGATAATAAATAAATAAATTGCGCTGTGTACACAGACAGCTGCCTGTGTTGGCCAACCAAACAGAAGCAAAACTTAGATTAATAACTCAGCACAAGCACAAGTATGCCCACCTGACTGTTTCCAGGGGCAAATATTGAGGAAAGATAGGAGAGAGACAGGGAAAATGAATGATGTAACAGCACAGCACTGCAGTGTAAACTGTGCCCAGCACCCCGCTTGTGCCCTGGGTTCTAGCAGGCTCTCATGGCAGATAAGGGAAGGACAAACGCCATGAGATTGGATCAATCTCAGTTGCAGTCAGGAGCTGATGATTTAAAGTCTGACAGAATGAGAACAGAAAAGGGGAAAAATAATATCTTCTTTTTTCTTCAAAGGTGCTGTTATGGGCTTTATCACAGAAAATTAAGTTTAATAAAAAAAACCTGTGGTTTGGAAAAAAACATACAGAATTTCTCCAGTGGAGATGAAGTGCACATAAAGCAGGCAGGGTAGTCAGCCTGGCTCTAAATCCCATTAATGGAAGAGCTGGATTTATGGCAGGGTTGTAGGATGATGATGATGATGCAGAACCTCCAGCACCACCCACTCTGTCTGTGGGATAACTCAGCCCACAGCTTCCTCAAGTGATAAATTAAATGTGATTTGCTTGATGGTGTGCTGCCCAGGTTAATGATGCACTGCCAGTAAGTCAGAGGTTTCATCCACGATGGGTCTTTCATGTACGTGATTTGAAACATTTTAACTTTCATGTACATGATAAAACTGGGGGCTTCCATGGCCCAGCTGGAAGGAGAGGATGGCAGGAGCACACGGAACAGATGTTTTGATGCGCAGCCCACACAGGGTGGCAGTGGCTGGGAAGAAGAGGGTGGAGAGCACCAGGCCCAGAGGCTGCAGGGTTGCTGTGGGTCAGTCCCTCCCTCCTTAGCAGTTGTTTGGCACCAATCTCCAAGAATTTAATGTGGATAATATTTTAGAAAGCAACTGTATTTTAATGGTCCCTGTTTGCTGAGTGAAATCCTTTTCTATTAAGGATCATAAAGTGGATTATTCAGGGAGAGCTTCCAAGTAGGTTAAAGCACAGGTTCGGGATCACACATGAGAATGGCTTTTCCAGGCTCTTAAAACCACAAAGGAAATAAAATTATCACTGTTGTCCCTTATGATACAGCTCCAACTTGCCAAACTCCCAGCATGTCAGCACCACAGGAGCTGCCTGAAATACCCCGATTTTTTCCAGGTCCTTATTTTCTGGAAAGCAACAGAAAGGCAGATCTCTGCATGTCAGTTCTGAGAGCAGGCATGGAACAATTGTCCCAGCAGGCACCAAGGGCACTCTGCTCCAAAGGCACCATCCAAGCTCGTGGATGGTACCAGTCCCAAGGATCCCAGGGATCCTGCAGGGATATTTGATGATGCAGCACATTTTCCCAGACAGATGCTCTGCAGCTCAGTGCATTTCTGGCTGTTGCCTTTCCCCTCTCAGGGAAAGCCACCAGCACACAGCAGAAATTGCAGGTGTAAATATTGCAGCTGAGATCTGGGAGATGGTTTTAGGCTTTGGATGTGGAAAAGCCAGCCATCTCCAGCAAGAAGAAATTAAAAAAAAAAAAATCCACAGCACAGAATAAAAACATGCCTTCAGAAAAATAAAATACATGGAAAAGCAAGGCTCATATTTTTGTTATGTTGTCTTTGCTAAGTTTTAGGTAAAAACTTCATCACATCGAGTCCCTGGGAGCTGCTGCTCTGAACAGCTCCAGCTCAATGCAGCAAAATGTTGACAGCTGAGTGTCACAGAATGGCTTGTAAGGGCCTTTCAAAGCTCATCCTGTCCCACCCCTGCCATGGGCAGGGACACCTTCCACTGTCCCAGGCTGCTCCAAGCCCCATCCAGCCTGGCCTGGGGCACTGCCAGGGATCCAGGGGCAGCCACAGCTGCTCTGGGAAACCTGTGCCAGTGTCAAACCAACCTCACCAAGAAAGAAAAAAACATTACTTTGACAGCAGAGCTGTTGGAGTAGGAGAAATGCCTTTTTCTCCTACTCCTTTTTCTCCTTTTTCTGTACCGAGAGATTTAGATTTAGGATGCTCGTGGCATGTCTGGAAGCAGCCTCAGGCTGGTGCAGCCCCAAAGAGGGACAAAGCACAGCTGCTTTGCAGAAATATTGCAATTAATGCCTCCTGTGTCATGAGGAATGATCTGAGGCACTGAAAGCACCCTGGAGCAGCAGGACAGTTGTCCCAGGGAGAACCATCCCTCTGAGATAACTCCAGCCTCGCACTTCACCTTGTCCTGGTTCAGTAGAGCAGGAGTTTAGGTGCAAGCCAGAGATGGATCCCCTCTATCAAACTGGCTGAAGTGATGGGGGAGAAGAGACATTTACCATGTCTTGATCCAGCTTTGCTCCACACTCCTCCTTCGTCTGTCGCTTCATTTTAATTAAAAAGAAAAGTGCCGAGAACGCTCCACCTCGCCTTTGTACTTTTTGTGAATAACGGCCGGGAGAGGAACAATAGGATTTATTGGTGCATAAAGAACTACCAGAAAAGCAAGCAAGCTATCGGTGAGAACCATTAGTTACAACTGTCAGCAGTATTTATATGGGTTTATACTTAAACTCCACATTCTGCAAGAGATTCTCCCAAATCCTCCCTCCCAAAATGACTCAGGCCAGAGCCCAGCAGAGCATCACATTCGAGGGAGACTTCTTCTATTATAACAGATTTGGTAGGGTAAAAGAGGTCAAATTCTGTCTTTTTGAGGTCCTGACTCACCTGTAAACTTTTTTCCCCCTAAAGTGTGGAAACCTGTCCAGTGCTAAGCCTGGAATTACCCATTATTAGGCAATTATATGATTAATAACAAAAATTACCACATAATATTAGGCAATGCATCAACACACCTTTTCTTTAGCTCATTCTCTTCCCTGTCACTCCTATTTTGCACTGATTACAATAAAATCCAGATGCCTGTACCCACGTGCCATACAACACAGCTGACACATCCCAAAGAAACCTTAGAAACATTTGTCCCACCCTGCTTCCCAAGGCAGATGCAGGGAAGCCTCCTGTTTCACAAGTTGTTTTTCAGTACATGCTGCTCTGCAGTTATGGTTAAGGAAGATTGTTTTCTCATTTTTCTTGCACAGTCTGGGAGGGAAATTTGAATAAAGAAATAAACTAGTTGATAAATAGAACAAAAAACTAAACAAACAAATGAATAAACAAATGAATAAAAATAAATAAATAAAGTCAGTGTGTGCATGCATGGTCTATGTTTTAAGTGCTCTCTTGGTGACCAGCACAGCCCATGGAGATGAAGGCAAAGAAAGTGACTGCAAGGGGCAGACAGCAAGGCTTAGGTCAGGCACAGGCAAAGCACTTTCCCAGATGTTTTATGAACCAGCTGTTTTAATTTGCTGCCCCTGTGCAAACCCATGGGGGTGTTCAGGTTGAGGTGTAATGTGAATAAAAAGGGCAACTTTGACCTCCAGTTATGAGAGCTTTGGGTGAGTTTGGAGCACTCAATGCTCTGCCCAGGGCATCTGAAATACCAGGCAAACAGCTTCAGAATGTTTTATTTTCCTGTGCATATTCTTGGCATTGAAGCAGGCTCTACCCCCATCTCTGGATAGTTTCTTGGAAGTGCTCCCGGCAGCCCAGCCCATCACACACTTATTGTAGATGTACTCACAGAGCCCCCCTCCTCAGGAAAATGAATTTGTTTACCACCATATAAACAAATAGCAAAGGATTCCTTTAGCTGAGACATTTCATTTCTCTGCCATGCACCTGAGTGGTGCAGGAGGTTCCCCCAGGCTGGGCAGAGGAGATGCTGTGGGAGCTGCTGGCTGGTGTTGCAGCACAGTCATGGCAGGTTTAATCAAATCCCAGTGCCTCCCTTCAGCTTGGCTTCCCCCCCCCCCCCCCCCACTCCACCCGGCTACTCACTACTTTCTCTTAATTTTTTAAAAATTTATTTATTTTTGGTTTTTACTTCAATAACAAAACCCTCAGGGGGATCCCCTCTGTGGGATGCAGGGGTACAGAGAGAGGCAGTTCGGGGATGCAGGGGTACGGAGACACCTCGGGCAGGCTGGAAGGGTGTTGGAATATCCCTGGGGTTTGGTGCGAGCTCGCTGCTTCCAAGCACATGGGCACATCGGCCTCTGCTGGTAGAACGGGGTTTAGCCGAGAGAAATGTTTCCTGGCAAAACGCAGCGAGGAGTTGGGCATCCCATGGAGAGCAGCAGCAGCCCCGGGAAGCGCAGCATCTATCCCCAGGGAAATGCTGAAATCCAAGGAGCCCTCAAAAGCCTCCAGCCAGCAGCTCCCACAGCCACCTCCAGCTCAGGATGAGGGAAACTACATCACTCAAGGTTGTAAGAAAAAGCCTTGAAAACGGCAAAAGGGCATGAAGGCTCTTAACAGATTTTGCGTGGAAAAAAAACCCCAAAAACTGTATATATGCGTCCTGTATCTTTCAAGAACAGGTGATTGAAGTTAGGGTCTTAAATCCACCTCACCACAGATGTTTGTTGGACTTCTCCACAGCACAGAACTGTCCCAGGCACCAGAACACCTGGGGCAGCCCCTGGAGCTCACCTGCACCTCAAGATTCAGGCAGTGTTACCTGTCCAGCTTCAGGGGCCACAGCAGCTGCAGGAGCACCGAGCTCAATGCAGCCTCCAAACACTGGAAAAGGGAAGATTTAGCCTGGATTTATATTGGAAATTAGAGAGAAATTCCTTACTGTGGCTGTCCCATCCCTGGAAGTGTCCCAGGCCAGGCAGGACAGGGCTTGGAGCAACCTGGGATAGTGGGAAGTGTCCCTGACTTCCAGCTGGATGGGGTCAGCTTTAAGGTCCCTCCCAGCCCAAATTATTCTATGACTTTATGATTTTGCACAGGTCTTTTCTCTGATGAGACTTGCCATAGAAACAAGGAGTATGATGCCCTCATCTGCTTTTCTCTGGAGCTGCTGTGCCTTCAGTTTGAAGGCTTCTTCCAGAAATGCAGGATCTGCTCCTGATGCCCACAGCTGGCAAGTTATGCATGCAGTAATTCACTAATTTTTATTCAAAATCTTAAATTCTTTTAGAATTATTTTTATTTTTAGACTTATTTTTATTTTAGAATTATTTTTTCCACAAGTCTGGAAAAAAGCATTTTAATGCAGTTAGTGTGAAACTGAACCCTTAAAAGAACAAGTCTGATGAAAGAGGTGTTGTTTTGTTTGTTGTTGTTGTTGTTGTTTTAAATCCATTTAATTCACGAGATTTAAGCACTGCTAAGAATTAATTAACAACAATTAAAACCAGATTGAACTGTGATTGTGATTAAAAACTCGAGTGTACATGTACTCAGCAAACACAAGCTCAAAAAAATCTCTATTTGCAACTTTCTGCTTAAACAGAGGGGCCTTGAAGCTGAGAAGTCAAACTCTGTCACCAAAGGAGTTGTGCAACACGGCGTTGGGAAGAATGTGATCCAAACCCTCTTTAAGGGAGTTTAACAACATGAAAAAAATGGTAAAGGGATTTATTATATTTTCAACTGCTTCTTCAGCTGCTTTTTAGGAAGGTGATAAGAAAGTAAGTGATAAGAAGATCAGGAATTTCAAGTGTACACAGGTAAAACTCCAGTGCAGGAGGGACAAAACTATCAGCTAAACAGCTTAAAGGACATTATTTCTATTTAAACCAGCTGTGCAGGCAGCTCTATCTAAAGCATTAGCTACAATTAAGGTGTTGCACCTGGCTTCCTACTGAAGAGACTTTTTACTTAAAGACTAGCAGCTCAGCTCATGCTGATTCCAAGAGAATAGGAGACTGAGCCCCAAGACTGCAATCCATCTTTTCCTTCTCATCATAATATAGGTTATCCCAGCCACCAAACATGGGAAGAGTTATTCTGAGCACTTCTGTCCTTGAGCATCCTACCCAGGAGCCTCCATTGTCTTGCTCAGGGTTATTTTAAGTTTCCCCAGGAAGGATCAGCCTACCTCCTTGCCTGCTACAACCTTCTGATGTGGCTGTTCTGCCAGAAGACTACAAAATCCAGCATTTCCTGAGAAGACTGTGACTCACCTCAGCTTTAGGTGTTTCAAAGGACAATGTTCTTTCCCAGCAAAGAGGAACACCGCAGGTCACAACGAGAGGCAGCAGCAGAAGTGCCAGGGATGCCAGGAGCAAAGCAGCTGCCTCCAGGCACTGCAGCAGGGGTGAAGAACCCTGAGAGCTCTGTTTTGTGAGCTATTGACCGCGCTGAGATTTCAAGCATCAATTGAGCCACTGGGACTAATCAATGCTGAAGCTCAGAGCAGGTTAAGCAATCACAGGGACTCTGCTTCTCTCCCAGGGACATGTTACATGTCCCTGCTGCCTGCATTTGGGGGGCTGCTCCTCCCTGCAGAGCCCTGGCCCCCTCTGCCTGCTCCTGCACAGCTCCCACCCTCCAGCCTGCTCCTGCACAGCCCCAGGAACCAGCTGCAGCTCCAGGTCCTGCTCAACTCCTCCCTTGCCCAGGCACTGGGATAGCTCTGAGGGGGGAATTTGCACCCTTATAAATTCATTCCCCAACATCCTGTCTAAACTGATGTCTGTGGGGGAGGCCAGGCACCATCCCAGTCCAACATTCCCCAGCTTCTCCCTTCTCACTCCAGTGCTGTTTTGGGCACTGCATCCATCCCGGCACCCACTGCCCCAGCCCTGATCTTCCTCCTCTTCAGTTCAGCTCATTTTGCTCCATCCAGAAGAACATTCAAAGCCACCCCTGAACTCCAAGCTGTTTGCTTTTCACACCTCTGCCTAGCTTAGGCCAACAGCCCCATATCCATCCATATGCAGGGCTGCCACTTCCACTGGGGAGAGGAGATTTGAAGGGGAAAAAAAGGGAGAGAGGGCTCCAGGTCCACACTTTCCTGGTAATTCCAGCCGACGGACCAGGCTGCATTTCCATCCTTCTTCTCACTGCATCATGAATAGCACATCTTTGCTGCACTGATCTACCCCCTGCAGAGTTAATCATTCTTTTCACTAACCTGCATGCTCTTGGGATTAGATCTTTCAGCAAAAAAACCTGACTATAAACCAAGTTATGAGCCAAAGGGCATGTTTAGGGAGCACCCATGTGGGCAGGACTCCTGCAAACTGACCGACCTGCTCCCACCTCAGCACTCTGCTCACAGGCAGGCCAGGAAAGAGATTCTCCCTTGAATTAAGAATAAATACACCTCCTCCTTTGAAAAGCATATTAATTAATGGCATTCATTAGGGAGGTAGCCAGGAAACCAGGTAATTTAATTTCTCGAGTACACAATGTCAGGAAAGATAATGGGCCCAATGCCAGTGCTGCCAACAAGGTGAAACCTCTTTCATTTATTATCTGAGAGGTGGAGAAGTCAAGCATGAACGTCAGAGTGTCACTGGAGAAACCAGATACACCAAGTAAGTACTAAATTATCCAAATGAGTCCATTATATCTATTGCTGCCATGCACCGCCTGAGGGAGATGGGAAAGCTCTCCCAGCAGAGCAGGGATGCCACGGGCCAGTGCTCTCCTGCACGTGAGAAGCTTTGCTGGGCTGGGGGACCACACAGATAGACAAAAATTATAGAGGGGAAAAAGAAAAACCTACCAGGCAGCAGAAAAACCTACCAGGAAGTCGTGAGCATGCCCTCACACAATAGTGCATCCAGCTCTGTGGACCCTCAGCATCAGAATGACATGAGCATATCCAGAGGAAGCCACAAAGAAGCCCCAAGGGCTGGAGCACCTCTGTTCTGGAGACAGACAGCTGGGGTGATCATGCTGGAGAAGAGAAAACTCCAGAAGAGCTCTGGTTTTCTTCAAACATCTCGTGGAACTTAAAAATAAACCAACCCAACAGAAAGTAGCCCAGCCCAAAAGCTTTTCCACCCTTTGAAAAGATAATTTTGGGCTTGAGCTGGGGGGAGATAGTGGATTTATGACAGCCACTTGCCCAAGCTGATTTAGCAAAGTTGGGACAGAAATATGAGCAAATGGTCCCATCTCCCCCATCCCTTCCTTGGCACAAGTGTTGACCTTTTTCACCTTGGGCTGTCCCAGCCTTTCCTTTCCAGGGACCCAGCAGCAGTCAGGGGAAGCAAGATTGCCTCAAAGCAAGCAAGTACAGGGCAGCTCCCCTTCCTTTTCCATCCCTAAAGAAATGCAAATGTATTTTTTCCCTCCTCTGAATGATAAGCCACCTCAGTACATTAATTTCCCTAATCACCATCATTGCAGTGCACGACTAAGTTCTCCTAATTCATAAAAAGCACTGTACTCCAACACTAAATCTGACCTGGGGAATTTATTCCTTCCTTTAGGACAGGTTTGAAATTACTTTTGGATATACCTAAACCCTTTAAGATTGGAATTGAAGCGATTTCACTGAAACCATGTTTGATTTCTCTCTCCAGAAACAGAAACCCTATCCTGCACATATCTCCAAGGGAAAGTGTTCCTGTTATCCGAAACGGCATTAAGATTTAATACAAACAACACAGTAATTTAGCCTTTTAAAATTCAATAATGGCTCCTCTGATTTGACACACAGTGAAGTTGATTGCAGAACTACTATTAACTTCAACAATTTGGCTGCAAGCTTCCTGACGAATTCAAAATTACATCCAAATCACACAACATCATTTATTATGATGTAAGCTATTATACATTAAATTAAAATCAAAGCTTGCAGATGTTTTTACAGCTCTGTTTACTTAAAAGTTACACAACTAAAGAACACTATTTAAATTTTTTTAAATTTTAAACCTATGCACTGTCTTCTGAACCCAAGTACATTGAATATTTAATGCAAACACGGAATCATAGAGTCATTAAGTTTGGAAAAGCCTCCAAGATCATTGAGTACAGCCATTAAACTGTGTGATCCCAATGAGAATTTAGTGCTGCCAAGCAAAGCCATGGCCACTGTTGGCATTTGTCAGCAGGAATAAGTGCTTTCAGAGTTCAGACCCATAATTGATGTAATGGCAGTAAATATACAGACCCTGATGAGTATCCTCCAACTTCAATGGAGTTAAGCTTTGAAGAGATTTCAGAAAATCCTGGAATGGTTTGGGATGGGAGGAACCTTAAAGCTCATCCATCTTGTGCGGGGAAGGACACATTTCACTGTCCCAGGTTCCCCCAAGCCCTGTCCAGCCTGGCCTTGGACATTGGCAGGGATGGGGCAGCCACAGCTTTTGTGCAAAAACTTCTCCAATTCCTCTATCAAATCCATGTGTTGGAGACCAGAGGATCAGCAATGATTAAAGCCTGTGGTCCCCAGTGTGCTGTTCAATCCACAGAAATTTGCAGAAAATATCCCAATCCTGTAAGTCATCCTTGCCCTGCTCACTGAAAGAGAAAGATCTAATCCAACAACCCCAGAAGGGCTCAAACACTCAGCTCTTCAGATGCTGCCAAATTACCTCTGAAACTTGTATTGATTTCGTCCTCAAAATTTGCCAAAACATTGCTCAGCCTCCCTGGCTGCCCCTGACCCTCCTCTCCCGTGGGATGGAGCAGCTGCATGGACAGAAATTTCCTGGCAGCAGCGCCCAGACACATCTGTGGTCTACACCTTAAATACTTCCCTGGTGCAAATGTTGCCTTAGATTTGAAAACATTCGTTAACAGCATAGCCCCAGCCAGAGAAGCCTCTCTTCTGGGATAATAGGGGAAAAATTTCCTTTATTTGTAATTTCATGGTCAGCCTGCAGTGGCATTAGTGTTCCCAGCTGGAAATGGGTCCCTGCTGGGCTGAGCAGTGCAGAAACCACACTGAGAGGGAAAGCCCTCATCCCAAAGGATCTGTGCAGGCAGGAGGGACACAGGACTGTAGGAGCAATGGGAGGTGGGATGGTGGGGATGGACAGAGACAAGAGATCTCTGCAGCCAGGTCAGGATCTTGGGGTTTATTGCAAAGGGCCTGGCTGCAGGGGCCTTTTGGAACGTGGGGTTTATTGCAAAGGACCTGGCTGCAGGGGCCTTTTGGAACGTGGGGTTTATTGCAAAGGACCTGGCTGCAGGGGCCTTTTGGAACTTGAGGTTTATTGCAAAGGGCCTGGCTGCAGGGGCCTTTTGGAATTTGGTGTTTATTGCAAAGAGCTTGGGTGCATGGGCCTTTTGGGATTTGGGGTTTATTGCAGAGGGCCTGGGTGCAGGGCCCTGCTGGGATTTGGGGTTTATTGCACAGGGCCTGGGTGCAGGGCCCTGCTGGGATTTGGGGTTCATTGCAGAGGGCCTGGGTGCAGGGCCCTGCTGGGATTTGGGGTTTATTGCAAAGGGCCTGGGTGCAGGGCCCTGCTGGGATTTGGGGTTCATTGCAAAGGGCCTGGGTGCAGGGCCCTGCTGGGATTTGGGGTTTATTGCACAGGGCCTGGGTGCAGGGCCCTGCTGGGATTTGGGGTTTATTGCACAGGGCCTGGGTGCAGGGCCCTGCTGGGATTTGGGGTTTATTGCAAAGGGCCTGGGTGCAGGGCCCTGCTGGGATTTGGGGTTTATTGCAAAGGGCCTGGGTGCAGGGCCCTGCTGGGAGCTGCAGCCACAGCTGGAGCAGGCCCCAGAGAAGAGAGGGGTAGAGAGGATGAGAGGGAAAGACAGTAAACCATAAAAGAGTAAAAGGGGTAAAAGGCAAGAAGCAAGAGAGCTAAGAGAGTGAGGTTCCCGTTACAATACAATAAATCTTCTTCTGTGTTGAATATTCAATTTCTCACTAACCCATCTAATACAATATACAAATCTTATAGCATTTCTATACACCCTGTAAGAATCATTACATTACCATACTGTGCTGCATTTTAAACCCTAAAAACTCCTCTCTGGGCCCTTTGTGCCAAGCTGTAGGGTATGCTTTGACCCTTGGGCCTGTCTGCAAGCAGAGGGTGTTGCTCCATCAAAAGGGGATTACCTTCAGTCAGCCACACCATTGTTTTCCCATTGTTCTGTAACTAAGGGATCTCAAAGCTTGCTTTCATTTCAATCTCGCTTATAGTTTCTGTATTCTCAAAATCTTTTGCCAGGCAATCATATTTATAAGGCTTTCCAGTGTCATCTTCCCCAGCACAGGGCAGCAGCAGGACCACCAGGCCAGCACAGCCGAGCTGGGGACACCTCCTGACACCATCCCTGTGTCCTGCTTCAGCAGTCATTGAGTCACCAGCCACAACTGCACTAAAACCCCCAAGTTTTGGGTGTTGCAAAATGCACCAGCCATCGATGAACCACAGCTGCAAACCTTACACGGGAGGCATCAGAGAGGATGGAGAGCTCTAAAAGCAGGGGCAGAGCTGCTGGGGCATTATTTCGTTTAAAATTGAAATAAAAAATAAAAATAAGAAAACAACTCCAAAGACCCCAACAACAACAGTAAAGACCTAAATCCCTAAACAAACAAACAAACAAAAATACCCCAACAAAGTTTTGTTTTTGCAATCCTGTACAAAAATTGTGTCCTCTTAATTTTTCACCCTTTCTAACACTAATCGTTCCCAGAAAGCTCACAACAAGGCAGAATTTCCAGGACCTGATGTTAAGAAGGAAACAAAAAAACACTTCTGCAGTTCTTTTACAGATTGGAAATGCTGTGAATCCTACAAGCCCTATCCAAACTCTGACATGGGATTTCAAGTGGTACCTCTGAGTCTGCTTAAACACAGAGAGGCTGAACGGGTTTATTTCTCTTTTAATTCACACCAAATCTGAGTCACCCTGGTAGCATTGTCTATCTTTCATCATACCATCCTCACCCACCCAATGCTCTTTATCTTGAAGAGGTATTAGGGCTTTGCAGCACACAAAGTACTCCAAAGATGTAGTAAAAGTTGACTTCTGGCCAAACTTCTTTCTTCTTTCAGAGATTTGTTCACCTTTTTTCTTGTATCAGCCGTAAAATTATCACCACCAATTTTTCTTTTTTAATTTTTTCCTTTTTTTGCTAAGAGAATTAGTTTAAAAGATTTCTGCCAAAGAGGATTAGAGACGTTGTTACAAGCTGCCAAGAAACAAGAGTGCAAGTGTATGTACGTGTGTCTGGGAAAGGATAAAAGTGAAATAACTGCAGCTGAACTTGCTCAGATAACAGCAAATAAATACAAAACTTTCTATTATGCTGACACAAGAAATAGAAAAGCTGTCAGAGTTACAGGGATCCGGACCTAACCCAGGAAACAGCAATACCCCTTATCTGTCTGTGCCACGGATTTACTCTCAGGCTGTCAGGCTTGATCTAGTTATTTCCAGCAGGACTCACTGCTTCCCACACCTTATCTGAATATGGCTGTAAGTAGCTGTGCACATGCAAATAAAGCTCTCCTAAATGCACAAGACCAGCTTCCTCCCCAGGTACCCTCATGAATCCTTAGCCCCTTTCCCAGCTCTCTCTGTGTTATTTGTCCACAGGTGACTCCAGCACAGCTGCACAAATGCTCTCCCTCCGGTGATAGAGGGCAAGAAGCAAATCATCAGGTCGCAAAATCCCGGGCTGGTTTGGGTGGGAACATGGGCCATGATCAGAGACACCTTCCACTATCCCAGGTTGCTCCAAATCTCATCCAACCTGGCTTTGGACACTGCCAGGGATGGGGCAGCTTCTTTGGGCAACCTGTGTCTGGGTTGCAGCACTTCAGGACAAAACCTGCCTGGCTCCCTCCTGCAAAACCACCAATAAATTCTGTTACAGCCCAAGTGAATGGCAAACCAAGTTTAATACCTATTCACACTTCCCATGGTAAACAGTTCTGTTTTAGTCTGGTGATTCCACGTCCTGCTGATCAGCCTGAGACTGCTGAGACTGGATGGCAACACTGAAATGTTGGGGGTTTTAGAAACAAAGCTTCCAATACTGGAGAATTCAGCATAGTTACAATAAAAGTTCACCACCTCCCCAGAAATCATCTCCTGGCTTCAGCTTCCAACATCTTTTGTATTGGCAAGTGCCAAATTGAACCCAGACTGGCTTTGGGTGCCCAGGCTGGCACTGGCACAGAAACCACATTGAGGTAAACCCAGGTGTTTGACTTTTCTATTTTCAGGGATATTTCCAAGCTTTTCACCATTATTCTTTGAACTCTATTTCCACAGGTACAAGTCCCATCACAGTAGGAGTTGGTGGTTAACTTGCTTTCACACTTGTAGACGTGCTTTTTATGTCAGTGCATGTACTGACAGATCAGCAGAGGGATTTTTTTTTTTTTTTCCATTTTGTAAAACATAGATCAAGAGCCAAAAACAGCTAACTCAAACCCCAACGCACCCAGAAGGCTTTCACTCCTGAGAAGGGTTTGCACCAGCCCTAGAATGCTTTACCAACTGAAGCACAAGTGCAGAAAGCACAGAATCATTCAGGCTGGAAAAGACCTCCAGGATCACTGAGTCCAGCCATTCTCCCAGCACTGCCAAGGCCACCACTGTCCCCAGGTGCCACATCCAGATGGCCTTTGGATCCCTCCAGGGACGGGGATTCCACCACTGCCCTAGGCAGTTCAAATACTTAACAACACTTTCTGTGAAGAAATTTTTCCAAATATCCCATCTAAATCTCTCCTGGTGCAATTTGAGGCCGTTCCCTCTCCTCCTGTACCTGTTCCGTGGGAGCAGAGCCCGACCCCACAGCTGTCCCCTCCTGTCAGGAGCTGTGGGGAGTGACAAGAGACCCCTGAGCCTCCTTTTCTCCAGAGCAAACCCTTCCCACTGCTCTGTGTTGCAGCACCAGCCGCCACAAAGCAAGCAGGTGATGATTTTCTTTCCACTCCGTTAGTTTGGAAATTAGATTTCTGAAATTACTGTCTCAAGACCAACCCTCAATATCCATCTAAGTGATGATTGTGATGCTACACAGCCGAACTCACTCAAAAACAAAGAGGAGGATGGCAGTGACTTCCATTTGCTAAGGGAAAAGGACACCATGGCAGGAGCAGGGAGAGCTGGGGTAATGTGCAAATATATATGCACAGTACACAGACTGTAAACAAGTATCTGAAGCACTAGGACAAACAGAAAGGAGAAAAGTAATCCAGCCGAGCTAACACTGTCTTTGCAGTGGGCCTCAGCACACAAAGGACAGACATGAAATATCAAAGCAGACACACAATATAAAATAACCTGACACAGAGAAAACCAAAACCAACCAACCAAAAAACCAAAACCAAACAGAAAACCCCAAGCAAAACAAACAAACAACCCCCCCCCATACAAAGGGCACCTTTACAAGAGGACATGCACAGAGAAATGTTATTAATGTGTGTCTATAATCTAGGAGGCATAAGTGATTGAGAGCCAATTCCCATTCTGACCTTTGTACAGAAAGCATTCATGGAATTTATTTTTATTCCCTTCACAAAGAAATTGCACAAGGCCAAATTTCCCAACTCTTATTGTCCTACCTTGAGACATATCTTGTGCTGTTTTCACCAGGGCTAAAGAAGTACACCTAAATAGGTTTCTTAGAAAAATTTCGTCAGACAAAGGCCGCCAGTGTCACCAGAAGAGCAGCCTGTGCACTCCTCAGGGGCTCTGGGCAGAGCTGAGGACAAACCTCCCCCTCCTTATCCCTTATCACAGCAGTCTCCGAGATGTTCAAAACCCACCCAAAAATCCCTGCCTCAGAGATCAGTAATTAGGGCCATGCCTCACTGGGCATCCTCCATCCCCTGCTTGGGTTCAGTCCAGCAGCGCACCCAGGACAGGCTTAAAATTAAGCCTCAGACCCCAGGGTCCAAACCAGGGATTTTTGTAGTGATGTTAAAGCTGCTGAAAGAACAGGGAACTGCTCCAAGTTTCAGCTGTACATGATCTCCAACACATAAAGGAGAAATCATGCACCTATATGAAATACACGAGTTTATTTCATGTGATGCTACAAAGCAGAATAATTAAAATATATCATTAATAAAGAGTCTGTGAAAGTGTAACTACTCTTTGTCTTTTGAGAAGATTTACTTTCACACCACTTCATGTGCAAATAAAGAGAAATAAAGCAGGAAAATCTCCTGACCATTTACCATTTTTGCCATCAAGATTTTCCATACAGCTCAAACCTCATTGCCAGGGTCAGGACATTTAATTGTTTGGGTTGAAAAAGACCTTTAAAGATCATCTGGTCAGCAACCCCTCTCCCCCACCCCAAATCTTCAAGTCTGCATTATTTCATTTAAAATATTAGTAAGCCTCCTGTCTTGTTCTGCAGCAGCCTAACCTATGCCCCCCCAGCCATATGGATTTGGAGAAGCTTATTATAATCATAAGCTACCAAATCATCATTTAAGTTTTTAGTTCCTCATTATTAACTTATGTAAATTCAGCTCCTTTGAGAGTGGAGCTGTGGCAGGGAGTGAACAGGGCACTCCACTGCTCTTAACCCCAATTTATGCATGCTCTTACAGGCATCTTCCACCTGTGCCAAAGAACAGCAGCACTCATTTTTGATGTCACCTGTCTCCTCCTGCAGGAGAGGATATAAAAATTATATAAGCTTTGAGATTCTGGGGGGAAAAAAAGAAAAAAAAAAGCAACAAAACAAACAACAAAGGGTGTCAGTGTAGCTTTTTTACCTGTCTACAAAATATCAGTATTAGGCTCAAAGTAAACAGAAGCTATTATGGCAGTTTGCTGCATCCCTTCAGCCTGAAGGCTTTTTCTCTGCATATTTTTACTTCTTTCTCCTTATAGAGATAAAAGACTCTGAAGGTATATTTTTTTCTCTCTGATTACAGCAGGAAAACAAAAATCATATTACAGCTTCTGATTCTAACTGAATGTTGTTTCATCTCGTTTGCTGGAGGGGAAGGGGGTCTGTGTACTCACAGATTTGGGGGTAATAAAGACAGAAAAGTGAAGACCACTGCCCTACCAGCAGACTGCAGCCTCTTCCCCAGCCACATGGTGCCCATTCTTATTCTGGAAGTGCTGAGCCAGTTCCCTCCTTCAGCTCCTGGGTGCAGGTTCCTGAATGGAGCCACCTGAGAGAGGAAAAAGCTCTTCCCAAGGTCTCAGGTGCCCTCAGCAGAGTTCAGCCAGGAGGGAGTCGGGGTATTTACCTGCCAAAGTCAGCTGGGAGCCCTGACTGAGTTAATGAGGGCTTTAAAAAAATATGAAGCCACCAAGGACCTATTGACTTCTCAGAGATGTCAAGGAAATTATACCAAAATATTATTATTATTATTATTATTATTATTATTATTATTATTATTATTATTATTATTATTATTATTATTATTATTATTTTGTTGTTGTTTTGTTGTTATTTATTAATATTTAATACTTAATATTTATTGTTAATTAAAAATTAACATTAACATTGTTGTTGTTTTGTTGTTGTTGTTGTTAACATTAACATTTACATTATTATCATTATTTATTGTTGTTGTTGTTATTGATAATAATAATGATAAAAAAAGAATTGTCCGCTAATTCAGCCATTGCATGTTCACCCAAGAATTCCCACTTAATTCACTTTGACTTTCTCCATACAATAGAAAGTAGATCCATTTTATCCTCTTGTACAAAGGTGGAGAAAACCTGCAGTTTCTGACTTTCAGCATCAAAGAAGAGTCAAATCCCCTTCTCAAGGCACAGACCGGGTTTGTTTGATGGAGTCAATCCTATTTAACTGAGGATATTCAGTCATGAAGACAAATGGACCTTACAGGTTTTTTGTGCTTTTCAGCATGCAGACCTCAGCACAGATTCCCTCCCTCTTTCCCCAGCATTTTCTGCTTGGGAAAAGGAACAAAGGACGACTGGGGAGAGCGGTACACCATGGCCAGCTTGTACTCCTGACCAAAGGGCAGGTCACTGCTGCTTTGCAGTAGGGAGAAAATCAGGTCAGAGCAGGAATTCTTAGGAAAATGTGCTGGAGAAACCCTGCGTGGAGGACACCATCTGCTGCTCTTCCTCAGGTCACAACTCACCAGCTGCACTTTCCATTGTAAAACAAATAGTTTTCGCTGTAATTAAAACGCTGCATAATCACAGAGCTGCTCCTGTGAAGATCTGGCCACCAACAAAAGGATACATCACTGGGTCTCTCTGAAAGAGCAAACTTTGAGGTTTGATGTGTGACTTTGAAGGCATTAAGCCTACCAGCCCTGTCACAGGGGGTGTTGGGGGGTCTCAAGGTGCTCAAGCCTTAGCTGGCGTGGCACTGCCAGCCCACAACACCAACCACGGTGTTCACCCTGCAGCACACCATCCCTCAGAGAAATATCTGAATTTAGGCACCATTTCTGTTTGCCTGCCCCAGTGCTCTGTGCCTGTGTTCAGGTGAGCACATACTGAAGTGGTCTTTGCTTTGCTGGCTTTGGTAAATTCAAAAGGACAGAGCTTGAAACAACTAATGGAGCTGGTTAGTGAACTCAGCTGCTTCAGAGAGCTGAGGGAACAAAGTATGGAGACTTCTTGTGTTAGAAGTTCAAAGCTCATTATTTCCAATGTAAAGAGTATTTTATGGGGGTGATGGGAGACATACTGAAAGAGTCAGTCTGAGTCAGACTTTGGAGTTAATAAATAATAAGATATATTGCAATGTGGATTTTGTAAATAGAGAGAACTAACATGAATTCTTTTTCTGATTACTGACTACTTTTTCAAGGAATGAAAATGCGCCAGCTCTCATATATTTGCAAGTTAGTCTGTTAGGGAATAAACTGTGAAGTGGAAAAGAACTTAATCAGCTAAAGAAGGTGTGGGCTGATTCAAGTGTTGGGCAGGGAAAAAGAGTCAAGGAGGTTTGCTGAAAGGTGAATAAATGAGCCAGAGCTTATCAAATGGAAACCCAGCATATATGAAAGATGTGGGGGGAAAAACCAAAACACAGGAATAATCAATATGAAGGAAAAGGTTTTTCCATTCCTTTAGATGCAAATCTGCTCCAAGCATATGGAGCAGCTCCCAAGCACATGATACCACTGCCCACCTCATCCTTCTCCTCCTGGATTTCCTATCTGGCAGCCGTCCTTTGAGTTGGGTTGGGTTTTGCTTTTTTAGGTGTTTTTCATATCAGTCTCATTGACTGTGATAGCAAGAGGAAAAACTGCTACTCAGGTGCTGCATTAACATCCTCATTAAATAATAAAATTTGTGCTTGTGAAGTTTTTATAATTTTTTATGTGGTTTATTTGGTGTCCCTTTGATCTGGCAGCAGTTACATCTCCTGGATACATACTTAACACCAGAGAAAACTCCTCAAAAAGACAGAAGAGCATAAAAATATGTGGGCTGCCCTTATTCAAACCAGGCAGGGGTGTTGGTGGGGTGAAGAGGATGTTCCATCACAGAAGGAGTGAGGCCACTGTCAACTGGAGCTGTGGAATTCAGCAAAGAGCAGAGCAATGGGCCTCATTTACACAAAACCCAGCTCAGCTGAGTGTCTTGGGGACCATTTCTGAGATATTTTGCTGTTGAAGGCAGAGTTTCTGCTTGGCTTTGAGGGAATGGCCACAAGGAGCCGTCCTGCACACAGCCAGGAGAGGTGGCCCAGCACCTCACTGATGGGCACACCAGTGCTGTGGGAGGGTTCTGGCACCACAAAATATCTCACACAGCCAGAACTGGGGGGGTTTTGAGCAGCTTCCACCCCACAGGACCATCAGCAAGCCATTATCTGACAATCAGATCATGATTCTGAGAGGCAATTGCCCCTGGGTGCCTTAGGGCTCCATGGTGAGCGCAGGTGGAGACGGGGAACACTTAAGGATGTGTCCTTGAAGGTAAAGGCAGGGACAAGATGCTCAGAGAAAGGAAAGAAATGAGTAGGTGGCGAGCAGGAACATTCCCCCCTCAAATATGAGGAGGGCAAGCTATGAGCTGTGTCTGGGAATGCCTCTGCATGACATTTTCCTGTGCTGCTCTTTGCATGGCAGAGCTGACTACATTGATATTTTGAGTTAGGTTTTAAGCCAACAAAACCCTCACACTCCCCTCAGCCCATTCTAGTCTGTAATTTCATGTTGAAAAAAATCAGAATAATCTGAAATATTTTCTGCAGGGTCACGTTTATATATATTTTGAATTCTGGACTGTAGTTTGCAAAGATATTAACCAATTCTAGTTAGAATTTGAAGTCAAATGCTGTCCCACTCCAATCATCTTTGATATGCCTGTCTTGATCTGTTTTCCCTTGATGCCCTTCTCCTGAAAAGATACTCAGGAAACACTTAAGACATATCTCTGTGCAATAAATAAAGCAGCAACATTAATAGTTAAGCACTTAATAACCGTCTATAAAGATATGGCAATAAAGTAAATTAATACTTCAGGGTCCTGATTTGTGTCTCACTTACAGTGGTGTTCCAGCTCTAAAACTATTGGTTTCTGCTGGGTCATTTACAGACAAGCAGTGGAGGTTAGCCTGACCTTGCATTGCTCCAATAAATACATTAGAGCAACAACAGACCTGGAGTCAGAAGGAGTTTGCAACAGTAGCATGGTGTAAATAATACATGGATATTAGAAAAGCAATTACATCCCAATATCAGAGCCCATATCATGAGCACAAACTGCTCTGCAACACAAGCTGGGTCTGTGGGGATGGAGGCCCTTCCTAAATTACAGCCTCACAGATCAGCTGGATGTTCCCTCCCTCTGGAGTTATGCAAATCTGCTTCAAGCTTAGGGTCAGCCCAATTTTATTTCATTTATTTTTTTTAAGCAGATCTCTTCATCTTTCAGAAAGAGCAATGCCCAACTTTGGCCCTGGAAAGGTGTGGGATGACATCTCCATTTAGCTCTGGTGCCTCCAGGCTGGTGCAGAGGTGGGAGAACAAAGGCAGGATGGTCAGGAAAACTGCCTTTTGTAGGGAACAAAACCAAATCCTGGCCTAAGCTGATAAGTCTGGGCTGTGTTTCTGCTAAAGCCTTGGCAAGGAGCTCACATGTTGGCTCTACACTGGACATGCCTGAACTTAGGAGAGACTCATTTCACACCAAGAATTGTTGCTTTGAATTTGCGGGAGGCACAGACTCAACTTCTCCCAGTCCCTGGTTTTCCACATGTAGATGGAGAATGTGAACAGCACACAGCTGTGCTCCCCAGGCTGTTGGAAATCAATGGACAAAGGGAAAGGCTCTCACCCCTGCATTTGCCAGGCTCTTTTCACACTGGGGTTGTGCCTCAATTGTTCAACAAGCAGGATCTTGACAGCAGTTTTAGAAAAAGCCAGGCTGAGCTCTCTGTTTGACAGAAAGTTCATTTTTCACTCAAAAATGATGAAACGTGACACTGAGAGATGAGCCAGATTTGGTTTTGTTGTGCAAAGGGTATGATTAGACCTAAAAAGAAAGAGTCAAGGTTAACAACTCAACCAGACCCATCCAAGCCTGTGTGATTTATGGATGGATTACAATGAGCTGTCCTTCATAGCAAGCTCCCTTAAATAGCCATGATCATGCTATAAAATTATGTAACAAAACCCAATAGTTTTTAACAAAAATAAACTTGCTTAGGATAAGGAGGTAGGGCCAAACTATTTTAATGTCATATTTGATTGCTGAGTGAGTGCATCTTGTTTGCTTTTTCCTGCTGGTTGTGCATATAGAATTAAAAATCAGAAGGCTAATAGATGAAAAAGTTGTTAACATAAAGGTTAATTAATCCCGAGAAATCAAATCTTTTGCTCTTGCAGCTATAACGTTTTCCTAATCATAAAAATACATTTTTCAAGCAACAGCTTAGCAATACTTAGCAAAACTTTGCACTAGGGGTGGCCAAAAATACTCAGCAGAGGAGATGGAAATGATCTATGCATAAAGAAAGACACAGCTGGTGCATTAAAGACCCTGCTGAGGACAGTCAGCATCTGGTGAGCTGGTTGAAAACTCACCCAAAACATTTAATGATAAGGGCTTATAAAAATGCAAATACATGCTGCTTTCTTCGGAGAGCCACGGAGCTGCATTTGTACGTGTCTTATCAGCCTCTCCTCTGTGACAAAATTTAGCATCTGCCTGGCAAAACGTCTGCAGACCTATTTGGGTTTAATATTTGGGTAATAATCATGCCCACTGGTGTGATTTCTTACAGGGCACATTGTGTAAGGGCCCTGTCAGTGTCTGTCAGTCTCACCCTTCCATCCCTGGCACTGAATGTCAACCAAGGCAGAGATCAAGACTGAAACTGCCAGAGGGCAGGGGGAGGTGGGATATTGGGAATAAATTCTTCCCTATGAGGGTGCGGAGGCCCTGGCACAGGGAGCCCAGAGGAGCTGTCCTGGATTGCCAAGCAAATTGTGTTCTATTCCCATCTGTGTGGCAGCTGTCTGCGGTTCAGTGGGCAGTTTTCCTTATCCCTTCCACAACCAATTCTCCCTCCAGGGGGATATCTGCTGATAACAGGCTATTGAATGTTACTGCATGGCTGATAAGAACTACAGCATCCCATTGGGAGATGTGAACCCAGAGGGAGGGGCCAAGCATTCCTACCTGGATATAATCTGGAGGTTCTGGAACACCAGCATGGCTTCTCCATTGGATTCCCAGAGGAACAGCAGCTGCCTCTCCTTCCACTGGATCTTCAGAGGAAGAGACTGCACCTTTCTACAGGATCCCTGCTCCAGCAGAAGCAGCCCTGGCACTGCAGGAGGGCTGAGCCACAATTCCAGTGGGACGGCTGCCAACACCCTGACCCACAGGGTGTCCGGTTGTGTTCTGACTCTGTCAGTGCTGTTTTAGTTTACTGCATTGTTTATTTTATCTTTTTATTTTCTTCCCTGTTAAGGAATTATTTCCTGCTCCCATATTTTTTTGCCTGAGAGCCCCTTAATTTAAAATTTATAGCAATTTGAAGGGAAGGGGTTTACATTTTCCATTTCAGGGAAGGCTCCTGCCTTCCTTAGCAGACTCCTGTCTTTCCAAACCAAGACAGGAGCTGTGGCTGTTCCATTCCTGGAAGTGTCCCAGGCCAGGTTGGACAGGGCTTGGAACAACCTGGGACAGTCGAAGGTGCCCCTGCCCAGGGCAGGGGATGGGACTGGATGAGATTTAGGCCCCTTCCAACCCTACTTATCCTATGATTCCATGATATTTGCCACCACATATAGCAGTGGCTCATGTACTGCTGCCACAGCCAGCCTTGAAGCAATGCGAGGGCCTCTGCTCCTTAAAAATGGAAAATCCAGGGATACCCCTCTGTTCCAAACACCTGCCTTGCTGTGTACAACTCACTGTGAAAGGTTGCAAGGCAAGAAAGACCAAAGAGCCATGAAACTGTGAGTGCTAAGGAGAAAAAGAAATACATGAAAAAATGCATCTTCTGAGTGAGGTCAGACAGGCCTGGTTCTGGGGCTGGTCTGAGAGTGGTGCAGAGTGATGTGCAGAGCTTCTGTTCAATCCTCCTGTCTCCCTTCTGCTTCTGGGAAGAAAAAGAAGCAGCAAGATTCCCTCAGACCACAAATAGCAGCCTTGAGATTGCTGCAACCAAAGATTTTCTTGAGTAACGCATTCTAGCAGAAACACATCCATATTACCTTGTAGAGAATGCAAACAAGATTTCCCAGAAAAAGGCAAGAGAAGCAGTGAGACTCATCCCACTAAAACAGGAAAGGAGCTGGTGAATGTAGCAACCTGCACTAAGATATTTAGGTGTTTAGATTGGGTACTTTGAAAAAATGCTTCATATCAAGGGTGTTAAAGCATCAGGACAGAGCACCCAGGGAAGTGGTGGAGTCACCATGCCTGGAGATGCTCTGAAAATGTGTGTGTGACACCTGAGGATGTGGTTTGTAGTGAACGTGGCGTTGGTGCTGAGTTGATGGCAGGAATTTGTGATATTAAAGGTAGTTTCCAACAGTAATTCCACGATCCCATATTCCCTTCAAGGTGTTGAGGCTGCACACCCAAATCTCATCAGGAGAGAAGGGCATGTACATGTCCAATGATCTGTACTCAGTAGTTCTGCACAAGTGACTGACTGTCCACCAAGGATTAAGGGAAATATCTGAGGGTGGTTAATTCCCATTCTCACCACCATCCAAAGAGCCTATTCAATCAGTTTTGAGGTAAGGAGAAATTGAAATTCATCACTATTACAAATCCTTCCCCAGAGTTGCCACACAAAGGAAAAAATTGTGAGAGATTTATTAAAGATGTGATTGGGGAGACAGATCTGAAACAAAAATCCCCAAAACCCATTCTGAGTACACAGCACTTCATGAAACACCTAGATGGGAAGTCAAAAATTTAATTAATCTTTTCAGAGGGAAGGGACACGTATCCCATATTTATCATCCTGCACCACATGCTCATGGAAACCTCCAAAGAGCAGGGCATTAGGGACTCAGGATTTCATTTTATCTTCTGCTGGTGTCTGTGTTGAGCAGTAAAGATGGCAAATTATTTGCAAAATTATCAGGCTCCCTCAGTGCCTCAGCACTTCTCAAGGGAAATAACGTGCTTAGAAATACAGATGACACCAAGATTAACTTCCAGTGCCTGAAAGGCACTTGCCTGCCTGACCTGAGTGCAGACCATGGTTTTGCCAAGTGCCACTCAGCAAATGAAAATGCTCATGTGAAGCTCCAGACATCAGCTCAGACACCTCAATGGCATTTCTCTCACCTTGTCCATGGGAAGGGTGAACTTCACTCTCCAAAACCTGACTCTCAGCCCAGCAAGGCAGAAAGACTTCTAAAACTGACAGTGGGGCTGTTTGTATGGCTGACAAAATCTACTCCTTGCAAAAGTAAACAAAATATTCCCCATGAAGGGAAAACATTGGATTTTAGCCCTTATTATTTCTAAAGATGCAATACAACTGTGTGAAACCTGGTTTCTGTGGATGAATTTTGTCACGCTCTCTCAGGCCTGGCAGAACACCTTGTATCTTGTGTCTGGAAGGCCCTTAACTCACTGGTCCTTAATTCTGGGGGTCTCAAAAGGCAGAACTGAATCCCAGGAATTCAGTGAAATTCCAAGACCCTCTTGTCATTCCACCATGGGACCAGCTGCCCCAACAGCAAGGACCTCTGCACAACTCAGAGGTTCCATTTTTGTCTCTGAGTTCTACAGAAGTCTAAATTCACCTTCAACAAAATGCTCATGCTCTCAGCTCAGGGCTAAAACCTGAACTTGCTGAATCAAAAGTTTAAAGGTTTAGAAAAAAGTAAGCGGAAACCCTGAAACCCTCCTCATGGGCAGCTTTACTGCTGACATCCTTGCAAACAGCATCTTCTCCACCTAAAAAAGTGGCAGCACTTACACAGACTTAATGTAGTATTTTACCTCTCTGTGATGGACAGTAGTGTCTTTATGGATTAAAATGTTTATTCTTCTAGCCAGATCCATTGGGATGATGAAAAGATGACTAAAAGATGTAGAGTGAGAAAGCAACTAAGTGATAAAATTACCTGACTGCTAACATTTCGCCATCCAGGAGCAGATTTGGGTTAGCAGTGCTAGGGGGAAAAAAAAAGAAAATAAAAAAAAGGAAAGCAGAAGATAAATAGAAATTCATAAAACTTTCATTCCAAGAGGTGCTCCCTGTGATGCTTGTGCTGGGAAAAGGAAGGTCAGTACCTGCCCTGGCTCCATCTGGCAGGGCCCACAACCCAAAAACATCTTGCTGGGCACCCTTGGGAGCTCATAAGAGCAGGAGGAACCACTTCATCACAAACACAGAGCTGAAATCTGACACTCAGTACCACACAGCACTGCCGGGGCCAAAAATACAAGCTGTCAATACCAGTCTGAGGGAATACCAGCAGAAGGGCCATTTATTATTTCCCCTGTTTCTTCTGCTCTTTCCCTAAGTGCCCACTCCTGGGCACTGTCAGACTGTGGTGAAACATCTCTGTAATTCACTCTGGCTTTTTATGGAGACTTTCTGGGAGCCAAGGCTGCAAATGCCACGGAGGAAAATGACGGATGCTGCAGGCTTTAGGAAATTAACCATTCTTTGATTGCTTGCTTAGCCGAGCAATTTGCAGCGTGATAGACAGAAATTATATCATCCAGTGTCAATTTGTCTATTCATTTTTCCCTCTCCACATGCTTCCTCTCCTTGATTGAATAATCACTAACAATAATCACAAGCATCTGGGGGAAGGAAGTACATCCATCAGTTTTAATGTCAGCAAGAATGAAGGCTGATTCCTCCAGCATTCACCACAGCTCTGCATCTTCAAAGTCATTTACATTCTCCTTATACCAGCACTAATACCCAGATTGTATTATTTCTGTTACGTACTCCCATTTCAGTTTATAATCTAGGAACAATAGAATGGCAATTGGGAAAATACCCAGTTTCAAAAAATAGATGGTTGTTTCATCTGCTATCATGGATCATCATAAATATTTTTACATCTATGCTTTAATTCTCTGAGAATATTGATGGAAGTGTAAGCTTGAGAGTCTGAGGCTGAATAAGACAGGCCAGATCCAAAGAAGATGATTTTCTATGAAGGATGAAGACAGTAAAGGACAGAGCTGTTAGGAAGGTGTAAGTAGGAAAATCCCAGGGATTGCAGAGGCTTTGCAAGGGCTGTCTCTGCACAGTTTGCTACTTGCAGTAATAAATTACCTTACTGTGTCTAGATATTTTGTAGACAACTGTCCAGAACATATACTGAATATTCAGTGATCAAAACACCAAATTCTCAGTTTGTATGGCTGCATAACTCTAAATATACTTTTATATATATATATATATATATATATATATCTGTAAATGATGCTCTATCATCACATAATTCCACAGTGACATTCTCTAGTTTTGTGAACCAATTTCTACCAGCTGAGCTTCCAACTCCCCCTGTTCAGGGACACAGAACAGCAGAAAATACAAAATCAGTGTGAAGGCACAATAAGAGGCCCAAAAATTGCCTTTCCCAGAAAACTGTTAAAGTGATTTGTTTATTCAATAGAATTAAATCATCTTTCAAACACAGTGACACAGACCAAAAAAAAACCAGAAAAAAAAAACAAACCCAAAAACCCCTGATTACTGTTCTAGTTATGGCTTACAGCAATTGATAGGCTTTCTATCACAACCATAGTACAGCTACAGAAACAATAATAAGCCAAAATTACAAGGTGTAAGGTCGACAAAATAAAGGTCAGCCAAAGGACACAAGACATTAACATCATCATAAAACCAACATGAACCCTGCATGGATTTCTCCACCCTCACTGCCACTGCCTTACAGAAACAACAAACATGAAACAGCTTTATTTTTGTCATAGCCCAAGCTCCCCTACAATGGAGACACAAAGTTTTACTCCAGTATTCCCAAAATAAGCATTTGTTTCCCACCAGGTGAAAACCAGGGAAATACTCAACAGGCAGCAGTTGCTCAGTAAATTTACATGGGCTCAATGCAGAGGTTTGATCAGGAACCTCGTGACTGACAGCAGGAGGGCCCAGAAATGAAGAAAAGTCTCCATATTTTTGTCCTGTCTCAGAGAGGGAAGGGATTTTTCTCCCTCTCCTCATCTCCGAGGGGACAGGCTCGAATGCACACCTAAGTGTGTGTCACACAATGCCAACAAATAGGGATTAATTCTGCCTGTTCCACACTGATAAGAAGGCAATAACCAGAGTCTTCACAAGCTGTAGGGAGCACTGGAGATACTTCAGTGTCTTGGTCCATCAGTTTCAGGTGCAACAAACATCTCAAGATAAAGCCAACGCAGTATCTGATTTTTCTGGCTTAATTTGTCACTGTTTTACATGCTAACACATTTTACAGTGATTAGTACAGTCAAAAATGTACATCAGCTTACCCAAAGATCAAACACTGAGAACATCTATGGCTTCTAAATAGAAAGTCAGACACATTGGTAACATATTTACATCTTTCAATCCTTGAAGCACTGAGGCAGATTTGTCTTACTTCAAGCTTCCCACTGTGGCCCATTTCTGATGTTTCTTGGGTGCTCAGGGCTTTGGGGAGCACTGGAGGTGCTGACAGCCTGGGATCCAGGCTCCCTCAACCCAATGCCTCTCGTACATTTGGATTTCTCTTAAGTTTATTTTTAAAAGCATTGAAGTAAAATTTCGTTGAATAGAATCAGTTTTTGTTTTTTTTTTTTTTTTAATTTTTATTTTTAATACCATGCAGACAACACGGGATGCCAAGCAGGATCACCCACTTTAGACAGGATGATAACAAGACACAAAATGATAATAATCTGGGTGGGTTTTTTGGGAGATGCAGGTTATTGGCTTGGCTTACAAGCACTGATGTAAGGCCTGAATTCTCTTTCAGCTGAACCCAAACGTGAATATTGTGGTGGCTTTAAAGGTAGTGGGCTGCATCCTGCCTTCAACACATTCATCTCACTGACAAATTCCATACTGGTAATTTAAAGCAAGCAGAAAAAACCCTCTTTTCCTGAGCCTGTGGTTCACACACATACTGCCAGGTACAGGGGGCTCATGTATGATTTACGCCACCACGATGAAATGCTTTGCATAGATGAGCTTGAAAGGATGAATTGATGAAATCTGGGAGAGTGACAGTCACAACACTTCTGCTTCCAGAGAAGCTTGTTCTTTACTCACACCATTAAAAACATGGTATTGCTCCTGCACTGTATCTAAAGCATATGAAAAAAGTGTATCTGAAATCAAGTGAGGGGGGGAAAAAAGAGGCTGCTCATCTTACCAATGACCAAGGCCCATTTCTGGAGCACTCAAAATTTCCACACACTTCACTGGGTTTTGTAAAGGCCCTAAGCATAAATACTGACTTCCTTATTCCTGGAACCTCAGCTCACTCCAGAATTTCCCAGGGAGCTTGGCCCTTTAGGGACTGCCGAATTTTGCTGTTTTCTTTTTTCCTATACTTGTGAAAGCTCCAAAGCTCTCTGCACTCTCAAATGAGAGTGAGGTGGGGGAAAAGGCCCATTTCAGAGCATTTCACATTCACTACCCTGGCAGACAAGTGGACATGCCAGAAGATCAGAAAGGACAGATTCCCCACCTCGTTTCCCCCCAGCCACAGCAGGGATTGCTCCTCGCTGCCAGGGAGGGCTGAGCACCCACGCAGCTGCGTCAGCACCAGGCTCTGCCTCCAAGGCTTGAGCAGCCCTTCCACTGATTCACCAAACACCCACAGAGGGGCTATTCTTGGAGCTGATTTCCTTCCATCCACTACATCTGGCCATCCCGAGTCACCTTTAATTCATCGTCAGCCGAGCCTGCAAGAGGGTGGATTTTTCAAGGCTGGAGGAGCCACCCCTGATTGCTGCAAGCTGTGAAACTTCTCCTGTTCTCTCTGCTGTGTTATTCCAGGGCACTAAAGGCTCTGGAGCAGAGTTGTGCTTGCAGCCTCCTGTATTCCCTTGACATTGTTTCTCAAGGAGACCACAGACCTGCTCAGCACGGTGCCTCTCCTCCTTGAGATAGCAGCAGAAGGAGCTGCTGCTGCCATGGCATGGTTCTCCCTTTTGCAATTCATGAGCTGGCTTTGACAACTCTGCTGCAATCACAGGAAATATGCTAAAATATTATAATGGCCCTATCGCCATTGAAGCCATTCTGTCCAACAGCAAAGTTGGATTTCATGAATCAAAAGCAATCAGCTAAACTATTCCAGCTAAATACTTCCTTCCCTTTGATGACAGCACTGGCAGATTCATAAGCCTCCTCTGTTGACCCGACAATAAAGTCAAAGCAATCCCAGTTATCATTTCCAACTCAACTTGCCTTGCCAGTGTGTGCAGTATCAGGAACTTCTTAAGGGATTCTCCTAAATAATGTGAGGGATTGGGGATTAAACCATAACATTTTCTCTCTGCCTTTCTCAGGCTTCACATCCTCAGCAGCAGAGCTGAGATTACAGCTCAAGCTCAGGATGTGGTACCAGACAGCTGACAGCCTTTCTTCATGGACAGATCAGAATTATTGGTGGGGGGGATTTTTCTGGGAAAGCACAACGTGCTACACACATCCTTTACTTGCAGCAAACACACCTGACAGTCACTTCTTATCACTCATCTATCCCATTGTTCAGAGGTTAAGATTGGACATTTGGAGCTTAGACCTCGTGGGAGAAGGGAGAACAAAAGCAGCCCCAAAGTCAGACAAATGATTGATGTCAAAAGAATATTTTCTTATGCTCAGCACACAAAAGAATGATGGCAGAAACCAGGGAGGGTCCTTCTTTCTGCAAAAGCCCTTCTACACATGGCATTTCTGACAAATGCCATAGTTTTGCAATCATTTTTTGAGCAACACCTGAAAAATTAATCAGAAAGTGAACATGTTGCAACATGTGTTTCATCACCAGGACTATTTTATATATATTTCATTAATAATCTTTCTGGCTTCCAAATCACTCCTTAACTGTACAGCTATGTACACCTTCACAGAAATATCTGGGCCTGTTTCTGCAGTCCCTACACAAATAAAATACCCACCCACCTTAATGGGGGCTCTTTTCAGATAAATGTGGCAAGATTGGGCCTTTGGTGCATATGTGCAAGTAACCTGCACACACTTCTTAAAATCATTAAAAAAATATAGTAGCTATAGATTTATAAGCAATCAAAATCTAAACACAGTAACACTGCACTTATTACAGTGAATTTACATTGCTGATTTATATGAAGCAAACAATGGAAAGGAAATGTCTGTGACTCTGCATTTACAGATTAACTGTAAATGCAGTTTTGCTTATCCTTTTGTCTGTCCAAAAGGATTTCTTGCAACTAAAAAGAGGGATTTGCACTATTTCTATCAGCATATGGATGCTTCTCAAGTGCTTTCCCATCTTTTTTGAAGTGCCTTTTACAACGTATCAGACTCCTTTCAGTTGATTTTGTTCACTTCCATCACCACAGTAAAGAAAAATCTCTTACTAAAGAAGGTAACCTTAGCAGAGCAGCAGCAGCAAAGCAAACCTGAAGCCACTACTAGCCCCAAACTCAGGCAGAATAAGGAGTAAGGGCTCTAAGTACCAGCTTCAGTGTCATTACTGTTATCATAAAACTCAATGCACAGCAAGACGGCCAACCTGCAGTGTCACATTGCTCTCTAAATAGCACTTTCATCACAGCACTTCATTGTCAAAGCCCTTTGCACACAAATTTACAGAACACAGCAAAGACAAAGATCTCTTTTGCATATTGAGTCAAGGAAACCATTTCACCTGCAGGTTGATGGGGGTGCTGCCTATTTCACAGGTAGACAATATGAGGGAGTGCTCAATAACACACAGTGTATCTCTAAGACCTAAAACACATCATCACCACAAATAATATATTAAGCTTAAGCACTGGTCCTTCACTTGCCCCTGGCTGGTGTTTCCCAGGTGAGTTCTGACACCTTCATCAAGGATATGGGTTGCTTCTAAGGCAATCAAACCTCAAGAGTGCAGTGTAAATAAAATGCACTCTCACATACCACCCAGGTCACTGCTGGCCAGCAGGGACTTTTGAAGTGGTGACCAGCATGCTTTCACTTTCTTTGTGATCATTTTATCTGTAGTGTGAGCAACTTGCAAAGCTCTCAGCATAGCACAGAGGCTTTTAAAAGAAGCTTTGTGCATTCATGCATTACAAAGTCAAAATCCAAGTCCATATTTGGATTTAAACCCTCTCCCCGCCAGCCCCCCACAAAAATAAAATATCCCTCATACAGAATTTTAAACTTCAAGTCCTTGATCAAAGATCTTGCAATCTACATAAGACAAGACAAGGCAACAGACCTAGTGCTTCAGACTAATAACTTAGACAGGGAAACTCTGTTCATTTAGCTATGCCAGCACAGCTGGAATAGCAAACCTCACCTCCTGTGTCTGCTGTCATGCCAGTATGAAAGAGCAATTACCAGCAGCCTACTACAACAAAATAAACTCCAGCAGCTTCTGGCACCTTTTCTGCTCCAGGATTTTGTCAACTATAGCAGGTGAAAAATTAGGCTTGGCATACCTGGTAGAGCTACACTGATGACATTTAAAGAATACACCACCAGCCCTTTCACTATCCTAATAACATTCTCAATATACAAAAACGCCACATTAAGACATTTGACATTTCAAGATGCATAATTTTAAAATAAGCATCATAATCTAAGCCACAAAATAACTTCTCTGAATTTTGACTTCATTTCCTGACATGAACATATTACAGATACCTGAAAGTGTTAACTCAACCTGTACAACAGTGAATCAACATTCAGATACTTTTACAAAGTCTTTAATAAAAATCAACGAGGAAATGATTTTTTTTCTGTTTTATACTGAACCAAAAAGTCAACTTGTAAAATATAACTATGTAATCCCCTTGCTCTTCATCTCAAGAAAACCTTGTGAAGGAGCTTGTTTCTTCAGCAAGGACTCCAATGTGATGCTGAGATGGTGGCTGTGGGAGGAAGTGCACACATTGCCATGTGTTAGCCAGAAGGAAAGCATCACAGACAGGGAGAAAGGAAGCACAATCAGCAGAGGAGAACAGAAATGCAAGGCGCAAGAAGGAAGAAGAAACAATCTCTAAAACAATATCACAACATGATTCACACAGTTACCTGTTGCTGTGAATGGGAGTTCAACATTCTATTCTATCTTGGTTGAAAAAATTCATAAAGTGATTTTGTTTATTCCTAACACAACTATCTGCTATTTTTGATCAACACTTTGTGACATTACAGAACAAAGATTTTAAGTTATATATCCCCATTAAGCTATAATGCTAAAGAGTATTTTCAAAAATCTAAAGGCCAGAGAACAGAGTGTTCAATAACATCTGGCAATACCCCAAGGTACTCGATTCAGAAACCTATGTAAAGTCATATAATCTATGCTAAAATTCTCCACCTCTGTTTTTCCTCAAAAGTTTGGTGCTTTTCTCCATAGTGAAATGATAACTATATTAATGTGCTCTATTTATCTCTAAATGTATTGTAAATGTGCTTCTTGTCTGACTTGCTTTCCAGGACAGGGTGTACCCTGGGGCACAGGAGTTTTTGCTTCTCCTACACTGTTACGGACCCAACTCTGCTAGCAGGAAAGATGCTGGTGTCCTAGATCTTATGGGATGCAACGCCTTGAGGAACTTTATATCAAACAATTATTGCATAATCTCGGGGTGTAACAAAACCTCCTCCACCATACACAGGCCATCGAGCTCCCGCCACACTCTGGCAGTGTCCCCTGTCAGCTGCAGGTCCCTGTGTGAACCCGCAGGATCCCCTTGCTGTGCATGTGGAGGAAGTTGAATATCTCCGAGGGCATCGCGTGGAAGCCGGGGCGAGGCTTCACATTGTCGTAGTAGTGGTGAGTTATAAAAATCCCTGAGGGGTTCATGGGGAAGGCCCAGAAGCCGAAGAGGTGCACCTCCTCGCAGAGCTCCAGGGCCGCAGTCACCAGGATCAGCCCGGTGCTGACCCGCTTGGCCCGCACGCCCTGGCCGAGCCAGTAGCGCGAGACGTTGATGAGATACTGGGGGTGGAAGTAGTAGACGGCCTGCTGCGACTCGAAGTCGTCTAGCACGTACTTGACGCGGATGGACACGTCCGTGTTGCGCGTGTTGTAGAAGGCCGGCAGCAGCACGGAGGCGTTCTCGTACACCTGCAGCACCTCGTAGAAGGGCTTCCTCCACTTCTCCAGCTTGTGGAATCTGCAGGGGAGAGGGTGGGAGCGATTGCCACGGTTTGACGCTGGCACAAAGCCAGCGCCCCCCATGAAAATACATTCTTTCTGGTTTCTGCTGTGAGATGTGAGCAGGAATAAGCAAAGCAGGCCCCTACTTAGAAACAACGAAAACTTTATTAACTAAACTACAACTATGTGTAAAAAGAAACACACAGGGAAAAATTAAAACCTTCTAAAACATTTCCTCCTCCGCCCACCAAATTTCTAATACATCTATTTCTTAAATTACCAACTCCGTCCGTCATTACTGTTTAGATAATCAATTCTCAGTTCATCAAGAGGAGAGGAGTCCCTCTTGTGCCATAGGCTTCCTGAGGAAACACTGTTGAAAATCTGAACATCTATTGGCTTTACCACTTCATATCCCAGAAAACTTACTTCTTCTCAAACCATGGCAGTGATGGTCGGCACATTCCCAGCAAGAAACCCCCCCGCAATGGGCTTTTTCTGAAATATTTCTGGCACAGGGATAATTGAGATGATCCTTCCCATTGATAGCTTCCCGTTATCAACGGGAATGTACTTGGATTTGTAGCTACAGCATCAGTATGAAATGTAGGGTAGAAATTACATACTTCTAAAAAAGTATAAAAAATATAACTTTTTAAAATTTGTTTTTAAAAATTAAAAAAAATTGTAAAATTAAAAATAAATCATAATAACTTCATAATAACATCACAATAACTTCTTAACCTTGTGGCCATTTCTGATGGTGTCTCGCTTCCCATGGTATTATTAGAAGTACGTAATTTTTCCAAGCTACGTGGTGCACTGTAGAAGGATTCTTAGCAGAACAAGGCCATGCTGTGCTCCTCCATGGACAACCCTGGCCTTCAGATTACAGAGTTACTTTGAAGACCATGTGCTGTCTTCAGGAAAAGATAGACCATGAACTGTCCTCGGAACAAGACAGACCATGTACTGACCTCGAATGGATCCAACAAGGAAGAATGAGCATTGTGCCAAGATGTACTAGATGCCAAGCACGTTGTGGGAAAATCTTAATTTGGCACACCTTAACTAAAGATGCTTATAGGTGTGACAACCAATCATTAATTAACATGTATGTGTAACTATAGTTGCTTAACCAATGAGCATCAAGCACTAGTGGTGTGAGACAATGTATAGAGAAGAATAAATATGCCAAAGTTGGTGAATAAAGGAGAATGACAGGTAGCCACATTGGTGTGATGGTTGTTACTCAGCCAACTCTCCTGTCGAGGACCCTCCTCAGTGCACCCTGCAGTGCAGGGCTGTATAAAAAAGGGGCCAATACCAAAGCTAGCAAGTGCTTAAAATGTCTTACTGTAACATTTTTAAAAGAAATCCAAAGTCAAACAAATTATTTTATGTTGCTTGAGGAAAGAAAAACATCCCCCTCCTTTGAGAAAGGAAAGCAGTAATGAGCCTTATGGTCCCAAAAATGTCACTAGGTAAGCATTAGGGCATTTACAAATTTAAAATTAAAATCACCTAGTCAGTCCTGTCTACAGTAAAGTTTCACTGGCATTTCTTTAAAACATGTGACACTGTGTTACTTTATTTACTTGATGATCTTAATTTCCCAAAGTTGATGACTCTGATTCCGTGACTTCAGCATTTCAGGTGGGATCCAGTTTCTTTCACCCTGAATGTTTCTAAGATGTTTGACTGGGGCTTGCAAGCAGAGCAGGGGAAGGATGGCTCTGTTGTTTTAATTTAATTTTAGCTCATTGCCTTTCCATTTTCTATTGTCAAAGTGCAGGTTTAAGTGTTTAACACATTTCTACAACTTGTTATTTATTCAAGTCAGAATGAAATGTATGATTCATAGTGATGGCATAAAGTAGGATTTGGTAAAAAATTCTGTGTAACAGAATTATATTTAAGGTAGATTTGGGAAATCAAGAAAAATGAAAATACAAAAAAACCAGAAATAACCTCTCAGTGATTATACTGGGATTGACAGTCACGACATCTGTCTTCACCCCAACGTCCATGAAGTATTTCTCAGATATAGGAGGCAAATTGCATCTATGAAAAAGAGAAATCAGTAAGAAAGTTTAAAAATTTATTTCACCTTTTCAGGACTAGTAAATAAAATTTATTTAAGCATTTCTGCCAAGCAACAAATCTAGAAGCAGAGTGAGAATTTAAAATTGTATCTAAACAGGTTGATGCCCAAACTGTGCAATAATCTAACAAGTTCTTGAGGCCTGTGTGAGGACTTTTCTTGTTCCCTCACCTGAGAGAGATGAGTCCTCTTTGCAGGTGTAGCCAAGGCTCATTTTGCCTCCTTAACAGCAATTTACCTATTTACTCCTGCAGTTTAGGATGCAAAATGAATTGAAGCTCCAAGGCCAATCAGCCTATAAAATCAAAGGCTTGCTGAGCAGTAGCTGAGATGCATTCAATAATTAATAAACTATATCTAAAACACTGCCTTTAAGATGCTTCAGTTTATACCCAGGAGAATTTAGGGGAAATGTTCCACAAGAGAGAAATCAATCCAGACCTAATTAATCCCAAACTATCTGCTTCACTTCCTTTTCCATTTAAAAGCATCTCCCAACATGGTTTAATAGCAGCAATTCTGACTCTACAAGTTCACCATAGGACATCAAAGTTATTGGAAGCAAACTTGTGAGATTTGCAAGCCTTGACTTTGCCCAGCCTCCATTCACCTTGGCCTTGTCCTAGATACATCATCTCACAAAATTTAGAGTATCTCTCAAGAGATGCTGAAGTTACTGAAATGCACACTCACAAATTATCACGCTGTCTTTCCTTCCAAAGGAAATACAGCTGAAAAAAAACCTTCAGCATGTGTTTTCAGGGATAAAATGTGTGGTCTGGCAACTGGTTTTACACTCAGTTTAAGCTAGAGTTAGGCACTAAGTAACACTTTGAAAGCTTTTTGAAGTGACCTGCAAGCCTCAATTAAAACCATCACTGTTAAGGCCCCCCACATCTCAAAAATACTGCTGTGCCTAATTCTCAAAGTTGTCCTTATTTCTGAAGAACAGGGCTGAGCAAAAACTGTGATGGGATTTAGGGTAAGAGATGCTTACTGTTTTCACAATACCACAGTTCAGCTGACAGGATAATTTTTCAGTCAAAGAGAGAGGACAGCTTGGGGAGCAGAAGAATGCACAAAATTCCTCCAAAGTCCTTCTAACACAAAAGGTTCACATCCACCTTACAGATAGTCCATCTTCATCTGGCCAGAGAATTGGTTTTGGCTATCCTTTTCACAGACAATGCCATTTCTAGGACTTCCTTCTGCTGGGTCATGCCACCCAAGTCCTTGGGCACCCCCAGTACCATCTAGCATTGGGCACTGTGCTTATTAGATAATACTTGAGGAAGGTTTTCATATAATCAGCTTCAATGTTTCTGAACAGGAAATTCACACCAGGATTAAGAGTGACTGAATTTTTTGAAGGTGATAATGCCTTATAAAAACGGTCCCATCTGCACAAACTGTATTTTGTCACAAGACTCCAAAAACTCATCCCCACCAAGAGCAGTCCCATCTCTAAATTCACAGAGGTCCCGTCTGGCCAGTAGATGGAGACAGACAATAACTACTGGTATATGCAACTCTGGTGTGTATTTGATATACTCTATTGTAGTATAACTGATTGCTTTCAGAATTTACTTCACAGAACAATCCTGGCTGCATGCGGCTGGCCACAAGAAAAGATTTCCCCAAGTGTCCTGAAGGTACTGCTGAATGTAATCAGGGCTCCATAAACACTTGTGAAATGTTTTATAAAATTTTACTGGTGGCCAAGATGATGATTCCTGATAGTTTGGTGGAGTGGTGACTGGAAAGCAGATATGTTCAGACCTGATCTTGAACACAAGCTTTACTTTAAAACTGACCTTGAGTTTTAAAACACTGGCACATCTTTTTGCATAATCCACAATTTGGAGATGGTGAACCAGGGGTTTCTTTGGCACTGATATATTTATTCATATTCCGGTTCTGACTAAACTTCCATTTAATTGTTACAGTTACCAAACGCAACCCAGTTTCTAAGTTCTGTAATAATCTCCTCTTTTTTTCACCAGTTTTGGTACCATCCAAGGAAGAGCAGCAGTGGTAGAACAGGACCTCTACTAAAAGTCCTTAATCATAAATGAGATTTGCCAGACACATTTCAGCTTCTGCTTGCCATCTCCGTGTGTCACATGGGCTGCTCCTTTCATCCAGACTTGCGGTTGTGATCCAGCACAACAGCAGTGAATCTACAGTAATTATTTAATGCATATGGAATACACTAAGCTTTTAAGAAAGAAGTTATGTGGAGCCTAGACTTTCTCACAGACTTTTTTTTCATTGAAAACTAAGATAATAATTTTCTGTAAAGTTGCAATAGGAGGCACAGGAGTCTGAAAATAATGAATCCTGAATGTAAAATTTTCTCATATGATGTCAAATTGAATTAAGACTGCACTGAACCAAAATCTGATCTAATTTTTGCTGGTGTGAAGTCAGAGAAATTAATTACTTTATGCATGGTTATTCTATACTGACAACAACATACCCAAGATCAGAAAATAGGCCAACTGAAATAAAGAGATTTTTCTTTTCTAGAGAGCAAGTCATGAATCTGTGAGCTAGCGGTCATATGCCATGACCCAGGCAAAGAGCTTAACAGGATTTAGAGAGGGATTAGTCATGCATATGAATAACAAAAAAAAATCTTTCTCATATATATTAAGGATTATAAAATTGCTGCTAGACTCTCTTATCCAGGGACACTCATCGTGGGACATCCCAGTTTATGCAAAACCTGGGTAATTCCACATTTAGTGAGGAGCAGTGAAGACACTTAACCTTTAAAGTTATTCTGGTGACTTTGGAAGCCCTGGATAGATTATTGATTACAATAAATCCTGTTATTGAGCACCTGAGCTCTGCACCTGTCCAGAAACACACCTCTGAGGCACATCAGCAGTGAGCTATTAACATCTGACCAAGCTGCTTGGCACTCAATAGAGGCTGTACCTCTGGCTCAGATCTGCTCCAGAAAATTATGCCCAGGTTCATAGGACACTGCTTATAGGGTAATATCCATAGAAGGATAAATCCGTAACCTCAGTGGCAGGGAGAGAGCATCAGACTTGGCCAATAAGTCAGTGATTAACCCCACGGAGTTTGGGAGAAGTAATTCCTCAAAGCTTAATAAAAAAAAATATTATAAAGAATGATGTTTTGGGGTGGTTTTTTGTTGCTGTTGTTTTGTTTTTTTTTTTTTTTTTTGAAAACCAGCTTTTTGTGCAAGAAGTAGGCTTGACACAGCCAATTTAGCAAATGTCATGTTTCCATGCGAGAGAGAATAGCTTCTCAACGTTCCATTTGTCATTGGAAAAGGCAAAAAAAAAAGAGGAAAATGGATCTGTGGTGGTTACCGAAACACGAAGTCTGCACTGTCAATCTCCCGGCCACATCTGCTGTTCTTCAGAATTCCTCCATTCCCAACCACTGCACACCTCTTGAACTGGGAGCGGTGGTACGGCATGTCCTGCAGCAGCACGGCAAGGAAACAGTTAAAGACCCCAAAACATGGACACAACAACGCCCTTTTTCACTTCTTCCGTTGTTTTTTTTTTTTCCTCTGCAGCTGCACCTTGCTGCATTAACCACAGGATGTTGACACTGGTTCTGGGGTGCAATATTCCCTCCACACAAAGCAATGTGTATTTTGCTGTGCAGTTAGAGATGGCACAGGCAACAAACCCAAATAACCTATTATTTTTCCCCAGGTTCAATAACATAAGGAATAATTTCAGACATTTGCTTTCCCCTTTGATTTCCACGTGAGGGCACAAACCATGAATTAATGTAGCTCAGGCACTGTTTTCTGGGCTGCCTGCAAACTGCTGGTTCCTGAGGTTCTGGTGTCCTGCTTTTGGGAAGTCTGCACACAGAGCTCCAGGGCAGCCAGTAAAACCCAAGAAGTCTGTCAGACAGCATGTCACAGAAAGCAGACCAAATTTTGCTGCTTACCAACTCTAATTGTACTAATAGTATTAATGATTATTAATTAGTATTTGCAATACCAGCACTGCCTTTGGTTAGTCACCTTTATGGACTCGTGGATGATGCAATCCACAATTTTCTCCTGCAATCTTTGGGAAAAATCCTGCCTTCACACACAGAGATGCAGCTGCTGCTGGAGCCAGAGAGTGAAAATCACATCCTGAGAACAAACTGGGCTGTTAGGGTGAGAGGGCTGTGACGAAGAACTGAGCCATGCTACACCTTATGAATATGTAGGGATGTGCTTACATAAGCATGAGAGTGCTCGTTTTTGGCACATACATATTTTATCAATAATCTCACGCTGCAAACTACAGAAGGATGCAAAAGTGGCTTGACATTTCTGGGTGATTATTCCCAGGATCTTTCCACGGCATCCATAAGCCACGAGGCAAAAAGGGCATGCAATTACACCTGTCTGAGAAAAGCAGCAGCTGTCTGACAGAGAGGAAGTATGGAGCTGTCTGTGCTTTATGCAGTGATTTCTTAACACACAGTCCCTTGGCAGCCCTGGAAGGGAAATCAGAAGCCAGGTGTCCATGCTTAGCACAAGGCTCTTGCTCCTGCAGCATTGCTTCTGTGTTTTCAGCCCTTTATTTCCTACATGTGAGAGGCTACAGCCTGTGCAGAGGGTGGCTTTGGTCACTGCCCAGTGACTCCCAAAGGCATTTTGGCATGCAATGATACCTTCACAGCATCCTGATCGTCCAGGACAAACCTAGCAGATCTCAGGTGTGTTCAGACTTTGATGCACTCATCTGCCTAATCAAGCAGGGTTCTGAGGATAACAGTCCTGGATTTAGATGTACCCATTCCGTTGCACGTCTCCAGATGCCAAAGTGCTTTCCTGGATCCCAGCCTTTCCCTGCTTCTGCCCCAGCTCCCCACGTGCCCATTCAGATAACAGCACTTCCCTTCCTCTCAGCAGTGCTCAGAAAGCCAAAGGATTAGATGTGGTGTGACCCTGAAGGACAGGTTCAATGGCACAAATTCTAAGTACTTAACCTGAATATTGGTGTCTGGCTTTTCAAAATGGATCAATTTCAGCCACCCCCTCCAAGTATTCTGTGTAAATTGAAGGGGGGAGCCCTGTGATAAATCTGCAGCCACATCAGCCCATTCCTGCTCATCAGTCACTCTGTGCAGAGGGAATTACCCACTGATTATAACCTTGAACACCCCTGGAGGTCAAGTGTTATTTGCTGGAAAGGCTTTGAATAATAATTATGATGAATACATTTAAAAATTATGAAGCCTGTTCACAGATAATCTGCGAACGGAAATAAGTATAAAAATAATCATTGTGAATATGAATTATAAAATAATCATGCCAAAAAGAAAATCAGATCTACCCTCAAATGTTGGATTTACTATATATGAATATTATACTTTGAAAGAGTTCTGATAAATCAGTGTCTCTTTTATTTAGCTTTCTTATTTCATTATCCACTTTGCTCCTAAGTCAGCAATATTCTGCAGGAAATTACATATATATGTATGTCTATGTCTATATCTATGTCTATATCTATATCTATATCTATATCTATATATATCTATATCTCTATATCTATATCATCTATATCTATATCTATAGCTCATATATATATACATACACATATACATACATATATATATATATATATATGGATGGATGTGTATGTGTATATTTTGCAGATGACACCAGAAAACAGAATAATCACCTAAAATATCATATTAAAACATAAAGATTTTCATATCAAATATAAGCAGTGAATGAATTCTGCAGAAATGTCAAACAAGTGCTAAATGCTTGGCTATGGGATAGTGCCTAATGCAGCAAGTACAGTGAAGATGATCCTGCAAGTGGGCAGAGACACCTTTGGAAACATTTTGAAGATTTCTTGGTTGATGTGAAAGATTCCACTCGTGTCCACTTCATATTTCAGTTTAGTTCCCAAGGGAGTATTTTTCTGGGTGGTGAACAGAAAGGATGGGGCGTTGCAACACCTTGACAGAGTAGACCTGTGAAAAGAAAAAGAAATAAGAACAAGGAGATGATGGCATGACACAGGATTTGCAATTACTGTTGCTCCTAACAAGGTATTTTTCACCAAAAAAAAGTTTTTTAGCTCTTGGATGGGTAAAATGGTGGTTTGCTGGATTTTCACTCAGAAAACTTCAGATTGGGTGAAATTTTCTTTGGTTGAGAAAACTGTGGCAAAACAAAAAGAAAAGAGAATAAATTAGATACCTACACTTGTCTCTTCTAGGGGAAGATGGAAAATCACGTGGAAATTCATGGGAATTGCACATGGGAAACTCATGTGCAGATTCTGCCCTGCTCTAGCCCCAAAGAGGAGCTTCTGCCTCCCATATCCTGGCAAAACCACATCAGTGAATTAGTCTCTCTCTGCTTTAGACATCTTCACCATTTTATGAATTATATACTCATCACTGGGCAGGAAATGTAGGGGTTCAAGAGTTCCTCTGGAGACATGGAAATGTGGCAGGGCAGTATTTAAACACATCAATACCCAAAGACACTGCCCCACCTGACAGACTGCTGTGGAGCACAGCACACTTTGGCTGCAACAAAAAAAAACCTCAAAAATTTTAATTTTGCCCTTGGCCTTGCACATGTGTGCATCAGGAAGGTGATGTGGCCCCGAGAGTTTGGTGGCAGCCAAACTGGTCATGCCTAAAAATCCAAAATCTCAGACTAATGACCAAAAATTTTTTTTTTCATGAAATCCCAAACATGGGACTCAGAGTGAGAGAGAAAAAACATTCAGTCTGACCCCTTTGCTGTGTTTCGCATTGTAGAAACCCAAAACACCCAAAATATTTCTCTGTCTATTCTAAAGTGTCCTAACCCCCAAGGCAGCACTAACTTTAACCCTCATTTATAGAAAAAGTTTCCTGGACTTCAAAATAGACTAAAATCCACAAAAGTGTAAAATAAATTATAGAAAGTGGTGTATCACTTAGTAAAAAATTTAAGTTTTAAAATTTTTAGTACGTTGTAGACGGAAGCAAAATAAAAAACACAAAGTGTCGTCCTAAGTGTCTTCATGCTTCTTCCTTCTTCTTCATAAGTAACATTTTGTAATTAGACAAAAAAATTCACATAACAACCTTTTTAGAATCAGTTATTAAGTTATAAGAAAAAAATAATCTAAGTGTAAATTCTTAATTAAATATTTAGTCTTAAAAAACCTTGTAACAAAAGATCATTAACCATTTTCTGCCTTCTAATGATAAGCTGCTAAACTCACAGTAATGAAACTGTTTTATAATAAAAAATAATAAACACTTAAATCCAAACATAAACTACCATCTCAAATACCTTCAATCCAAACCCAAAAGAAACCTACAACCAATACCCCAAAAATGAAACACCCTCCCACACATGAAATGTAGATAGGAAAAGTAGCTTTGTGAATAAGATTCCCTTTCCCCATCCTGCCCTGGATGCTTTTCCTCTTTCACTGGTGGCACTGGAAGCCCTGGCTTCTGCTCACCCTTATTCCAGAGAGGGTTTATTTCCCAGTCAATGTTTGATACCTTCAGTGAAAAATCCATGTCATGGCAAATGCACGAGCATGAAGGCAAAGCCAGATGGCTCTCAAATAACCCAGATTAAATGCCTTGCCTCTGGGGTGCGTGGCCTCATATTCTCAGTTGGAAGAATAAGCCTGTCCTCTTTATGGGCTTTATTACAAGCACCAGAAACCAAATAGAGAATTATGCAAACATTTCAGCGATGTCCAATTACTCTCATATACTTGACTCATGCAGGATGGCACAAAATGACCATCAGATCAAGGCAGCAAATGAGACTGAAAAAGTCAATGAATAATGTCCAACAGCAAAAACAATTACAAACAGATTCAAGGAATTGAATTGTTATAGTTTGGATATGAGAAAAACCTCTTCATTGGCTGCTCCTTAAGGAATTGAAAGAGATGTTTTTCCTTAATGTCCAGCTGGTTTTCCAGAGGCACAGAGGCACAGAAGATTCTCAAGGAAACTGTTTTCCTTAGTTTCTACATACAAACCTTATTGTGATTTTTGCCCTTCATCCCTCTCTGCTGCTCAAGCAGCTGCCATTTAAATCTGCTGGATTCTCCCCATCCACATGATGGGACTGGACTGGCAAAGCGCAAAATCCCACAGCTATGAGGGTTACACATTTCATCCTCCTCCTAAACAAACTCAGAGACCTTGGTTTGCTGTTAAGGGACAGCAGCTTCCCCACAACCCCACACACTGATGTCTCTGCCCCACTGAACACAGATGAAACAGGCTTTACACATTTTCTTCTTTTTAATTACAAGCACTACTGTTGCTCCTGAGACCAGCTGACAGAGATTATGTTTGCGTCTGGGTGCCAGTGAGGGTTCCTGGAGCAGTGATATATCAGTCAGGCAGGTAGAAGCAGTGACAGGAGTCGTTCATCTCTGTTTTCTCTCAGTGCACAGGGTGGAGAGGGGTTCTTTGTTCAATGTGCTGGTGTTGGTGGCCTGAGATAGACTGATGGTCCTCCTGGTGGTCTTTGGAAACTCCTTTCTCATTGCTCCCACCTCTGCTCTGGCCTCCACAGCTCAAAGGGCCTCTTTCCATACCTCCAAGTGCTGCTTTCTCTCTGGGCACAATCATTACTCCTCTCACTCCAGCTGTTTTTAAAATAATGAGCTGCAATCCTGAATTACTCACCTCTTCAAAACGGGCCCTGATAATTGCCTACCAAGTAATTTCCAGGAAAAATGCAGGGGGAAAAAATACCAAACAAAAACCAAACACCTAAAAAAACTTAGGTGTGGAGATCACATTGGAGAAACTGCTATGAGTCTGAGACTAACAATGTTATTTTTAAAGATGTCAATGACTAACTCAGCACATGCATTCTCACACTCTCTCATTAACTCCTGACAGCTATTTCCTGGAATCATGCAAGAGAATTTGGGATAAAGCTGGGAGCCTTATTACAAACAACGTCTCTGGATTGTACCAGTGACTTGCAGACTCCAGTCTACAGCACTTACCCTGAAATAGTTTGTTTTCTCAAAATCTGCTCAAATATGGCACTGGAATATATCAATATATAACATTCAAAAACTGGTTTGGCTTCAATCCACTGCTGCCTTCACAAGGCCAGTTCCAAAAGCTGTGTCTTGAGAGGGTCATGGAGCAGAGAAGTTACATGAAGAAAGACAGAGCACTACAGAAATTAACTGAGAGGTCTCTGAAGACCAGAAAAAAATATGTAGATAATCTGTGAGTAAGAGCTGAGAAGCCATTACCAAAAAAAAGCAAACAACCAGAGAAAGTCATAACCAAGGTCTGACAGTACCTAAAACACCCAGAAGAAATCAAGTATTTTGAGTATTTTGTAGGCCAAATGTGCAGTATCACCAGTGGTATTACCATTCCAAGCCAGAGAGTTAGGCTGATGTGTTAGGGGCAGCCATTAAATCTCACCTCCATCCCCACTGCTGCCCAAATAACATCTGGAAGTCTTTCCCACACCAAATTCCTTGCCTTTCCTGGAAGACTGTTCCATATGTCAGATATCTTATTGCTGAGTTGTTTTTTATAAAGCAGGGGGAAAGTCCACATTTATTCAAAAGGATGGTATTCCAAATGTTGTCATGCTTACTCTTGGTAACCATGTGAAATTCTGATCTCTGCAAGAAGCTAAACTCAAACTAAAGTAAATTTTACTCAGTCTCATTAATGTGAGACATTCTTACTTGAATAAATTGGCTTCTGTGACATTCATCTCCCATTTGCACATCTGTAGGCTCTTCCATCTGTCAAACAATTCAGTTTGTTTCACCCTAAAATATATTAAAAAAGAAAAATTAAGTTTATTACAAGGGCTTAATTTCCTAAAACAGCTGCAGATGAAGAATACCATACAAATTGATGGGACAAATCAGCCAGTCTCAACAGTACAAAATTTATAATTTTTCTTCCTTTTTCTGCTCAGACATAGCCACTCCAAGCCCAGTGAATGCAAGAACTGATGTTTGGTACTGATTTCTTCTCCCTGATAGGCTTTGACTGTTTTTTTCAGGATAAAAAATTGCAATATTGAGCAAGAAGCAGCTGCTCTACCAAAATCTGCTGGGAAGCAAATGAGTTTCAATCAGCTGGATTTTGGGGAAAAGGTGCACCCAGCAGAAGGGCCCAGGATGGGGTATTGGAAAAAGGGATTAATTTGTCCAACTAAAGCTGCATTTTGGTGAGGTTAACTTGATCTGTGACATCCTACAGCACAACACTGTGGGTAAATTTATTTTATGAACAATTTATAAGCTCACATGTAGGGATAAGAGTCTGTGATGGTAAGGGGAAATGAAAAGCTCTTTACATAAGGATCTCTACCTCCTCCTCTGCTAATCAGTACACCTGTAGTCACATTAAAAAAAAAAAAAAAAAAAAAATCCTCACTTTTATTTCAACTAGGCTGATAGAGGATGACTCATTTTTTGATGATATCACCAATTCCAAGAAGTTCCTCACTGAAGTTCGCACATATTCTGGTGCGTTTGGACAACAGAGATAATGAAGGCATTGCAAATATCTGGAGGTAGGAAGCAACTGTATAATCTGGCTAAGAAATTTGGAAGCCTGTGATTTCTGCTAGATTGATAGGTCTTAATGAGTTCTTTTCAGGCTTGAGGGCTTTTAATGTTTGAATAAAGCATAGACTTTTAAGATAATTATATATTTAATGTGAGCAGAACCGAGCATTTCCCAGGCTGAGGAAGTTGCAGGAAGGAATTAGGTCATATTGTACTTGCTGTAGCCCACCAGAGCACATTAACTTGGAAATCTTCCATTACCATAAGGGCTGACTTGGGAAACATAGCACATTTGAATCAAGAACATCAGAAGAGACCAGCAGAGTAGAAGAGTTTAATGTCAAACAGCATCTACTGTAGAATTTAGGGTAACTCGTATCTGGCTGAGCAGGAACCCACTACCTTCTTTGGGCCACTGGGTAAGATGAAGAAAAATGAGGAATTCTCTGTGCAGGCAAAAAGAAAAAAGGCGAATCAGAGCTCCTGATCTTCCGCAGAACATTGGGGAAGTGTGACATTCTCACCCCTCCTTTTTATTTTTAAGCGCTGCGAGTCAGCAAGCCGTGCAAAGTGTGTTTCTCGTGTACCCTTCATCCAGCGCAGGAGGCAAGGACATAACCTACATTCTGCTGTGCACAGAGTCAGACAGGCAGGCGTGCTCAGATTCGTGCAGACCTGGAGCAACAATTTCTTTATTTTCTGTAGCCCTGGCTGCTCAATGTTATGCATGTGTGGAGCTGCTTTTTGAAATGACATTCCCAGGGCAATTTTCAGACCCTGCGCATTGCCTGCTACATTAATAAACCATTGGCTTCAGTTGTGGTGAGGGAGTAGGCATAATCTAATCACCTAAACTCAGTGAAATGCTGAAAAATGCAAAAAGGCAACACTAAAATCACCCAGCTGTGCACTGTCATACTGGCAAACTCACTTTTTTCACCCAGTTCCCTTGCTGTAGCTTGACATAAACATCTCATTCAACTCATTGGTTTCCTGACATACTTATTGGACCAAAAACCACAATTTAGAGGTATTTTATTGTTTCCCAGAATCATATTTTCTTACCTTTTCACTGAGGTGTTTTGAGTTGTGAAACTCTCTGCTGTTTGAAAAGGTCAGAAACACAAATGGGCTCAGAAAATATCTAAACAAATTAATAGAAAGGTCTATTGTCCACTCTGATTACTCCACTCTGGACTCCTTCTACCAGTCCACAAGCCCCCATGCCAGTATTTATTATCAGGAAGGGCTGAACATTTTCTTCCTTTTTCAGCCTTCACTACTGGCCACTGTCAATGAAACAGCCTTAAGCTAGACACTTGCATGAGTCAGTCTGGCTGTTCTTACCCTTCAATTATGGAAATATTATATTACAAACACTGTATTGAATTCCCAACAATAATTCTGGGCCTGACCAAAATGCCTCAATGTATGGGGAAAGCTTCCATGTTCTGTAAATGGAGCTCAGATCAAATTCGAACACTGCATGCACAGGTAAGAGAAGGCTAGAGATCCCTTCTGAGATCCCTGTTGATGTCACCTCTTGAGCCTTTTGGCAGTGTCATTGTAAGATACCATTCCATCCTGCCCCAGAAGTAACACTTTTAGCAATGCTTTCATTGCTAAGTACCTCTACTTTTTGCATTTAGCTCATACTTACATAGACAAGACCTTCACCTCAATGATGTCCTGCCTTAATTCCAGGCATTTTGTAGAGTTGTACTCCAAAGGCCCTTCATAAAACTCAAAATACCTGGGGAAGGACAAGAAAAGATATCATAAATAAGGTATAGGCTAGAATAATTCTCTGGCACATCAACAGAATTTTGCTGAAAGTTATAATTTATGATTTTTTCCTAACTTGAGGCTGCACTGCCTGGCCCCTAGGCAGCTTGTTCCTTCGCAGGAAAGCACAGATGTCCCTGCTGGTCCTGGAACAATCTCCCATGCCCAGTTTGTCCATTCCTACAGGAGGTCATCTATCCTGAGGCAACAACAAGGACCAACTACCATTTCCAGCAGTCAGCACTTGGAGCTGGAACTGAAAGCCGGGGCAAAAGCACCGATCATTTAAGGGACACTGTTCCCACCTTTGGGGTGCCTGACTGTGCTGGGTTGGAAAAAACAGTACCCTAAAAGTGCTAGAGATGGTATTCCATCTGTGGAGGCTATTCCATAGCTCCTGAGCAACTGAGCTTTTCACTGGGATTTACTGTCTTGGTCTATTTGGAAGTGAGTGGAAACAGGGATTATATTCTAGAAAAAAAAATCTGAGAACAAAAGGATTTGAATGCTCAGACACAGCAGAAATAAGAGTGATATTCTTGATTAAAATATAGAGAGAAATATTTACTTTATTGGCTAATTTCTTTACCTTAATCACTGGGCTGAAGGGGAAGAAAACCACAATGGTAGCTACTCATGCTAGGGAAAAGAAAAAGCCCAGGCTGGCTCAAGTGAACTCAATGAGTCTGCATTGAAATGACAAACAAGATGTTGGGTTTAAACCAAGCTCTGCATTAGTTTCACTCCTAATCATTACAAGTCTGTATTAAAACCTAATGCCTAAGACTTGCACAAAGCCATGAAACACTTGAGAGGATAATGAAAAACTGAGAGAAGGTGACCTGAGGAAGAGGTATTATGAACAAGACTAGGGAAAGCTCTTTTGAGGGATCGTTTAAAATCCTGGTATTCATGAGATTGTAACTCCAAGAACTCAATTTTTGAATCTTCAATGAGAAATATAAGATAAGATTTGTGGAAAAGCTTCATTCAATCCATCATTGGAAAGGAAATATTCGAGGTTTGTGTCATTGCAAAATAGTATCAAAATTCGTGTTTGACCCGTGTGTAACTGGAAAAAGTCCAAGAGACTCCCAAAGCAATTTGCTTTCAACAGGGAATATTTCTGTCCTTCTGTCAAGTGCTGCTTTAGAAAAATGTCTCCTTCACCTCTCCCTGAGGTTTTCACCATCTCAGCTTTGTCAAACCCCAAACCAAACATTTCTGTGATCCAGTGAGAGGAACAAACCTTGAGACTGAAAGGAGGAAGCCCATGCTTAAAAGGTGGCAGGAGAACAAAAAAAAATCCTAATAAAGAAGAACCCAATAGCTCATCCTCAAAAAATGTGGCAATTTGTAAATGTGTTTGTATAGACTTCAAGGCAACAAATATGTACTTTTTATAAGTTTTGTAGAAGAAAATATGCAATTAAAGGACTCCAAGATCAGTAAGAACTCTATGAAAAGACTGTTGAAGGGAGACCTAACATGAATCTTCATCTCACCAAAAGGCTCACACTCTCCTTCCAGCTGAATTATTCACCTGGATGTGACAGTGTTCACAGGGGCTCTTGGATGGGACAAGAGATGAGGATGTTTACTCCATGTTCAGAAGGCTTGATTTATTATTTTAATATATATATATCTATATATATATATATAACATTATAACTATACTAAAAAGAATAGAAGGAAAGGTTTCCTCTCAGAAGGCTAGCTAAGCATAGAAAAAAAACGAATGATAACAAAAGGCAGCTCTCTCTGTCCGAGATAGCTCAGCCCTTGATTGGCCATTAATTATAAACATCCAAGATGGGCCAATCACAGATGAACCTGTTGCATTCTACAGCAGCAGATAACCATTGTTTACATTTTGTTGCTGAAACTTCTCAGCTTCAGCAGGAAAAACCCTAAGAAAGGATTTTCACAAAAAGATGTCTGCGAGACCTGGGCATTCAGCATTTGCTAAGGAGAGGCTGAGATCCACTGCCCTGGCACATCTCCCGTGGGCTTGTCTTGTTGAGCTGGAGCTGAAAAACTTGTGGAAGAGGCTTCAACTGGGTGTACTCAAGGTAACCTCCCCAAACTAAACCAAAATCTCTCTTTAGACAGCACCATAGAATTTCTTACAGTTCACAGAAAATTCACAGAATGTTCCAGGGCTGGAGTACCCTCTGGCTCCCAGTACAGACAACATTTTAATCCTCTGAAATAATCGTTTTTCTGACTGTCTTGTTCAGAATCAATCCTTTTCTTTGGCTCTTTGAGTAAGGCAATGCTGGCACCCTGGATGTGCACGTTCTACACAGTGACAAGGGGCAGATACACACCCCCACACAACATTCAGCACCTTACACACCCCTCCTGCTTCTCAGGGTGTGCAGGAGCGAGCAATCCTATCAGCCTCATCCTCACCTGCCTCCTAACACTTCATTTCAGTGCCTTGAATGTGCCTCAGGACAGATAAGCAGAGCAAAAATCTAGATTAACATTTATTTTTATCTTTCCTGCGCACTTCTGGCTGCGCTGCTAGGTTAGAGAGCAGCAGCTCAGATGTTGAACAGCACATGCACTCACGTGGGAGCACCACAGCACAGGAAAGCTGCCTTCAGCCTGTGGCATTGGAGTCAAAGATGTCATTTTATGGAATGGAGATGAAATTTCCTGTGTCCCAGCCATTCCCTTTGATCGTTGCCTGTTTACTCAATCCACAAACCAAAAATAGAAATGAAAAAGGATGTGTTACCACAGCAGCAGAAGGTTAAGAAGGAAAGGATTCGGTCAAAAATAAACCACTTCTGGATCTGAAAGGAAATCAATCCATGAGGCAACACTGCGTTTCCAGCAGAGCTATTCCATGAGCCTATAGATTGAAAAAGCACAGTCCTGCAAATCTCTACTCTCACAACAGCTCCAGCTTTCCCAACAGAGCCACTGGCAGCACTGAATTCACCATTTAGCACCCCATGGAAGGGCAGAGGGAGGATCCATGGGACGGGCTGTATGACACATTGCTGATGGGACACGTGCAGCAAAGGCAGGGGACAACAATGGCAATGTCATTCAGCACAGAGAGGGGAGAAAATGCTGCTGGCCATGGGGTCAGTTTGGCTGAAGTGAGCTCAGTGATGCCAAGCTATTGAATAAACACCCTTTGGGCTGTCCTTTCTCAGCCTGGACCTCTCTGGAGCAGACAGACTGCCACTGAACCCTCCTGAGTTGAAATGCTGTGGATGCTTCTGCACATCGGCTGCACATAATAATGGTGCGGCAACAGCATTGGGAATTTTTCAAGACAGTGGCTGGTCAATAGACTCAGGGAAAAAAAGAGTTTCTCTCTTTCTCCCAGGAGTATTCATGCTTTTTATCTGCTTCACAGCGATTCCTCCTGCTGCAGATATTACAGGATATTAGCAGAGGCTGTTCCCCGGGGCACTGGACAACCTCTCCCCACAGAAGTGCTTCACATTGTGCTTTCCTAGAGAGCAGCTTTTGCACAACACCTGGCCCTAGCACAAGGGCCATGGGTTCCCTCAGCTCCAGAGATGTCCTTTAAACCCACATCCTCATCCTGCAAGGGTCTGGACCTGCAGGGAGTGTTTGGAGATCCGGCCCCCACACTTTCCCAGAGGAAGCATCAGTCTCACCCACTCCCTGGTCTCTGAGAGCTCTTCCTGCCTATTAACTCCCACTCCAAAACATGTAGTTCCCTGTGAACGAAGATACATTTGCCTGTCAGAAAGCTTAATTAACACAAATGGAAACTGTCCTCCCCATCATCCTCCTCAGTCTGATCTCCAGCTAAGAAACAAGGATGTAGTTCAGTTTATTTTGATTTATGTTCTGGATTAGTGACAAGTGACAAACCTGACTATACTGCTTACTCCTTTTGCTACAGAAAAGGTCTGTGCTTTGGCTTTACAAGAATGACAGTCAAGTTTTATTATCCATAAAACAGACTTGATCTGTCACTGCCATAATGTCCTCCCCCTGCATTTTTCCACTGCCCCTGATGAAACATAAATACCTTCTATCCCTTTAAAGGTCACAACTCCACAGGAAAACCAATACAAGAATTCATGATTCTTTACTTTAAGAACACAACTGCAAATGAATTACAGCAAACAGCTCAGTTGCATGTAGGATTGTGCTTTCCCAGGGCACTTGGTGCTACACACCACTCACTGCTCTGTCTGCTCACGTCAGTCGTAGCTTTCAAACCCACAACACTTTTCCAGGGTCAAATTCTATGCCTGAACACCACACAGTGCTCAGAGGGCACTATTTTTTTACAGCCCACTACACTGAGTACCCAGGAATTAGACGCTATTCACTCTGTAATTTTCCATTTTTGACTGACTGAAACTTTCCTCCTTTCTAACCTTCACGTCCCCCATTGCAACCTCACCTCCAGCTGAGCTGCCTACTGAGCTCGCTAGTGAGAGACACATTTGGTTTCTCAGTACATCAGCTAACACTTAGGTCTTTGATCATCTGCAGTTGGGCTGCTCCTGCTTTGATCAGAAGTAAGCTTTTCTTGATCATACTACACGAATTAAAAAGCCTGAGACTTCCATCCTGCCTTCAAGTGACGCTTGGGTTGAGACACTGATTTGTCTGATACACTGAACAAAGGTTTAAAAGTATAATTTACTGCAATGGTCAGGCATCTTTTAAGCAGGATCATTTTCTGAAGCTGCCTTCCCATTCATTCTGCTCACTCCTGAAGTGCCAGTTCCCAACACTGCTTGCAGTGAGGCTGCAGCACTTGCACGGCGAGACCGCAGAGCATGGCAGGAAGGATTCCACCTACCCTGCAGGAAAAACAAAGATCTTTCCAAAAATATACATTATCCAGTGACTAAGAAATGAGAATAAAAGAACCAAGCCCTGCAGGCTTCTACTAAATGCTTATTAAGAGTGCTGTCCAATTAGCAGTGCCTGTGTTCATCACGATGGGCAGATCCATGGCCAACCTTGGGTCGAGATTCACCTTCCTTACTCAGATATGTTCCAAATGTGCCAGAGCGCACATTCCCCAAAGCACAGGGGACTCACATCATCTGGCAAGGTCTGCATGGAACCTTCAGGCCCCTGTAGCAAAAATACAGCTGGGGTGGAGCCTACCACAGCTGTAGAGGCCCTGGGCAATTCATCTGGAATAGAGCACAGTAGGTGTTGACTTCATCAGAGCCCACTGTGAGAGACCAAATCCCTCTGGCCTTTGCTTCTCTTAATGCTTCTGTGTGACAACATCAAAACCCACAAGATTTGGTCAAAGGGTTTAAGGGCTTTACATGAATTCAGGGTTTTTTCTCCCTTAGTAAAAGCGTCCTACCACTTTGCATGGCCTGTTCTCCCAAGATTATTTTTTCCCATTGGGAAGGGATGGTCCCTGTTCAGCAGGTGAAGGAGCTGATGTAGATGTGGCAAGGGACGCAGGAATCCTTGATGCTGTTAGATTAACTTAAACTTCACCACGACTATGGCACAAAAAAAAAAAAAAAAAAAAATTAAAAAAAGAAGAAAAATCACATTGCTGCTTGTGCTGTTTCTGCTATTTGAGAGCCACAAGAGGATGATGCTTGAAAGGCTGAACTGAGAGAGGAAGAGCTGTGGGCTCAACAGAGGAGACTGGAGAAGCATCAGGCTTCTTTTACACAGCTTCATGAGACTATTTGATTGTCTCATCCTTGGGGACAACAAATATTAAGAAAGATGGCTCACATTCCTCCTGCCTACCTTGTGCTGATGACAATGTCACTGGCAATACTGGTTTAAACCCTCTACCATCTTCATCTCTAATGCATTAGATGTCTAACTGATCATGAACTTCTAGTGTGTGTCTGTAGGTGGGAGCAAAATATGCCACCATGAGTTGTGTCATGTTAAAAAAATTAAAATATAAGCAAGATAAAATGGTCATTTATCTCTGTATGCATCGTGTAGCAATAGCTCTTCTGAATTACTGCATCCACTTCTGACATTCCATCTTTGGGGGTTTGAGACACTGGTGAGAGTTACAAAAGGACTTGCAGAAATTTTCTGGATTCTAAAATATTATGAGAGGCGTGTGAAGCTTAATCTAAACATATGGTGACTGAATAAGGAGATACTGCACCAGGAAGCAATTACCAGTGGCAGGAAGGTTTTCAATGCAGCATAGCAAGGAAAAACAGTATTCAGTGCCTGGAAGCTAAAGATAGAAGTGGCATGCTTAGTTCAAGATTAGTTGTCTTTCTAGAAGAATAAGAGTAACTAAATTCAGGATCTGGAATTCTTGTAGAGGGGCTTAGGTTTTCCAGGAGATTCTTGCAGCTGAGGTTAAAAGCTCATGAACTCACTGACCATTCACTTAGGATATTTTGAGATGTTTGGCCTTACAGAGTTGTAAGCTTTCCTGGGGTTTCATAATAGATGATTTTAGATACGTCCATCCATCAAGACAAGGACCATGATATTGCGCCTGTTTTCCAAATTAAAATTTTTGCTTTCAAAAAACCAAAAGCGCTTCCATGAACCAGCCATAAATCCTTAAGTTTGATTTTCTTCAGAGGAGGAGTGGCTTTTATATTTCTGTCCTTTAAAGGCTGTTCATGTATAGCTCATTGAACATCCCCAGAAAAGTAGAAAGTGCACAATTTTTTTTACTCGGAGGTGCTCCTTTTCTGGATTCTTTTTCTGATCACAACTCCACAGGTATCTTACACATCTGTGCAGTCAAGATGATGGCTGTGATGCCCTGAGGATATATTTTTCATCACAACCATGGAAGCTCCTGGCAGACTGTCACTGGCTGCTCACTGCCATCTTTATTATGATCTCCCATCTCATCTCCAAGTCTCCACACACAGATCACTTGGAATTGCTTGGCTCTGCTGCTCATTGCCTCATTAGCAATGAGAATTGACCAAACATCCAGTCCTGCCAAAGGCACGTTGTTCCCTTCCCATCTGCCCACTGATTTGGGACACAAGCCTTTCTCTCCATGGATTCAGCCTAGCACAGCACCCGAGTAAGTTGCAGAACACAGCTCCACTGCAGCAGGCGTGGGTGTAGCAGCAGGAGCTCCAGCAGAAACAGCCCTAAATGGCACAGCAAAGTCCAGGCTGCCTCCTGCTTCTCCCTGGAGATGAGCCCACCTTGCAGCCCATCAGCACCACCACCCCCTGTGCTTCCCAGGTCCTCTCTGAGCCAGAATGACACCCATCCCCATTTAGAGGTGTTCCCACTGTGCTGTGTGTGTGAATGATTTATTGGAGATTGCACTGGATTTGAGCTTCAGGGACATGTTGGTGCTTCTTGTCTCTTGCTGTATCAAACCAATGCTGTCTCCTGAGTATGCTGCAGGAAGCCCTGTTTTCCCAATTTAATTCCAAAATTCTCGGATTTTTAATAAACTGGTTCTTGGGTGTTTTAATCAAGCCCTTTCCCATTCACTCTGACTGAAATAATCTGCTGATGTTGTTATCCATATGACCACCCACCTAAAAGATACAGCAACATTCATGACAACACTTGTGCATCAATGACATCTTAAACCCCACATTTTAGCTTATTGCAAGCATCTGTCTTTTTTTTTTTCTTGTGGTTTTTAGATTTTAGGATCCTTGTATGAGGAACTCAGCAATGTGACTTAAGCAAAATCCTAAGTCCTTATATTCACTCCTGTGAAACATGTATTTGACAAATCAAATTGATTCTACTCTTTACTTCGTAGCCAGTGGGGACAAGACAAAGCTTCAGATTTGTCATGCTAGAGAATTCAGTGTGCAGATTGACAGGCCTTCAAGTATGATCTCCTCTCACCCACCAAAGGCTTCTGTGGTTTTATCACAAAACTCTACATGGAATTTTATCTGCAGCTCCAGTAGACTGAAGGAAACACCATAAACCAACTCATATGGCAGATAAGTCATCCTGTCATTAAGGCAGCTTCTTGTCAGTGAAAAATTACTTAAGCGTGAAGACTCACAATTCCAGTAAGTTGGAAAACATATTAAAAGGAGAGCAGAAGAATCAGGGCTCTGGGAAGGGGTTGTGTATATCACTTGTCATAACCAGCACTAGATAAAACCCTTTATCTGATTCTCCACAGGGGTACTGTAAGGTTTAACGATGCTTAGCGCAAAGTAAAATGCAAAAGATAGAAATATGAGTAATGGGTGATGCACAAGAATCAAAAATAAGCCAGTGTTCAACAACTGGTTGTTATTGCATCTGTGTGGGTAGTCCTCCTTTGGTTGAAATCCCTATGGATTTTGTGGAGCTCCTGTGCTTCACTTTTACTTCTTGTTAGTAATCACTGTTTCCTTGCCACCTAGAAGGCCTTCAGCAACATTATGAAATGAAGGCTCTGGTGCCCAAAAAGGCCCAGCAAATTGGGATCTGTCAAGTGCCTGCCCAGAGCAGTGTTAGGTGACACAAAGGGATCCACACTCTTGGTTGCACCACATACATGACACAGGATTTTATTTCCATGGACTGCTTCTACACAGTCTGAAGAGCTGTCTTTGAGCACTGTGATGAAAACCTGGGTTAGCTGAGTTACCCCAGCTCAGCAGAGCTGTCATAGCAGGGCTCAATGTGAGAAACGTGTTTGGTTTCAGACCTCAGCCATCAGAGGGCTGGAGCCCCTCTGCTCTGGAGCCAGCCTGGCACAGCTGGGGCTGCTCAGCTGCACCAGAGAAGCTCCAGGGACACCTCAGAGCCCCTGCCAGGGCCTGCAGGGGCTCCAGGAGAGCTGCACAGCCCCTGGGGACAAGGCAGGCAGGGACAGCACCCAGGCAATGGCTCCCACTGCCAGAGGGCAGGCACAGATTTTGGCAGATTGGGAATTAGGAATTCCTGGCTGGCAGGGTGGGCAGGCCCTGGCCCAGGGTGCCCAGAGCAGCTGTGGCTGCCCCTGGATCCTTGGCAGTGCCCCAGGCCAGGCTGGATGGGGCTGGGAGCAGCCTGGGACAGTGGGAGCTGTCCCTGCCCATGGCAGGGGGTGGCATTGGATGAGCTTTAAGGTCCCTTCCAAATTATTGTATGATTCTATCAAAGGAGAGCCTCAATGTTTACTGAAATCACATAACACAATAATATTAATATGTTTCTTACTTAATCATTTTCATGCAGTGTTTAATCTTCACTGCTCATTGGTTTCTCTAAGGCCACTATTCTCATTAAATCTGGCTGACTTGCAATTCTAATGCACTCATTCCTTCTGCGTGCCTTTGCTTTGGAAGTCCTTCATTTTCATCTAAACCTTCACTCCTACAGGATGAGTTGTCAGCATCTCTACACCCTGTATTAGGTTATGTAATTAAAAGATAAAGAGTAGTTCTAGAATATGTTCAAATTGATACCACACATGCATGAATAAACATATGTCTCTATATATATAAATGGTAGAAGTGAATGGAAATCATATTCACATCTATTTCAATTAATATCTTTAAACACAAAACCTTTTACAAGAAGGTGGTGGCACAGCAAACTGCAGAGCTATGCAATGAAAAGGTATTCTGTGTGCTTATGCTGACATACAATTAGTTTTGTGCACTTCAGACATCTCTCTGGAGCCCTGTAAATATATACAAATAAAATCAGTTCTGTGAAATGTAGTCTGCAAGTTTTCCATTCAGTGGAAAGAATTATTCATTAAAGGAAGACTTGTTTTCCTTTTACAACAACAGCATAAAGTTGAGTGTCAGATTAAGACTCTCAGGAGATGTCTGGTGACAACACAGTCAGAAAGGTGATCAAATGTAAATAGTAAACAATTTTGACACAGCTCTGCAGTAGTCACCACACAGTCTCATCTCCATACTTACACAGTACTTTTTTTTTTATTTTCCTATATTCCCAGGTTCCATACAAAAGGATAAATAATATCTCTAGCACACTTAGGTGCGAAATATGTTGCAGGTAGACTTATCCCTGACTGAAAAGCTTTCAGCTCCACTGCCAGTAACACAGAACCCCAGAATGTCTTGAGATGGAAGAGACCCACCAGGATCACCAGTGCAGCTCCTGCCCTGCACAGACCCCCAGCAATCCCACCCTGGGCATCCCTGGCAGCGCTGTCCAAAGGCTCCTGGAGCTCTGGCAGCCTCGGGGCTGTGCCCATGCCTGGGGAGCCTGGGCAGCAGAGATACAGTCACTGACATATCACATAACACAGGCTTTGAAATACACTTTTTTTCTTCATTGATATTATGACTTTGTCCTGTTTATATCTAGCTTGTGTGGTTTGTTTGTGTAAAAACCACTTGCACCTTGAACCTGTTTGTCTTTGAAGAGGCTGAAGAGACTGAGAGCAGCACTGTGGCTCAGCCCCTCACGACTCTGTCTTTTATATTCAAGGCTTTTGGTTCCCCGTCATGCAATCAATGATGGTTCAATTGCCTCTGTCAAAGGTGTCTAGAGGAGGAAATCTATATTTGTTTATTTTCTCATGCCTTCAAGATGATGTGTGTCTTTGTGTCTCACTGAGTTCTTTTATACGCCAAGTGCCTAAACTGAAGACTTCGTAAATACAGATTATATATGCAGATACTGAAAAGGCAACAAGAGAGGAAGATAGATACACACACCAACACATATACACATGAATCCTTTTCCTCCCTGCTCTAAGAGAAAAACTGCAGTGGAGGATGGTTGTTCTCATAAAGAACCTTTACAAAGACGAGCAGCAGGCAGCATTCACAGGATCACATTACAGCAAGAGCCTGAACAGGAACTGCAGCATTGCTGTGGCTCAGTGACACGATGATTTCTGGCAGGTTAGACTCTGCAACTTCTGCTTGCCTTTGAAGTGCTATCAGCTCCACAGCTGCAGTGGTGTACGGTTACAAAACGATGATATTTAAAATAAAATGGGCAATTTACCCAGTGTTTTGTTTATACACAAGTACTAAGTGTAAGGTTCTTTTAATTGTTTTTAGTTTTTTCCTTTATTTTACAGCTCTTTCTAAGATTTCCCTGCTGCTTATTGAACTTGATGCTACGCATGACTCAGGATTTTTAACTACTCCTGTAATTGGTGTTCCAGGAAGAGAGCCCAAATACCCACCCTATGCCTGTGTCTGGATTTGTGCAGATGGCCTGGGATAGCTGTGGAGTTCTCTAGGCACAACTGCTGCCAGTCTTCTGACTCTGCTCATGGCCCTGCAGACACCTGAGCCCATGTCAAACCAGGAAGTAGAAAGAGTGCAGCAGCACATCAGTGCTTCTCATGTTGCCAAATACTGTAAATAAAGGAAATACTCCAGCCTTATCTTGACAGAACACTTTTCCCCAGCTAGGCCCTGAAAAGAATTTAAGTTAAACTATGTTTTCATGGAATACATGTTTTATTCTAAAGACCACATTCTCCAGTGTGCTCTGTATGCACCAACACTGTCATGTTGGGACATTTTCTGCTGAAATCCCATTCTTCCACACTGCCACACCTTGACACACAGCATTGGTCGGGAAACAGGAGAGGACAGAACATAGAAACCACCCTCCTGCAGACTTAATGGATGCTTATGGCATATCCCAAAATGTCCCCAAGGCCTGCAAGGGGGAAAGCAGCACAGTGCTTGGGCATCCCTGACCGTCTTCTGTACTGTGGGGAGCAGTGCCAAGCAGCCAAAGCACACTGCAGGTCTCATTTTTCATACAGCCTGTGCTCACATTTGTGGTTCACACAAGGAGAGAGAGATCTCTACAGCCATTCCCTCGGGTGTTGGTACCTGGTGCCTGTGTCACTGCCACTCTTCACTGCTCCGTCATCCGTGAAATTAAAGGTGCCGGTCCAATTTGCCAATTCCTCTCCATTCTGCCAGCTAAACTGCAGCCCTCTAGCAAGAAAACGAGGCAGTTGATATTTGATATCATTCATTAGGTCAAGTCTATCAGCATGAGTTCTCATGTCCTATTTCTTCACATGCACATGTGACTATGACACATTCATCAAAAGCAATTAAAAGATACCAAGAACAACAAGATATCACCTTACTAGGGTAAACAAATAATTTTTACTTCCCACAGACTCTGCAAGTCCTTGGATGAAAACAATACCAGGTTCCCCACACAAATTTGAAGGCCAGTAGTTATCTGTGCTCATAAACAACACACATCTATGAGGAGGAGGAGGAAATTTCTTTCTCCAAAGGGCAAAAAGTTGGAGACATGGGAAACCACAGGGCCAAAGAAGTAAAAGCTCCAAACTTCAGTTTCACATCTACAGTAGTTGCTAAATGTGTTGGGCACTGGGTCCTTCCTCTGATTTGCTGGATCTGCTAGCAAAGGATGTGTCATATGGTGTCATAACACAGTGCTTATTTTGCCTGTTTGGTAAGATGGCATTTTTTTAAAGCCAATGCATAAACACAATCACCACAAGCCCCTGTTTTCCAAACTTTCACAGATTTGTTCCAACCCCCATGAGGCTTGCAGTCTTCTGGAAACCACACCAATAGCAGGGTAGAAATTTTAAAATGCTGGGGAAATATTGGACAACACAAGCCAAAACTCTTCTCTTATCTCAGAAGCCAACAAAGAAGGATCTTGCAGCTTGTTATTTTTAAACTTCTCCTTTTTAACCCTATTTCATTATCTCAGAAGCCTGGCAAGCTGAGTTGTGAACATTTGGTGCTGCCAATACTGAAAGTTAACTTCCCAGTCGGGCTGTGTGGGGACAGCCAGGAAGCAATCTGCCAGAAGGCTTTGTCCAAAACAAAGGGCATGTAGGACCCTGATAGCTTTGCTGGTCACCAGGCTTATGACAAGGGCTGGTGAATCTCTTTGGCCACATCCATCCTCCTGTCTAATTGGAGCAATCATCAGCATAGGGAATTAAGAAGGAACAACATGGGGTGTTAAAATATGCCCAGGGGAATCTTGTGAGGTTTAACAAGGCCAGGTGCTGGAGCTGCATCTGGGTCAGGGCAGCCCCTGGGACCAACCCAGGCTGGGCTGAGCAGAGGGAGCAGCCCTGGGAGAAGGAGCTGGGGGTGCTGTGGGTGAGAGCTGGGCCTGCCCCAGCCTGAGCCCCCTGCCCTGGGCTGATCCCCAGCGTGGGCAGCAGGGCAGGGGGATCCTGCCCCTGTGCCCCTGGGCTCAGGTGAGAGCCCACCTGCAGAGCTGCCCCAGCCCCGGCTCCAGCAGCACAAGGAGCTGGAGCTGCTGCAGCCAGTGCAGAGGAGGCCACGGAGCTGCTGCCAGGGCTGGAGCCCCTCTGCTCTGGAGCCAGCCTGGCACAGCTGGGGCTGCTCAGCTGCACCAGAGAAGCTCCAGGCACACCTCAGAGCCCCTGCCAGGGCCTGCAGGGGCTCCAGGAGAGCTGCACAGCCCCTGGGGACAAGGCAGGCAGGGACAGCAGCCAGGCAATGGCTCCCACTGCCAGAGGGCAGGCACAGATTTTGGCACATTGGGAATTAGGAATTGCTGGCTGGGAGGGTGGGCAGGCCCTGGCCCAGGGTGCCCAGAGCAGCTGTGGCTGCCCCTGGATCCCTGGCAGTGTCCCAGGCCAGGCTGGATGGGGCTTGGAGCAGCCTGGGACAGTGGGAGCTGTCCCTGCCCATGGCAGGGGGTGGGACTGGATGATCTTAAGGTCCTTCCCACCCACAGCATTCTGTGACTCTGTGAAACCCTTGCAGTCTCTTTCTCTTCAGCCCAGTTTAATCCCCGGTCCTTGAAGCCCAGCTCGATGCTGCTTTGTCAGAGACGATTGCGGCTCTGAACTGAATCCCGATGGATGCAGGTGAGGACACGCGAGTCGGTGTTTGCCCCTGGCGCTGTCTTGGGTGGGTTAACACCGCCCCAAAGGCTGCTCTGAGCCCGGCTGGTCTCTCACCAGCCCCGCAGGGTTTGGGACTCGCTGGCTGAGGGTCCCAGGCTTTGGGCATCTGGGGGTTCCCTGCCAGATCCCCGGCTGTGGCTGCCCCTGGATCCCTGGAAGTGTCTAAGGCCAGGCTGGATGGGCCTTGGAGCCACCTGGAATAGTGGAACCTCTCCCTGCCCATGGCAGGAGGTGGCACTGGATGAGGCTAAAGTTTCCTTCCTGCCCAAACCACCCTGTGATTCCATGATTAATGTCCAAGTGTGAATACATTATGCTGTAATAGCCATTGGGTATTGCAGTGTTCTGGATTGTCAGGCAGCCCTATAACTTTCATTTTTATTCAGCTGACCTGCCCAAGGTACAATTTATGAGTGGAATATTGGTGTGTGAAGAAAACATAAGAAAATTACTTGGACACCTTCACTTTGAGGCTCGTTGAAATAAATGCTTGTGGTTCTGTCCCATATACCACAGTCTTACACATTTTTTACCACACTAACTGGTATAGAACCATGGTTTCTTCAAATATATATCTTTGTAAAAGACATTTAAGTATATGGCCTTAAAAATATATTTTAGTTGTTTAAGGCATCACTGAATGATACATTGGGAGAGAGGGTAGAAGTGTAGGAAAACCAAGCTGGAATTGTGCCTTTTAATTGGATTTAAATTCACTATTTGGGACTTTGATATTTGCTTGCAAATTGAAATAGAGAGCATTAATCCAGATAAATGGCTGGTCTTGGTGTGTCCTCCAGAGGTGAACTCTTCTACAGCATAGCCAATATTCAGGCAAATTAAATGAAGAATTAAAGCATGCAGTAAAGTCCTTTCCCTGTCTGTGTGTCTTTACTCTGTACGTAACAGCTGAAAGGAAATCTAAGTAAATGTTCCAGACTGGAGGGGGGTGAATTTGTCCATCAAGCAAAACAAATTGTAAAATCACTTTTTAATGCCCTCCTTTCATCAAGCTGGTTTTGGGGAAGGGCGTGCACTGCAGCAGAGGCACCAAGTGTAAAGGACATTCTCATTTTGGGTAAGATCCAAGGGGAGATTAAAAGACTAACCCTGAGGAATGGCAGGTATGTCTTACGATGACCAGCTTGATATAGTTAGCGTTGAAGTGGCGGGGTGGGGATCTAATGGAGGTACAAAAATATCCAGTGAGGGATCTGGGTATGACACCTCTCTGTGGTTAAGGACAAAGTGCAGAGTTGTGAGCTGAGCTTAGGGTCAGATTGAAGTTAAGTGTCCAGCCCTGAGCCTGACAGACCACACAGGGCTCTTCTTCCAACAGGTACTCCAGGGATTAACAGAATACAGACTTATAAATACACAAAACACCCCACCAAAGAAACTTTTCACAGCTTACAGGGCTGTGTGTCTCACTGTGAGTCTGCAAGACTAAGACCAAGCTGCTGCTCTGCATTTTTCACAGAGGTGGTACAATAAATCTCTTTCTCACAGTAAGAACAACTTCCATAAATAATGGTTTGTGGTATTAGGACTGAGTAGATACCAAGGATGAGACATTTAAAAACACTGAATTAATTCTGTTTCTAACAGGATTACTGAGAGCTTTACCATTGATTTCAATCAGCCTTGAGTTGGGAGAATTTCATTTTTGAAATACAAAATTTTCTAATCCTCTCAGGTTTGAGTTGTAAGCATCCGTAAAAAAATGTCTGGCCAAATGTGCAAACAACCTGAGAAAACAGAAAAGAGACTTGAGCTGCTTCATCAGTGTATTTCTTTGGCATTCTATTTGAGTCAAATTCTACCCTGTTCACTCTCAGCAGTAACTGCATTTAAACAGGTAAACAAATTAAGGTTCTGTGAATCAGAATTGCAATATAAAAGCACACAGACCACAGAAGCACAGAAAACGAAGAGAATAAGCATCAGAGCAAAAGGGAGGGTAAGGAAAGACTAAAAGAAGGTGAGGAAAGCTGAGGAAATGACTGAGACATCGAGGCCTACTATGTAATTTACATAGCTTGTGTCAAACAGTTTAAACAAAAAAAAAAAAAAGAAAAAAGGAAAAAGAGGAAAAGGGGAAGGAAAAAGAGAAAAAAAGAAAAAAATTTAAAAAAATAAAGAAAGAAAAGCTAAGTGGAAGCTTGGAATTGTTGCCAATGATTGTCAAGTCGAACTTTGCCATTTGCTCAATTTGCCCTAATATAACAACTTCTAAAATTGGGATGTGTCCCCAACGTGTGATGCTGATGATGGCAAGGAAAGAATTCATAAAAGGTGCAATAACCAGAAACCCTCTCAGTGCAGAGATGCTTCGTTTTGCCCATGAATGTAAGCAAATTGTTCATCAAGGAAGATGTACGTCAGTTATGGATACCATTAATCACAGGACTTATCCCTAACAAATAAAAGTGTGAGCAATGCTCTGCCTCGCGTTGCAGAAACTCCGTGAAGTTGGATGCCTTAGCAACAGAGGCCTTGAGTTTCAGGTAAATGTCAAAGCAATATTTTGATCCTAATTGGTAACTGTAAGTGTTGAATCAGTGTGTGGTCAAATAAACATCGGTGTAAAGTAATAATAGGAGGAGGGGGTGAAAAGCCAGAAAATTAACAAAGCAGCAGTGACTCTGAAGGGCTTGTCAAAACCGGCTGTTAGGAAGCAGCAGGAAGCAAAGACTGAAAGCCCGTTGCTGCAATCCAAACAAAAAACAACTCCTACACAAGCAGAGGTTTTAATAGCAGAGGATGTCAGATAATTATGAGGATTTTGAGCTACAAGGCAAGAACGAGCAAGAGGATGAATTGCAGGGAGAAGCTTTGCACCCGTGCTGCTGTCACACTGAGATCCCCCCTCAGCGGTGCCTATTGTCCTTCTGAAAAGGAAAGGAAAGGTGAAAACCCACTTCAGACCAGAAGGCAAGGTGTGTAAAAGGAGCTGCTAAAAGAAGGAGACCCAAAAGTCTCCAAGCACAGCTGGAGGTTGTGTCTGGGCTCTATCCATGGCTGTGTGTGCAGCAGAACCTGCTCAGGAGAGATCCATGTGATTCCCAGGCACAAGAGCAGCTTGGTGCAGGTGGCACAGTCATCAGCACCTCTGGGTGACAGAGGAGCCATCAGTGCCAGTGGGGCCATCACCTGCCACTGCTGCCACAATTATTCCCCAAATACCACCAGTTCATCCCATTTAATTCCAGGCTGTGCGTGACTTCCACTCATGTCTAAAAGGTGACAGCTACAACTATCCTCATTTGGCATCTACCACAGGCAGGCTAAATCTAAGCCCAAGCGAAAACCAGGCAGAAATGAATGTTATTTTGTAATGGTGAAGCTAAGCCAAAACCTGACTCAGCTTGCTGGCCTGCACAGATGGGCAAGGAAGGAGAAGCAGAGGAAGGGAAGGAAGATATGGATATCCCCAAGAACAAGGCAAATTTTTTGTCTTTCTGAGCTCCCTCTATTATTTGTCTTCACTTCTCCTGCTCTTGCTTTCCAGACGTTCTCACATCCCGTCTCTATATTCACTCTCCCTAACAAAGAAGCCATTAGGAAGTGACAGGACATCCAGGTTTTGTGACTTCAGCTCCTGTTGAAGTTATTAGCAAATAGTACATTCATTAATTCGATATACATCATTAGTAATTTTATAATCCTGTTTCTGCTAGAAGCCATATACACTTCTCAGATATAGAAGCCATATCCAGCCTCTGTCCCGATGACCGACAGCCCAGGCCATGTAAAGGCTTCCTAAAGTCACTGGAAAATCAATTTCACTGTACCTCAGTTTCCCTGTTTTGTAATTCTTGTGCCTTTGAGGAGGAGGAACTGAAGCCTTTAGTGTTAAATGATCACTGCTGTCTTTGAAAAGGGAAAGTGGTGCCCTTAGCCTGTTAGCAGGGGTGTCACAGAGGTGTTGGAAAGTCAGATGGTTAATCTTGCCAGAGATCCAGTTCCTTCTTTCCGCAAAATAAGGAAACTATGACTCACTGTGTCCACGGGGTGTACGGAAAATAAAACTAAAGCCGTGGTATGCATGAGTGACCTGCAGATGAGAGGGATTGGAAGCACTCACTAAGATGGATCAGGGAGTTGGAGGAGCTTGGGTGAGGGGAATATCAGGAGTCTCAGTGTGACAGATTGCTGCACAGGTGAGGAGAAGCACAGCAGCCAGCAGAGACAGCAGCAAGAGGAGGTTTGGAGCAAAAACAGGGACCCCTTTTCATTTTTGCACAGGCCAGAAAAAGCAAGATTAATTACACTGAGCTTGAAAAGATATCAGAGGGGCCCAAAAGGAGTAAAGGACTAAAGTTACCACAGTGAACAGTGAGACACTGGGATCAGACCCAGTCAGACCAGCCTGTGCTCAAAACCCCTTCCCTGACCAAAAGGGCCAGACTTAGTCCCTGAAGATAACAAAGCCAGGTGACAAGAACAAGGCAAATGCCAACTTGATTAGTTAAATATCACTTTAAACACCCCGGTCAATTTTGAAATAAACATGCAAGGCACAACAAGTTAAAAGATGCAGCACAGAGGAAAGAAAGAAAGGAAAGAAAGGAAGGAAAGGAAGGAAAGGAAGGAAAGAAAGGAAGGAAAGGAAGGAAGGAAAGGAAGGAAAGGAAGGAAGGAAAGGAAGGAAAGGAAGGAAAGGAAGGAAAGGAAGGAAGTGGCGGAAGGAAGGAAGTGGCGGAAGAAAGGAAGTGGCGGAAGTGGCAGAAGTGGCGGAAGGAAGTGGCGGAAGGAAGGAAGGAAGAAAAAGAAAGAAAGAAAGAAAGAAAGAAAGAAAGAAAGAAAGAAAGAAAGAAAGAAAGAAAGAAAGAAAGAAAGAAAGAAAGAAAGAAAGAAAGAAAGAAAGAAAGAAAGAAAGAAAGAAAGAAAGAAAGAAAGAATCTGCCTGTAGCAGTGATATAGGTCCAATTCACCTGTGCTGTGCCAGGTTAATACCTGTAATCCAGGTCCATAACCCTGCCATGCAAGGCACAAATAAATAAAACATTCCTGGGGCCATCTCAAGGACTTGAGCAATATGCTCTCCTTCTAATGTGAGTCCATTAAAAAAATTCATATCTTTCGGTGGAAGAAGCATTGAATCTGACTAGCCAAGTTTAGAGAAATACTTATTTCTCCAGAGAAATTAGCAAAATGCAAGTTTTAGTCCTGCTACAAGCACTTACATTCTTCTGCTCACTGCTTTAGTAGAGATCAACCTTTGTCTCAGTGACCTACAGCTCTGTAGATAGACTGACAGTGGGTAATTACTTACCATCTCACAGGGACAAGATTCTTAAAAGGTTTTGAAAATTGTATGAAAATAAGTGGAAGAGCAGGAATGGTATATTCAGAGCAAAAGGAAGAAATTAAATAACATGAACCCCACAAAACACAAAATATGGATGGACAATGTAGGAAAGGAGCATGTCTGGTTTCACCACACTCTTGGCCTTACAGAATAATACCAGGGACAAGTTTGGCTCTTTATGTTAGAGGGAAATAATAGTATTAAAATGGTGGAGGAGTATATTTTGACTAGTGCAAAAAGCAAAATTGGAAACATAGGTGGGAAGCTCCTGGATTATAACCATTATTACACAGAAAAAAGGTTTTGTTTCATGTAGCACATTTCACATTTGGGTTAAATCTTACATCAGATACTCACAAGCAGTATCTGAAAAAACTTGGTCTAAAATCACTTCCCAGGAAGGAAAAAACACATTCAAATAGTTGGCTTAAACTGGATCTAATGTTGACCAGGACATCAAGAACATCCAAGGATACCTTCCAAACCTTTACAATCTTGCCTTTTCTCATCTGTGGCTGGAAGATAAACATCCAAGGAGTAATAGATAAACTTTATCAAACTTATTAGCAATAATTATTCACAATTATAATTATTCATAGTTTAAATATCATGATTTGTAATACTGAGGGGCAGGACAAAACCGACAACAGAATGAAATTATAGTGAGGGACGTCGTTTCCAAGAAAAGGGAAAAAAAAAAAAAGCCAAAACAACCAAGCCCTGAGCACAGATACTCACAGGAAACCCCAAATGTTTTAAGATACCAGCAAATTATGACAATTGAGATGGTAGATGCCTGATGCAGCGTGGGTCCCAAATCTCACCACACCACAAGTGACCTGACTGAAATAATTGCACTGAATCTCAAGTTTCCAGCACCAAAATATTCAGCATCAGGTCAAGTGTCCCCACACTGCCCTGAGAGCTCATGCTGAAGACACGGAGCAAAATGCATTCACAGTCAGTGAGGGTGTACCCAGTGCCAGGCACAGGAGTAGCAAATATCCTCTCTCTCCATCACAGAGGTGGATAGCACAGTCTTGTCCTGCCACTTAGGTAACCCATCCAAAATATTTACAGCCTAAGATGTTCAGTTAGGACTGTCAAAAGCCCAGCTTTGGCTGTATTTGCTCTGATAGAAAATGCCAGACCAGTGGCAGAGGCTGCTTTTAAGGCATTCACCCTGAGAACTAAAGCATAAACCCATCCAAATAAAATGGATGTGAACGGACATCAACTATCTGCAGGGCTGATGGAAAAGCAAAATGGATGCAAGCAACAGAGGGCAAGCATGCCTCAAAGAAATGAGAGGTTAAGTCCACAATTTGCCTGAGGGAGGCATGGACTGCTGAGCAATGAATACACTTGAATTAAAAATTGAGAAATGAAATGAAAAAGCAATCAAGGGTAAGAATGAAGCACAGTGGAAGTAAGAAAATACAAAGCTTTTCACAGTGATTATGGCTGAACCAAATCCAGCAAGTGTAAGAACCATCAGGAAACTCCAGCAGGGTCAAAAATAAAGGACCAAGGCAGCAGGTGATCAACATTGGCCACAGAGGTTCGTGGTCAAGGCTGTGATCCATCCCAGGTGGGGAGCATGGGTGGAGCACAACCCAAAATGGGAACACAGCATTCTGGGTTTGGCTTTTCACAAATGGCTTCGCCCAGGGTTCTGGGTTTGGCTTTTCACACACGAAGGCAAGACTGACCTTTGTACCTGCCCACACACAGAGAGGCCAAGCAGGTAATTCTTTTCTAAACATCATAAAACAAGTTGATGGCATTTCTTCTCTAAGAGAGATGTCACAGCAGTTAAATCATGTTGGGTGAAAAGGTGTTGAATGCTGGGCATTGGCAAAACTCAACTATTACTTTGTCATACTGACGCAACAGGTCTGTGTAAAATGAGGATTTAACCCAGATATTCAGCCAAATACACAAGAAGAATTGTTTGCTTGGACAGAAGCATGCCTAGATCTTCACAGAACAAAGTCAGACTGAAGGAAGCTGCTGCTGGGTACTACTTGAATTAGAATCAGGATTTAATTGTCTCTGTATTGATCAGTAGGGACAATGGCCACTTTTTGGCTGGTAGGCAGGACACCTACAATCCACTGCTCCAGGGCAAAAGGTTTCTGGAGAGCTCCTACAGCCCAGTACGATTCAAACCAGCCACAGGGTAGGATTGTGGATACTGGCCTCGGAGCTGCTGGGTGTCCAAAGTCACAATAAAAGGGACAAGTGTCCAAATGCCACCCTGTAGGACACATCCCTCACGATATGAGGTCAGGAAGGACCATGGTGTGACGCACCAGGGGGTGACACGCTTGGATAATGGAATTTGCACATGTAAAACACTGAAATAAGGGATGCCCATTACCTTAATTTAGTGTCATCTCAAGAGTGGAGAAGGACTGGCAATTCACAGGCCAGACCAGCAGGTGGTTTTGCCATCTCAACAGCAGAGGTGGAACAAAACAATGCTGGAAATACAGCATAGAGGGAGCAGGGATATAAACCCTGCTGGTTTCCTGCATCAGGGCCATGGGGAACACTGCCAGGGAGCACAGGACAGGAAATAATATTTCCTCAAACGCTAAAATTTCAGCCGCTTGATGCTCTCCTTTAGAAGGAAATTAAAATCATGGTTAAAAATCCCCAAACCTTTAGGTAGAAGAAGGAAAATTTTTTGGATTCAGGGAATTGCCTAAAGCAACCAACAGCAGCAGTGGGAAAGGGAATGGGAAGTGGGATGGGGTGACTGCATCCAGCCTCTGGATGGAGGAACATCAACCTGTTGGAGCCAGTCCAGAGGAAGCCACCAGGATGATCAGAGGGATGGAGCAGCTCTGCTGAGAGAAAAGGCTGAGAGAATTGGGATTGTTCAGCCTGGAAAAGAGAAGCATTGGGGTGGCCTCTCAGCATGAGAAGGGAGACAACAAGGAAGATGGAGTGAGACTATTTACAAGAGCCTGGAGTGACAGGACAAGGGGCAAGGGCGTCAAATTGACAAAGGGTAAATTTAGGGTAGATGTTAAATTGTCCCCTGTCAGAGTGGTGGCCCAGGGTGCCCAGAGCAGCTGTGGCTGCCCCTGGATCCCTGGCAGTGCCCCAGGCCAGGCTGGATGGGGCTTGGGGCAGCCTGGGACAGTGGGAGGTGTCCCTGCCATGGCAGGGGTGGCACTGGATGGGCTTTAAGGGCCCTTCCCAGCCAAACCATTCAGTGATTCTGTGAGCCCATGACTTTGGAAACAGCTGAATTAATCTATCAGCTCCCTGTTGGTTCTGCCCCCTCCGCCCCACTGCCAGCAGTGATGCCTGCACCCCATGAAATGGCCTTGGGAGTGCCCTGTAGCAGGAACAGCATGAGTCTCAGCTTCTCCTGCTGTGCTCAACTAGATCTGGCCGCTTTAAGGTGATGTCCATATCCTGTAAACACTTTTTTTTTTTTGGTGTTCTATATTGTTTGAAGACTTTGCTTTGTTCTGAAGTTTCCAGCACTCTTCTCTGAAGAAAGCTTCCCAAAACCAAGACCTCCCAGCACCTTGTCAGGGATTCATCCAGATGACTCACAGGATACGTGTAATTTCTGTGGAGTAGTAATTCCCTCTGGTTAGAGCTGGAAGCACAGAGCAGTGTGACCAGAGATGACTCACTAGGTGACCTTCAGATTACACCTTTTGGGGAAGATATTTCAATGGAAGGAGAGTTTTAACACAGGAATAGATGGTCTTAGGTTACGGCTAGCACTTTCACAGGGTGTTATGAGCTGGCCAGAGGAGCATGTGCCAGAGATGGGGCAGGAGCTCTCAGCTGACCTGAGCTGGCTGGAGTTAGGGCAAAAAAACCCAGTTTAGGACAAAATACAACTTGGGCCACACATAGCCTCCATGTCCCCATTTGCAGCTCCTGCTGTCCCTGCTGTAGGAATGACATGAATTTAGGGTACAGATGAAATGTGCAGTTCAGGTTCATCTTCTCTGGGTTTATTTCTTTAGTCCATGCAGTGGTCACAAATAATCTTACATTATTTGTGGAAAGAAGTAAGGATGCCTGGGAATTGATTTGCAAGGGTTGAGTAAAAGCTGCCTAAGATATTAAAAAATGGTGGATTTACCTCAAGTCATGAGATTCTGATATTAGTAAGAGGGCACACATACATAAGAGTGATGTTTTATTCTCATTTAGAAGATACAAAGCTTCCAAATCATACAGGCTGCCTGCATGGGAAGGTTTGCTGAATCTTGCTGTGTGATTCTTTGCAATCTTTTTTTACCCTCTGGCAGGCCCTGGGGTAATATTTGTTTAGGGTCTTTAATAGTTTTGGAAATGTGTTCTCCTAACTCAGCTGAATAAAAAGAGTTTTAAAGGTGCAGATTCTCTTCTTCACATGACATTCTTCAGTGTGCAGAAGTGAGTCTCTTAAAACACCCAGAATTCAGTGAATTTCCTGCCAACGGAATATTGGTATATAGCAAAGTATTGCTCTGATATCTTTCCCTTGCCAAAGGGAAGGACTGTCCTATTGATCTCTCCCATGCTACAGGTTGGGAGATGAAGACAGATTTCAACATTTTTTTTACTGTAGTGGCAGTTTCCTGATGTAATCCAGGATTATTCCCTGCTGGCCAAACAAGAGTTGACAAAAAAAAGGCCAGCCCTCAGCTGAGCATCTGATTCAAAAGAAAATTCAGCTGAAAGGCGAGCACTGGAAAGATGAGTCAATACAAAAGCAAGAGGCAGCTCTGGATTTAAGCAGAAGACCACAGCATTTAACCTACTTTAGCAGATCAATGCAGTGGATTTTTAATCATCACATTAATCCTAAAATAAAAATAATTACCCTAGAGATCGGTATTAAAGTCCCTTAATTATATCTCATTTCATCATCCTTTTTACTGGGGATCAGAAGCTGCAGAGACCAGAGCTTCCCGATGCCATTTCTGCAGCTTGTGGTTTGACTCTCCTGTTAGAGAACTTCAGCTGCAACTGCAGGGATGAGGCACTGGCCTTGGTGAGAGCACCCACACCCATCCCACCCGGGAGAAAACTGAAAAAGGGCAAAAAAGAAGGTGGACAGGACTCAGCTTTCCAATGACACGGCATAAAACTGCAAAGGAAGGAGTGGGGAACATTACAAAGTGGGTGAAAAATGTGTGAATGCCTAGAAATTCAATCTCTACGCTGTCCCCTTCTTCCAGCAATGCCAGGAGCTCATTAACATCCCATAAGGGTAAAGAGAGAACTTTGACCTGAGGCTGGGCCCCTTATCAAATTTCCCTGAGCTGAGTTTATCTCCTGGAGCATCCTTTCCTGTCCACAGTCCTGCCACCCCCACAGATGCTCTGGGAACATGGCCACGGGCAAATGCAGGATCCTGAGCCTCCATGGACAGCCTCAGGGGGGATTTCATGGCCATCAAACCAGCCCATTCCCTGCTGGTAAGGGTAAGTGGCATGGCTCACAGCAAACTTTCCCATCCGTCTCCCAGGAAAGGGTACCTTTCTCCACTCTGCTCTTTGGGACCAGTCCTGAGTCTCTGCTGTCACCTGCATTGTGCCCAAGCTGCTTGTCTCAGGTCACACTTCCCTGCCTTGATGGCCTTTACCCATTTCCACCACCTTCTTGCAGGGAAAAGAGCCACCCCGGTGTTATATTTAGACTTAAACGCACTGTACACTTACTGAAATAGTACTTTAGGGCAATTTTCAGGTTTCTCCAAATACACAGGGGAATTTCTTCCTGCTGCCTTGGGAGGCCATGGGTCCTGCTGTTGCTGCAGGCATTGGGATGCTGGCAAAGGCATCCCAAACGAGCAGCACGTGGAATCCCAGAGAGTAAATGGCTGCGTCCCCAGGCTCCAGCTTGGCAAGTGGCACCAGGGATATAAATACCCCACTTCCCCTCTCCAAAGGAGCCTCTCCAAAAGCACCAGGTACAAGTCAAAACACGTCTAAGGAGCCTCACAGCCGGAATCAGCTTCTAGCAGGGGGCTTAACGCCGGAGGCTTGTGAAGTGCAGGAGTAATTAAAGGTTACAGCTGCCCCTGGTTGGCAATCAGGCTGCCCTGGAATGCTCACCACAAGGTACTGCAGGGTGTTAAGGGAGAGGGAGGGAAAGGAAAGCTGGAAAAAAAAAAGGTACCTTCATAATAACGTTGTGGTAACAATGCAGGACGCTGATTAAATCACCTTTCTGTCACCAAAAACTTACAGCCACATCCTGCATTTTTATTCCCATGGAAGAGGGGAACTGCCAGTTCCCAGCAGAAAGGAGCTGAGGTGCTTTTTTTTTCCCCTGCACTGAGTTAGCAGAGCTCTTTATGAGACTATTTTCACATGACTAATTAAAAAAAAAGAAAAAGAAGAAACTAAAATAAACAAATCATTGCAAGCTGGAGTTAAAAAAACCAGAAAAGTAATATTTTTCCAGTCCAAGTGACAAAATATATGCTCATCTCCCTACTTGAGACTCCTTGATGGCAGAGGGCTCAGAACCAGACTTTCTCCTTGCAATCCCAGGAATTGGACATCAGCCTTTTTTCACTCCCTGATGATGACATGAGAGGTTCCCAGGGCATGAGGCAGGCCCCAGAGATCACTCAGTGGAAGAGTTTTTGCTTGCATCTTCTCATAATTTTATCTTTACTCCGCCATTTTTCATTTCAGTTTGTACTTGTGATTTATTTTTTCTTTTCTCTAGCCCTGTTGCAGTAATTTTGACTTGGAAAAGCAAGGATGGTAGGACTGCCAGGCCTCCAGGACAAATGGGAAAAACTGAGAAAATAAGGCAAAATGAGGCCTCGACCTGGCCATAAAGTCATGCTCTTAACACTGAGAAAGCTTATTACTACCCTTGTCTACCTACCAGGTTCCTGAAGCTCCCCAAATGTGGAGATTTTATACCTCCTCAGGTAATTATTTTCTTTAAAAGTTCCCCATCATGATTAAATCCAAATCTTTCCTGCTACAACATTTTAGCACTTTGTGAGTGTTTAGAGAGAGGTACTTATTGCTTTTTTTCTTCCAAGATTTAATTTGGGTATTTCAAGTCAGTTATCCTTTCTCCCCTCAGTTTTCTCCAAGCCAAAACCCCCCATGTTTTCTACACTGCTGCTCATTCTTGCTTCTTCCAGCTGAGGAAGTCACATCTTTCTGAAGCTGAGGTGCCCAAAAAAATCAGAGTCCCCCAGACAAGGCCTTGTGCTACACAAGGCACACAAATTGCTCTGTGGATAAACAACACCCCTGTCTAAACATATTAATATCATGCTTGCTTTTCCCTCCCAGAGAGAAATGTTGGCTGATTTGCCAGCATTTTGCTTGCTCTTGGCACGGGGCAAACAACTCCATGAGTTGCAAGCAAGGCAAGAACCAAACCATTTATCTCTCCTGGCAGAACGCAGCTCAATTCCAGTAAAAAATTCCACAGCAGCTGCCTACACAACTGAAACACTTACCTCAAAGCATGTAAGGGAAACATTCATCTTCATAAAATCATGCGAGCTGTAACTTCTCAAACTAGGTTTAAGTAAAATAAACTCTGCATGGGTCAAGGTTAAACATTTATAGGGCCCCCTCGGTGTTTGCTGTGAAAAGAGCATTTTCAGATCAAAGAGTGATGTGCTCTACAACGAGGCAGTCTCAGCAGCAATTCATGAGAACACAGCAGTGCAAAAATAAAGTGCTCTCTCGGTTATCTGGAACACTAATATTGATTTTAGGAACTGCATCTGCATGTTTGTTTCTAAAGACATTGAAGTTTCAGCAATGCTACTTCAATTCAACATCACGAGCCATTTCAGCCTGAACTTACACAGAGTGGGAAGCCTTGTAAGAGGCAAATACTCAGGTGGCACGAGTCTGTTTAACTTGAATACAAACCCATATTTTTGCCGCAGCTGAGGATTTAAACATAGCCCAGGGAACTCACAAAACACTATATTCTGCCTAACCCTCTCCTGCACTCATAACCTAACAAACATTACAGATGCTGGATGCACCTTCCCAGACTGACAAGATATTGTTATCATCAGCAAAACACTGAGAAGTGGTTTGAACTGCTGTAATGGTCTGCCTGGGGCTCCATCCCCCCTCAGCCTGATCAGACAACTTTTCCTATTCCCTCTGATCCCCCCTTACCTCTTGAGATAGTTCCTCCCGTAGAGAATCTGCTGCAGCAAGGTGACCACGGCAAAGGCGCAGATGAAGATGAAGAACAAAGTTCTGTTTCCCAGCAAATCCCGGCTTGATGAAGGGTCAGTGTATCCCATCCTTCTGAAAAGCCACTGAAGCTTCGCTGGGTAAAATTCAGTTCATTGCCACCTTCATGCCCTTTTTGCCGGGGGCTGGAGGGGAATGCCTGCTGGCTTTTCTGTGAGCAATCCAAGGACAAGGTATCCCATTGTTTGGCCCTGCTGCCCCTTCCTTGCCCCTTTTGGATGTTAGCTCCAGGACTGTGCGCAATGGCTTGCTTCCATGGTAAAGTTTCCAGGAGATTCAGACGTGGGTAACCTCTAAAATCATCTCTCAGAGCTCTCTCAGCGCAGGCAGCCTGTGCTGTGTGAGAGGCATTCTGTTCCCTCTAAGCCTCTCTTGAAAACCCGCTGCTAGCAATTATCTACTTCAATCCCATTTTCATATTCCAGATGGGGGAAGCTGCACACAGACCGGAGAACTGCAGCCAATGGCAAACACGGGGCTCCGGCAACCTGCGTTGGAAGCACATAGTCGTCAGCTCCTCTCTGCTTCTGCTCAGTGATTCCGACCAAATGTGCTCGCAAGGAGACGTGACTGGGGCTTGCTATTATTGAACAAGCATGCAACAATCATGAGGATTTCATTCAGAACCCTGCAGGGGAAAAAAAAAAAAAAAAAAAAAAAAAGAAAAAGGGAAAAAGAAGCTCAGCAGCAGCAGTCTGGTCAGGCTAGCAGGAAAGCTGCATTCTGTGCAGCAGCGCGCCGTCCGTGCCGTGGCTCCCGTGCTGTGGCATTTGCATGCAGAATGCAGAGCCTTCGGTGCCACTCTGCTCACTATTTGGGCTCCTCTGTTTCCCCTATTCCTCCAGAGTAAGCATGAGCAAGGTCACTGTGCATCCCTTCAAGGACAGAGCTCTCCCTGCCTGCATGCTGATTTATTGGAGGCTCTGTGTAGCCTCACAGCCGCAGAGAGGGAGCCTGCCTCTCAGTGCAGGCTCTAAGAACCATTCATTTAAAGAGACAAATATTCTGATTGTTCCTCCACTAGACAGAGTTCCCTTTTGAAAGGGCAGAGCAACAAGACCTTGTCCACAGCCATCGTAACTCCTCTAAAACCCCCTCATTTTCAGGAGAGGCTCAGTTCAGCTCACAGGGAGTTTTGTCGCTCATTTCACTGGGAGCAAAATCTAACCCAACCCTAAAACAAGTTCCAATGAAAGCTTTATCCATGAATGAAACATCCAGACTAGGAGGTTGTTTTGCCCCAATAACAGATGGGAAAACGATTTTGACAACAAAATGAGGGGGGAAAAATCCATTGTCTAAGAGAATAGGAAGATTTTTGTGTGAATAGATTTTCCAACAGTTAAATCAGCGTATGCAAATTGCTCTAGTGTGCCAGCAGCCCAGCTGTGTGGAGCAGCAAACAAAGTGTTCATGGACTTTGTTTCAGCTGTAACTCTGCTCCATGTGAAGAAGGGCCAAAGGTGACTTTGTGCAACCCTTCCAACACAATCCTTAAAGACAGGGCTAGTCCTCAGCATGCCCTACAGCAATTTCGGCAGGACAGACAATGGCTAAAGCAGGCTTTGCCTTACCTAATTTTAGGTAACAAAAGTCACACAAGTGTTTAAGGTGTGATGCTGGTCACCCTGAACTACTGCAGGCTGGAGAGCAGCACTTTAGACACATCTGACTTTGCAGAGAAGGTTCAGGGACCCAGCCCCTGGCGTGTCCTGCCTCTCACAAATCCCACACCTCTATTTCTATACCCTGCTAAATGCTTCCATTATCACCTTGCTTATAAATAGAGTGAGGACCCCAAGCCTCATCAAAGATTATCCAAGGAAAAGCAGGGGTAGAGGGCAAGGACATACTTCCTTGGAAACATTCTTCTACTATTTTGTTATTCAGGGTCTTCCATAAAAAAGGAAAGAAAACAAATATTTAGGATAGAGAAATAACTCAGTGGGATGCACTGCACTGGGAATAATACATACACCAGGGGATTTAAAGTTAAACACAAAAAGTAGTTTGATTCCCTATTGCCAAAGCCATCAGCTCTGGGGCCAAATATTTATTCTTTAAATGACCAGTTCTTACAAGCTCACATTATATGAGACTGTTTCCATATAGAAACTGAACCATTTAGATGGATCTACCAAAAACCCTCTCAGGAAAAGGAAAAGCCCTATGGACATCAAAATTCCCAGTCTGAGACCCCACAAGACACTGCACTGGCAGATTTGTATGCAGCAGCTTAGTCAAGGCCAATAAGTTCAGAAGTGAAGGAAAATTTACTTAATGATTTGAACTGTTTGATTTCTACTGATAGCTTTGAAAACTCAGAGAAATTTGCCTCAGTTGCTCTGGGAGTCATTTTACAATAACAGCAAATTATCAGAGAGTAGAATTTGGCTTCCTATGATTTTCTGTAGGTGTGAAACTTATTTTGCAGATTCTTATGTCACCTAGGTTTTGGTGAAAACACTTTCAGCTTTCCTACTTTTACTGCCCTCCATTCAAAAGGATTTTTTTTCCCCTTGAGATCTGTGCAGTAATGCACCAAATTCCTGAGCCTAGCAGAAGCTCTTTCTCCTGGAGTGATGAGGAGCCTGAGCTGCAGCAAACAGCCCATGTATTCTGTCAGTCTTTGATTTTCTGTGTCCTCTCATCATTCTCTGCTATATCAGGACTGGCCAGAAGATGCAGCACCTGAGAGACCTATGAGCAGGAGAGCTGCAGACCCAAAGTACAAAGGTATCTACAAAAAATAGGAGAGGTTTTCTGTGCCAGAGCTTGCACAGGCATCATTCCCGACGTCACATGCAAAATAAATCTGTTTGCTGCCCTCAGCCCAGTACAACAACAACACTGCACAACTGGAAGCAGACCAGCTCCGTGCAAGCACAGAGAAATAGAATGTCTATTGACAAATTTTCATAGGATGCTCAAGGTTGCCTGCAATATTTATTGTCAGTGAAACTGTCTGAGACTGCAGAAGAAGTGCTGAATGAGCAGTGTCAGCACTCATTCCCGGGGCCCTTTGAGAGTTTGATTTGTAAACTGCAGGCCTCCTTTAGAGCATCAGGCCTCTGCAGAGAAAAAAAAAAATATATTTTTTATAATAATTTTACACCCTGCACTTGAACAAGCAGCAGACAACAACAGATCCCCTCCAGAGTCTGAGAAGGATTGGAAAAGCCCTCTAAGAGCATTGAGCCCAACCATTCCCCCAACACTGACAGGTCCACATTCGCCCATGTCCCCAAGTGCTGCATCCACCTGCTTTAATAACATTTCCAGCACGACAGACACAAGCTCAGAACGGGTATTCCTGCATCCATTCTTGGAGCACAGACTTCAAAATCTAAAGCAAATCTGGCAAAATGGATCTTAATATGAAGCTGCCAGAAGCAGTCAGTCTTACACGTGTCTGGCCTTTATTTGTTGCATGTGAGCTGCTTGCTAAATATCACCAGAGATAATCTGTCACAAGAAACTCCTCCAGCCTGAGCAGTGAGACTCTGAGTGCTCTAACACAAACACAAACATGCTCCTTACAGTGACACCCTCCAATGGGAGCTCATCATTTGCCCTTGGGGCCCAATGAAGCAGAATTGAATTTATTTTTATTTTTTTTTTAAATAAGCTAGCATTAAATTTCAAAGACAAAGAAGATAAGACCATGCTACTGAAGCTCTATATGAGGAAAGATGAATTGGCAAGAGGACAAAATCTGGTAGGGGTCAGACTCTACTTCTCTTCTGGAGGCAATAAGTTCCTCTCTCTCTCTATTGCAAGGACAATACACAGCCCTTCCTGCTGAAATGCAGTTTATTTTTTAATGCAAATGAACTAGAAAAATTCATTTTTGATAGGCAGGCCTGATTGGGAATTTTTTTAAAGTATCTTTCACTGAACCTGTCATTTGAATCAATGTTTGACTGATCATGCATCCTAATTTCAGCTGAAAGCAAGGGTATTTCGTGTCTGGGACAGCAGATCTGTCTCTTGGTTGTTTAATCACAGAACACTTAACTGAACATGTTAACTCACAGAATCATACAGGTTCAGGGTAAAACAAGACATACTTCACGTTCCCCTTCAGGATTTTTTTTATTCCTGCCTGCTCAGCCACTCTTCGTGGCTGTTATTCAGACCAAAGAACTCCCCAGCCAGCATTGCAGAATACTACGGGTGGTAAACAGTTTGAGGACAACATTTTTTACACCTCATTTTCCCCCCTAAATTAAAATTAAATCATGCCTATTTACAGTTTCCACAATGCTTGTGTAAACTGCTAGATCCTTGGTTTTGCAAAGAGCTGGCACATAGGTGTATGGCTGGAAGGTTCTGCTGAACACGAAACTCATAAACATATGCTTATCAATATTAATTCTTTTGCAGATATAAAACATGAATGTACTAGCATAATCGAGTGCTTAACACAATGTCTAGTCCCCCATCACTGCCACAAATCCATATGTCTTAAACTGAGAAAGTGAAGGAAGCTGAAAGGATCCAGCTAAGATGTAAACATTTATTTTCTTCTGAGTTGGTTCAGCCTCGTGGAGATGACAGTGGCCAATTTGGCACCAGGCTCCCACCTGTGGAGACAGCTGAATTAGAGGACATGTCCTGAACACAACATATGGTCTGTACACTGGATACACATTACATCATCTCTTAAATCATGACCAATTTTTCTCCAATTATGGGTCACATAGTGCTCCATTACAGGGAAAAAAATGACCCAGTGTATAAAATTTCCCTTTTTTACCCTGATGACATCGTCTCTGTTGGGAAAGGAATGATGTCTGCCTCAAAGGAATAAGGAAACTCTGCAGAGGCTGCCTTGGCTACGGTGCTGTACATTTACTGTTGACAGTTCCTTATAGCAGAGCCTGCTAAAATGTATAGCAAAATGCAAAACTCAGAGCTGAGGACATCTCTGCTTTCCCAGTGGTATTTCCATGTTCCTAGAAAACAAAGGAAGTTAAGTGTGATTGTTATGGTCCTGTTCAGGCTCATGGCCCTGGAAGTAACTGAGAACAGTGGAAGCCCAGCCTCTCTGCAGAGAAGAAGAAACAGGACCCAGATTCATTTACAGGAATCATCAATAATAAACATTAGTTTGATTTTGGAACACTGCATGAGAGCCCTGAGTTTAGCAACTCAAGGGGACTGAGATGTTGGCAGAGCCACAAAGGGGTCAAAGGGTTTCCATGGCCAGCAGTTGCTCTCAAATAAGAAATGTGATCCTGCCTCTGTTCCAAACAAGTCATAACTCCCACCCAGTTCTCCAAAACCACCTTTAAAACCTCCCAAAGGAAAGCACTGGAATTAGTAGCACTCACTTTAATGGGGGTTGAAAGATTGGTATTTCTTTTGGATGAAAGTATTCCAGTAGTAACATCACAATGAACAAATATTTCCCATGACCAGAGTAAGGATCACACATTATCTAATGCCGAAAACCACAATTACCACAATTAATAATTATTTCACTATTTCAACAGTATATTTTTACAGAAAAAGTGAAAAGGTTAATCTCAAATATTTTTAAAAATATGCAATATGGCATATTAATTCACAGAGAGAGCACATCAGATTTTGGAATACGTTTTGCTCTGTCAGTGAGTGGCATTAATCCACATTAAAGAATGGATGTAAATGTGAAAATGAAACTTTTCCTCTTAACTATCAGCTAATTAAAACCTTCAAATTTTTACATTGCTTTTATGATCAAGATGTAAAAGAGACCTATTATAGAAAAATAATTTAGAAAAAGCTACAAGGGTAACTTTTTATCTCAGTTCTGCAGTGATTTTGTATTCAGAGGAATTAAGTATATTCCTCTTGAATTAACCATCAACTTTAGTTCCCATGACCTTTCAAGAAAGCCAGACATTCAGGTTTTGAGCCATTCCTCATTATGCCCTCCAACAGCACTAATTACAATGCTGGCTACACACATTAGTATCCACTAGTCTAACTGCTACTTCACCTGAGCTACTCCTCTAGCCAAAGCCAGTATGTATTCAGACACATCATGATTTTTTAAATAATCCATGCTAGTCCATGACAAAAATTATTAATTAAAAAAAAATATCCATCTGGCTTTTGTGGTCTTCAAAAATCCCCATTCTTCATGAGGCATATTTTATTTTGCTCTTCTGGCACTGTGGAAATGCCCACTGGAACCTGGACAAGGAGCCTGGAAGAGAGACACCTCTACCCTTGCAGCATTATGACCAGACCCACCTTTCTGCCCCTCCTGGGGCAGTGTGGATTCAGATTTTAAGCCCTGCACAGTCTCTGGTCTGACCTGAAAAGTGGCCACAGAGGTGGCTATTAATAAAGCTGGTGGCATTTTCAAATTCCTTCCTTTGGATCTGTGATCTGCCATAAATCCCCGGGTCGTGCTTTCCTGTGTTAGGGTAACAAATAAAGAACATTCCTGGAACAGTCAGACACCGCAGCCAGGCATCAGCTGAGTCAGCTCCTGCCACTGGCATTTGTAATTTAGCCAGGCAAGAAGGAAAGGTGACAGTGGGATTTATTAGCCCCTTTGGCAGGCAGCAGGAATTGCAATTTGGAAGTTGTGTTTGGTAGCATGGAAACGGCTCGGCTTACAAACAAGTGCAAAACCAAGACAACAATGGTCCATTTTGCTGCCAAACAAGCTTGAAAGTCTCCAGGGCAGCACCACCCATCCAGAGGGATAAGCTACAACCACAGGCAGGGCCTGGATCACCCCTGACCTCTGCCAGCAGCTTGGCCTTTTACAGCCCTGTTACAGGCAGTGCTGGCATGGGCAGGGAGATGGAGGGCCGCAGCCAAAAACGTGTTTAAGCATCTTCCTCCCCTTAGGATGTTGGGAGTTACATGGAAATCCTTGTTTGGCTCTGGGCTGCAAGTGAATTTGTCCAGGGCTGTGATTAGACTGAGACCTTAAACTCAGGCTGGGATAGTGGAAGGTGTCCCTGCTGATGGCAGTGGTTGGAACAAGATGGTCCTTAGGGTTCTTTCCAACCCAAATTGTGATTCTATGATTTATGATGACCCTCTTGACAATAGCTACTTCCAGCTACTTCCAGTGCTGTATTCCATATTTCTTTCTATAACAGGACCACAAGTAAATCCATCAGTCAGAAAATTTTCAGTTTTTATCCATGATCTTTGGTGGTGGTATTGATCTCTTTCTGGAGACCCTGCAACAGATGTTCATTTAAATAGCTGAGTACACTCAACTGGATGTGTTTATTGTCTCTAAGAACCTAAAATGGGGAAGACAGAATGGTAATTTATCCACAGCCAATATTAACATCCAACACCATACGGCCTACAGGATCCAGTGCTGTGCAGGCAGATATTAAGGAAATGCCTTTGACAGGGAGAGACATCCCCAGAAGAGTGGGGATGAGGAGAGGGCAGCACATCATGGCATTCAGCCAGAATAGGGCTGGGGTTTTTTTTTTTTCAGAATGTTCCCATCACCTTTGTTTAAACATCACTTTCAATCAGCTTTTTTATTTTCTTCCAGGTGTATCCAGCAGCTCCTCTGGAGCTAAGAAATTTGTGCGTGGGTTTTCTTTCACACACTGTGGGTAGGAAGGTATGTGGGAACTATAATTCAGTCACTCTAAATCACATGTAGCTGAAGCTTGAAAGAAAAATAATAATAAATGGTTCAGATTGTCAGGCTCAGTGCAATTCTCAATCAATTAAAGCTTATTTTAGCACCAGGGCAGTTCATTTTTATAATGTTCTTCTGGCATTTTGATGCTTTCATGTTACTGTGTAGCTAAAACGTCCTGCTGGGAACAAATTACTCTTGGTAGAGCATTCTCTGAACTACAATTTCAGTTTCAATGATAATAAATATCAAATGATAATAAATATTACCCACAAGAGCAAACAGCAGCAAGAAAAGGGCTGCTGGCAGTGAGAGAGAATGGCTTTGGACCTGGGTAAAGGAGGAAGATAAACCAAGGGCTCAAGCACAGTAAAACCATTGTTTGGGCTCAGAGTCTACAAAGTATTCTTCAATGCTTATGACTTCCAAATGTAATTCAATGTGTTGAGACATTAAACAATGAAAAGTCACCAGTGAAAATATTCCTCCACTGGCTTACTGCTTCTTTTCATGATCAGTTAAAATTAAATACTGTGTCTGCATTTTAGATCTGCATTTTCTGTTGTTATCATGGTTCCCCTTTCACAGATACAGATTGCCCAAATCTAAATTTCTCTTTTGCTGCGCTTGAGAATTTGAACCACAGTGTCAGATTCACACTGAAGGTTTCAGAGCTTCAAAAGTTGCTTAATGTGACAACAGAAACCAAAACTAGTACTGTTTGTGGGTCCTTGCAGCGCATGGAAGCAGCTGGCAAACAAGAACAGCAGTGTGGCTTCACCTTTCCTCGCTGGAATCAGAGACAAAATATTTGTTTAATAAGAGCAGCAATAATCACAATAAGTTGTTCTTTTTTTTTTTTTTCCACTGTGCCAAAGACAAAGATATTAAGAAGGATATATCCTAAAGTGTTGCACACTGTCATTATAAACCGATTCAACTTTTGCTCTAAGCTTTACCAGGCAAGGGAATTAAAAGCAAAGTGGGAAGGCTGCATGAAGAATGTCCCTTACCCCTTTTTAATTTACAGATTTCTAGCCCCCTGGTTGCTCTTGCTTTTCCTCATTTGGAGCCATCCCTTACAATACACTATTCCAGGTAGAGATTTTCTATTTTCCTTTCCCAACTGGAAAAAAGGACCATACCAAACAAAAAATAATAGGAAAATTAAGTCCTTCCAGTGCAAGAGGGAGCTATGGCAGGGTCATCAGCTTGCTTCCCTCTGGCAGCTCATGCTCAGGTGCTGGCCCCTCACCTTGGGTATCACTGAAGGTTTGGCTTAGAAATCCAAGGAAGCTGCAGCTCAGATCTATACATTCAGCTGTACTCAGCATTCTTCTACTCTGGACAAAGGAAGGACAAACTTTTTTCCTCAGCACTTCTCCTTCCAGATGATGAAGCAGAACCAGCTGGCACTGCAAAAATCAGTGTTTTCACCACAAACACTGTGCTGTGACACATCACCTTAGCTGAGACAGTCACCAGCTCCACAGGAATACACACCTTGCCCTGGGATACACACCTGGAAAATCCCTGCAAGTTCTGACCAGTTCCCTACACAGAGCTCCAGACCTGAGTTCACCAGCTGCTGCCTGGAACCAGCACATCACCTCCCCTAAAATAGGCAGAAAAGCCATTAACTCTGCATTTTGTACCCACATGTTGTCCTTGCAGTCTCCACTCTCCCATCACAACACGTCTGTGCTCCAGAAATTAATGTGTTCCTGTTAGCAGTTTTATCTCCCCAGCAGCGAGTGAAGAGTTACACAGCTACAAAAAGTCACAGTTCAATATCCATCCAACGTGATTTCAAGCTACAGTTCCAAATGTTTCACACCCCATTGGCTTTAATAGGTTATTAATATTATATGTCAAAGCTTCAATTAAAGAATCACTAATGATTTTGCTGCTTTTGCAGAACTATCCTGTCTTATTTTAATGTAAAACCCTAAACTCCCTCTCAGCCGGCTAAAAAACCAAGCCCATCCTTATCTTCATTGGAGTGGGGACAGCAACCCTAACTATCATTCCTAATTAGCTGTAGGTTTGGGGTCAGCTCCATGTTTTCCAGGCTTCCTCCCTGAATTGAGGCAGAGCTGCACCACAGTGCTGGGGACTCCAGGCTGGCTTGGCAAGGCAAGAGGGGATTTCTGTGATGGCATGCTGCTCCCAGCACCTGAGCCGTGACTGCTGCAGGCTGAGGAGGAGTCATCTGCCACCCAGTCAGCTCACATGCAGCGCAGGTGGGCGTCTCTGCCCTCCTCAGCACCTCTTCCCTCATTTCCGAACCAGCAGCCAGAGCATTTCTTGGCCTTGCAGGTGTGCTGCAGGAGGAGCAAGGACAACTTTCCACAGGCAAAAAACCAAAAAAACAACAACAAAAAATCCCTGCTGCCTTTTAACGTATCATTTTTCCAGTTTAAGATCCTAAGATCTCACTCTAGCAAGAGCAGGATCCACCTGACTGAGCACAGGATCCGCTTCCCTACGCAATCCCATCCCCAATTCCTTGACATGCCTGCTGAAGATGCGCAAGTATCACGCACAGCTCTTGGAAAACAAGAAATCTTGATGTTACCAGCACTGAAGAGAGATGAGTCTGACTCCCACCACCAATGAATGTGCCTACACTCACCAAAACCCTCCAGGCACTTAGTGGGATTTAGTCAACATGCTCCGTGGAGAATAAGAGCTCTTTGAATCCCAGAGTATCCCCAAAGATACATCACATGAGTCACATCCCAAAAACACCTTTTCCTTTCCTGAGTATAACAGGAGCTTAGGATGACCATTTCAGCTGCAAGTGGGATGACAAGAGGGCCAAGTGTGAAAACAGCATGGAAACAAGTTGATGTCAGGAAGATAACATCAGGAAAATAACATCAGGAAGTGAGCTATGATTGTTTTCCCCTTAGGATTTAATCCACTCAAAGTGACAGTCTTAAATCCAGGGAAAATGTCACAGAAAATCACACTTCCTGCAACCACCTACCACCAAAGGGGGACAAAGCTACAGAGAATTTTACCCAGATTTCCACTTTTACCCTGGTCCTCTTGTTTCTCTCCCATAGCTACTGTAGATGATCATCACAAAATGAATAAAACATACTTCCATGTGAATGGAACAACATGTGCCAGCTTTGCTGCTGGCATTCTGTCCACATGACTAGCACTCCCCTTTGCTAACCCTTCTTCCCTCTTCTGCTGTTAACCCTCCACTCACAGACAAAAGGAAAACAAAGCAGACCTTGGGTTCTTCTTCCCCCTCAGTGATATCAAAAAATGGTCCGGGATGAGGAGATGGGGGGAGTTATATTTCCGTACAACATAAGAGAATCAGATACTTTAAAATAACAGGTCGCCTAGAACTGAAATATTTTTAAAAGGAAGAAAAATCAAATAATTTGAAACTATAAAAAGGAAATAATTTGAAAATATGAAAAGGAAATGCCCAGTTATATACAAGTTAGCTTTTGGACCATGCTGCCACAAACCAAAGTGCTTAGTGAGCTTCAAAATCTGCTCTGATGATCCATGCAAAGATTAAGATCATTGGCAGCTTCACAGACTGCATATAAACACCTCAAAATCACTGTGTGAGCTACCCAGACTTCCCCCAGCTCAGCTATTCTGTATTCATCTGCCACGGAGGTGGGACACAGGGACAGCTTGCATGACCTGAAGCATTTATTATTCAATATTATTCTGTATTTTCATGTTCTTCAATAAGATGCCTGACCTGCAGGTTACCCCACAGGGATGGCAGGGAATGACGACAGGAATATAAAATGAAAAAAAGCTAATGTTTGCATAATTTGGCCCCTGGATGAAATCTCAGTGTGAAATCAGAGGATCTAAAGATTATTAAGAGAGTCTGCCCTGATTTCTAGGTTATATTTCACCCTTTGGCCATCTCACTTGGCTGCAGAATAAATATCACCTGCTGTGGCAATAACAAATACAGTTTGCTGGGGCTGAAGTTCCCGGTACAGTGCTTTATTTGCCTTGAACACTTCAGGAAAAGAACGCCTGCAAAAGAAATCTTCATTTATTGCACCATTTGAAGGCTAGCAGAGAAATCCTCAAGCAACAAGCAGCTAACAGCTGGGTAAATGCCACATTTCACTGAGTTGTGCCACGGATGTGTTTGGCCATGTATTTTTTTGTTTGTGCATCCCCCATAAAGTTGAATCATTGGGCAAATTTTGCTTAATCAAGAGCTTAAGCCAGTACATGTTTAAATCAATGGGAAGCAATCTTGATGTCCTAGGGAGGAATGGCAGTCTAAATCACTTTATTATAAACTCAGACTCACTTTTTTTGTTCTCACAGCAAAATCTACTGCTCAAGTAGCTTTAACCTACCCCTGCTACCATCAGTAATAGAGATCTTTAATCCAGCAAGCGGCCAAGCACTACCCACAAGCTTTTAAAGCCCTGGGGAAAGCTTAGAGCAATCCTGGGAAGCATCCAATACCATACTGGACTGATATGTAGAATAGCTATTTCAAGCTCTTTTCCCTATTTGTTACCATCCCGGATAAAAAGGCATTAACTAATTATTTTAATTGCACTTTTTTGTAGTATTCCTCATGGGACGTGGACTGCAGCTGCCTCAGCTTGATCCCATTTGGCTGGGGGATGGATGCTACTGTAAAATGTGCTTTCCCCAGAGTGAATGGGGCTTTCTGATGCAGCTGCCTGTGCCGAGGTGGGGGAGATGTTGGCACAGGTGTGTGGCACAGAAATGCTCCCTGGTCTGAAGCTGTCTCATAGACTCCAGCAGGAAATCTTCAGCCAGCTCCTCAGGAGCAAGGCCAGATTAACTCTCCCCTCACATCTTTTTGGTAGGGAGGAAAGCTCACACTGATTACTTTTAAAAGAACAAACACCTTTGTGGGACCAGTGCCCTGCCAATAGTACTGATGGGATTTTTTTCAGCCAGAATTTTTTAGTTTCTGAGAGCAAAATATTGCAACTTGTTGGAAGAGTCATGATCTCACAGGCAACGAGCTATCTGCAACAAGATTCAGATCACTTATGGAAAAATATGCTGTTAGGAATGGAATGAAGGAAAACACCCCCACAGGAACCTGATTAATCAAGTACAATTGGCAGCGAGCACAAAAGAGAGACTGTGCTCTTTAGGAGACATTTTTTAGTGCAGATGAGTTTCTGCTCCCCTCCAAGTGACGTTGTCCTGTTTTCCCTGCTCCCTCTCCTGTTTCAGGCCTGGTGGAGCTGTTGGTGCCTCAAACACTCATTTTGCTTGGGCTCCAGTCTTTTACAGGTGCTTGGTGAGAGGTAAGAAAGGAAGGTAATAGGGATTTCCAGCCAAACTATCACTGCAAAAAATCTGTGTTTCCTCCTGAAAATCCTGTTCAAGTTAAAGATGAGTTACATCAGTATCAGAGACACTGAGGTGGGTGTAAAACATTCCCAGGAGCTGGTCAGATCCTGGTTTGCAAAGGTCCCATGGTATTATCCTCTTCTCAACTTGCTACTGGGAACCTCTTTGTTCAGGGTGGACTAGGGGCTGACGTTCCCCCCCAACACAATCAGAATCTGATAAACAGAAAGGGACATCACTCCTTCTCCATGTGTGATGTTAGGGAGTTAACTTTCCTCCCCCTTTGTTATTTCAGTTCATTTGCTGAAAAAATAACAGATGTGCCCAGAAGAGGAGCTTTGGGAAATATTCCTGTTTTTTTCACTAAACAAACTCTGACAAGTGGAACATCCAAAGTACAGCAGCTCCCTTCCCCTCTCTGACCTTTGCCTCCCAGCTTGGGGAGGTTGTCAAAGGCCTCTCCTCCTCCCCTCACAATTTCTGCCTCTGCAGCCTGGTCTGTGCACTTGCTTGCAAGTTACCCCCGGGGTGAAACAGCATCTTCTGACTCTGGAAGAGACTGGATTATATAATAATATTATATTTTTTGGTGCAGATAGGGTTTTCTTTGATTCTCCTACATCTGCAGAGTTGTTTAATGAAAGTGCAGCATCTGGTCTAATGGGCCCTAATTAAAAATAAAATTTAAAAAACTACCACTTTCTCAAACAGCTCTAACTAGCTGTTCCAGACTACATTATTTTATGGAAAAATTCATGGTGTGCCAGGGCAGAGTGGCTTTTTAATGAAGGAAACGTGAAGCTGCATCATTACAAACACTACAACCTGGCTTAAACTGGAAAACCAATGGAAAAATCAAACTTGTCCTGCTCTCAGCCACCTGTGTTTGTTGTTGCACTGCTCCTCATCTTGCACAGCATTAGTGTTTGCATGGGTTTTCCATGATTAACTGAGAGGCAATCCAGTTTAGAATAAGCCCAGCAGGAAAAGAATTTTAAATGTTAGTTGTCAAATGGCTCAGCTGCCCAAGAAACAAGCAGATCCAAAATCAGGAGAAGGGATGCTACACTGGAATTTGGAGATGAAGGGGTGAGAAGGCTGGATGCTTTTGGCAGTGGTGCTGCTTTCTGTGAGAGCTGAAAGTGCTTGCAAAGTGATGACCTGGAAACGTGACTTGTGGCATACTCAAGCAAGCCCCACTGAAATCTTCGGACAGCATCGCATCGCATGTCTCAATTTTTGCACACCACAGGCTGGTTCTCCAGCCAAGCCAGTCCAGCTCAAGCAGGCAGGAGGATAAAGAAGAGTCACGCAAGTGTGCAGGATAGAAAGCCCAAGAGCCATGTTGAGATGGAGGATTTTAAGCACAGGAGAGCTTCTGCCTCGCCGTGTCCCCTCGGAAGAGGCACTGCATTCCCTTGGGAAAGCAGTGGGGAGGGATGTGCAGGGGGCTGTGCTGTGCTGGGCTGGATGTTGAGTAACAGAGCTGGATGTTGTGTAGCTGCTCGTGGGCAATTATGCACAAAGTCACAACAGCGATGCTAGAAAGCTCCAGGCATCTTCACCAGATTTTGCTGGCCATTAATCCAACAGAAGGCTGCTAATGGCATCTGATCGCTTTCTTTGTGCTACTGCTATTTAAGGCCACTCTGAAGGGCACAAACTCTTCCCTATTATACAATGTGAGATTCAGGCAAAATTATAACCCTGGGTTTCAGAAGGATGAGTTCTCAAAATGACAATAAGCTAACAAGATGTGAACTTTATTTTTTAAGTCTTCAGCCGTGAGCTGGAAAGGAATCAACTCTTGAAAAGCAAGGATCTCTGATCATAAATGAAATATCATCTAGACAGAGGGGACAAAAAATTCACCCATAATATTCCATTACTAAAAACCTTTGTAACAACACTGTGGTTATGAACCTTTCCCATTGCAAAGGTCTATTGCACTGTAGCTACTGCATGTCCACCCAGCATCCCTGCACATGGAAAACTGCACATCATCCCCTGGGAATTTCAGGGCATGCCAGTGTGCAGTGGAGGTTTTTAATATGGGTCAGAAAGAGATATGCCAGCACAGGAAAATGGGCAGCCAGAGGTGTTCTTCACTTCATCCTTGCAAAGAGAGCTCCTGGAGTAGGTCCATAGGTGGGTGACACAGGTGATGGAGGGACTGGAGCATCTCCTGTGAGGAAACACTGAGGGAGCTGGGGCTGTTCAGCCTGGGGAGGAGCCCCAGCTGAGAGGCACCCTCAGCCCTGGCTGTCCCTGGCTGTCCCTGGCTGCCCCTGGCTGTCCCTGTGAGTCCCTGTGTGCAGGGAGGGACAGAGCAGGGCCCAGGATCTGCTCCAGGCCCAGCAATGGCACCAGAGCCACGGGCAGGGACTGAGCCCAGCAATTCCCCTGCACAGGAGGCAAAACTTCTGCCCTGGGCAGTGTCCAAGCCCTGAAGCAGAGAGGGCGTAGAGTCTCCCTCCCAGGAGATATTCCAGACCCTTCTGGATACAATCCTGTGCCCTGTGTTGTGGGATGATCCTGCTGGAGCAGGGATGTGGCACCAGATTGACTCCCTCTGGTCCCTTCCAAACTTATCCAGTTTGGGATTCTGTGTGAACCAGAGAACCAGACACACCAGGTCCAGCTGGGCAAACTTTCAACATCCAGAACTGGTATCAAGCTTATGAGGCTTTCAGTCCATCTTTGGGGTGAAAGACCTTTAGTGTGCTCATGCAATGGTCAGCCATGGCTACGGCAAGTTATTATTATTTGTTCCCTTCCAGCAAAAAGAAGACAGATAACTCATTGTCTGACTGGGAAAGGGCTCACACAACAACCCACAGCCACTGACTGTGAGAATTGCCCAAGCGCTGGCCTCACATTAAGAGGCAATAGATCTTTCTCAGAGTCTGGAGAGTCATCTATTATGAGCAAAAGCAGAGCCAAGCTGTTGGGAGAGGCAAGGACTCTGCTTATCTTCACACTTAGGCAGCTCCTGACAGCCTCAGGGAAAGAGTTCACCTGACTCAGGAAGGATGGTGTGCCTCATATTAGTCACCAAAGAGATGTACCTAAAGACGGTGATGTCAAAATTGTGTCACTCAGCAAGTGACACACTGCCTGCCTTCCTGCCTTCCCCAGGAGGGACTAAGTCAGAATCCCAGCACGGTCTCTCCTGCCCTGCATAAGGAAAACTCCGGGGGAAAAGCTGGAAGAGGGTAGGAGGGTACCTGGAGTCAGAGGCACAAACACAGATTTTTCAGCCAGACTGAAAAATCCCCCATCCTATGGAACCACTCCAACACAGGACAAGGCTAGGAATAATGACTCAGCTTTGTCCAGATCCTTTAAAAACACACTGAAAACACATTCTAAAGCACCTATAAAATGGTTGGGTTTATACAGGCTAGTGAATATCTAAAGGGAAATCTAACCAGCTTGTACAGCAGGCGAGTCAAATACAGTTTTTCATTTGGCTTGCAGTCAAAAAGAAGATCAAATGATGTACCAAATCCTACCTTCACAAGTACACAGGACAGCAGTGGGGCTGAGAGCAGAATTTGATTGGAAAAAAAAGGAGTGAACTGGCCATTTCAATCCCTGCTGTGAGCATTCCTGATTAACACCAGCTGATACTTTTAGAATAGTAGGTCTGAGGATTAAAGTATTATGTAGGCTGAAAACACTACGTCACATCTCTAAAATTACTTTGTATCATTTAATACTCTGCATTCTATTAGGCTAAATTCTTAGGTTCACAATCGATAATGAGAACCTCCACCTCAAATCCAAATAGTATTTAGGGTTACTCACTTACCCTCAGAGGTTTCTATAAGAGATTTTGCCTCCAACTCTGCTTCATTATATTTTTTCATTTGTTTTCTTCAAATCCTACCTTAATGGTTTCTCTGTGAACCAACAGAATGTCCCATATTTAGATTAAGGAGAACTACTATTTTTGTTTTACTCTGATAGTTCTTAACAGAAGATAGTAATGCAATTTCTATTCACTCAAATATCTAAGCTCCAAATAATACATTATACGAAAAAAATTGCATTTAAAAAAAAAAACAAAAAACCCCCAAACAAACAAACAAAAAAAACGAAAACCAAAACAAAAACCAAAACCACAAAACAAAACAAAGACAAAACAAAACAGAACAAAAAACCAACAAACCAAAAAAACATACTCAGATCCTAAAGTTCACGATCCCAAAGTCCTCTCTTCACATGTTCACCTTCCCAAGTTCAGGCACCAGATTGCTTTACCTCTCACTGCTCTGTTTACTGCAAATAGGAGGAAAACAGTTTTCTGGATGTCACATTATACAGAAAGAATTTAAAAGAAAAGGCATATTATATTAAAAATGGCAAATAAAAAATGTGATTAATACTCTATCCTTATATCATTATTATTATATACAATATAATTGTATATTACATGTACATATAATTAAGGATATGTTCTATGCTTTTTCTGAACCAAAATTTATAAAAAAATAAGTCCAGCTTGAAATGTGCCCTGGATCTGTACAGAACATGAGTGTAGTGCATAAAAGCCAGAGTTCTTCTGATAGAATATTAGCTCTCTCTTGGTGATAGATCTGTAGAAAAGCTGTTCAGAAAACACATGCTATAAACAGCAGAGGAGAACAGGCATCTCTGGAAAAGTTGCTTTTTAAGGCAGCTAGTCAGGCAATTCAGCCCTTGGGTGTGCTCATCAGCCCCACTCACTCCAGAAACTGCTTAAATTATCCTTTTAGATATGACAAAAGTTTGAGGGAGGGGATCCTGCCCCTGTGCCCCTGGGCTCAGGTGAGAGCCCACCTGCAGAGCTGCCCCAGCCCCGGCTCCAGCAGCACAAGGAGCTGGAGCTGCTGCAGCCAGTGCAGAGGAGGCCACGGAGCTGCTGCCAGGGCTGGAGCCCCTCTGCTCTGGAGCCAGCCTGGCACAGCTGGGGCTGCTCAGCTGCACCAGAGAAGCTCCAGGGACACCTCAGAGCCCCTGCCAGGGCCTCCAGGGGAGGGGCTGATGAAAGAGATGGAGAGCAATTTTTTTACAAGGACAAGAGGAACGATTTTAACCCAAAGATGAATGATTTTGATGAAATGTTAGGAGGATATTCTATCTTAGTCACTAAGTTTTTGTAAAGAAGCTGGAACTCTGAGCTCATCACAGGATCTCAGAATGGTTTGGGTGGGAAGGGACCTTAAAGCTTATGCAGTACCACCCTGTGCCATGGGCAGGGACACCTCCCACTGTCCCTGGTTGCTCCAAGAACTGTCCAACCTGGTCTTGGACACTGCCAGGGATCATGGGGATCCACAGCTGCTCTGGGCACCCTGGGCCAGGGCCTGCCCACCCTCACAGCCAGGAACTCCTTCCCAATATCCCATCTGAATCCATCCCTGCCACAGGCAGGGACAATTTTTGGAAGGCAGGAACATCTGGCGATCCTCTATTCCTACTCAGTGCCATCTGGAGAAGGCCCACCCTGAAACTGTGGCAGTTTGCTCAGAGCCTTTTCCAGTGAAGGTCTGGGTATCTCCAAGGAAATTCCACAGTTTCACCTTAGCAGCCTCTTGTAATGTTGAATGAATGCATCTGCTTAATAAATTTGCCTTGAAATTTCACAAAACTTTAGTAAATTTTCTCAGGATGGATTTCCTTTCCTTTCCTTTCCTTTCCTTTCCTTTCCTTTCCTTTCCTTTCCTTTCCTTTCCTTTCCTTTCCTTTCCTTTCCTTTCCTTTCCTTTCCTTTCCTTTCCTTTCCTTTCCTTTCCTTTCCCTTCCCTTCCCTTTCCTTTCCTTTCCTTTCCAGCTATCCATTTATCTATCTATTTTTCAGTGAAAAAAATAATATAAAAACTAGTTTGATTTGTGGCCCAGAAAATCTGCTGTAGTCTAGGACCATGAGCCATTTCCTTTCAGCCCTAAGTAAACCCTTTTTTTTGGTCAGATATTGAAAAGTGCAGATATTAATTTACCTTACTTATAATGTCTCTCATTCTGTTCCAGCCTTGAGAGACATCAAAAGCTTAGGTGAAAAAGGAGTAGGAGTCATGTCACTTGTGCTAGGCTCAATCTTTTTTGCAAATAACAACAATCCTGGTTTTTTTGGTGATTTTACTTCAGGAGCATAGGCCACCAGAAGCTGTGAATTACTCCAACATATAACACAGCAGTGTTTTTGGTTTCATCATTAAGAATAAAACCTTCTTGCCAAACAGATCTACTGAGTGTGAAGTGGACAGGCATCTGCCCTGCTTTGAATCTGCTCTTTGAAACTGATATTTTTCTCATTAGCTGCCTCATGCTGGGAAGGGTATCAGTTTCAGCTGCAGGTCTAGGAAGTTGCCCATGCTAAGAAAATTTCACCAGCTGTTGATCTTATTTCAAAAATTTAGTTATCCATTGAACTTGAGGTTCTTAGTTTATGAAGAACTTGAGTTTATGAAGAACCTGAGTTTATGAAGAACTTATGAAGAACTTGAGGTTCTTCATTTATGGTTACCTTTACATCAAAAAGTACAAGCATACACATCCACTAAACTGCATGATACTTTTCAGAACTGAATGTTGCATGTTTGAAATGTCATAAATTACATTACTTAAGCAAGGACAGACCATTGCTCAACCAAAGTCCCTTACTAGGACACTGAAAAATAGATCAGAATTTAAATATTTAAACTAATAGAACTTTAGAATTAACTGCAAAATGAGTATTACTGAAAAAATAAGAAAGTTCTTTAAAAGATAACATTTGATAGTTTAGGAGCTACAAAATATTGACAGCTTGCCAGGATCACATGGAACATACACTCCCTCCAACAAAGATGGTCACACATCATTTTTACTTGCAAAATCACTTACAAGATATTGACAGGAGCAGCAGCAAAACAGAACTGATAACTGAGCACACAGTTCTCACATTGCCAGGAAAAACAGGCCAACAGCTATTTCCTTCTCAGATCTCAAGCTGGGATATATATAACTGAGTTCACAAACCAGAAATTATCATCTGCCCAGTCTTAGAGGATCAAAAAGTGGCATTTTGCTGAAACTACACAACTAGCTAAAAAACACCAAAAATATTATTATTAGCATTTAAACTTGTCACACCAGAAGTTTAGACTTTAAAGGTCAAAGACATTAGTGTGAGATTTCCTTTCAGAAGTTGTACCTTTCTTCCTCCTCTTGAAAAGGGAGCAGGAAGCTCCTCGATGGCTCCACATCCTTGCTGGTAAGACCCAGAGAGGCCTCAGTGGGAACATTAGTGAGGTGGGATTTTTGTACTAATTAAAGCAAATTTTCCTAATAGAGACTGCATTGAGTTATAATCAATAAATTTAAATATTTTACAGCATGTCCTAATACCCAAATAGCAAGAATCACATTCTTGAGAGTTTTGTAAGGCAATTACATCCTGTTTCTTTGGGAAATAGTTGGAAAGTTAGTAAATGAGCACTAAAAGTTAGAACTGATAATGATGGGCAAACGCAATAAAAAGTTATTTTCTTGTTCTGTGACTCTGAATCCAATTAGAGCAATTCAACTGCCCTGCATCACCTCCTTTTGCTCACTCTTTCCCAGAAATGAACTATTGATTGCGCCTCTAGTCTGTCATTTTCAGTGACCTAGCCAGCCTCCCACACACCAATTTAAAAAACAGTTTCCAAGTAAAAGCTGTTCTGAAAATGAGGTAGACGTAAATTCATCAAACCCAACAAAAAAAAAAAAAAAAAGAAGGTTATTCTAATTCAATCCTATAACAATTTGGTCTTTAGAAGTTCTACACAGTTAGACTTGAGCTATCTGGGAACTTTGCAAGAACTTGAGTCCCTCTCCTCATGCATGGCTCCCCAGGTGCCATCCAAAGCCTCCTACCAAGGGTCAGAGAGTGAACAGTTGACTTATTTAATGAGACAGGCTGTTTTCCAGTTTTCCAAGGTTTGTTTCCATGTCAATTCTGGGGTTCTGAGGCTTCTGGGTGCACCTACTTCACTCCAATCACTGTACTCAGTGATAGATATGTAGCTACCACAAAACCTTTTCCTCCTGGCAGCTTGGTATTTTCAAAGCACTTCCATATCCTATGAGGGAAGATTCTATATAAATGCAAATACTGACTATTCCCATTTTGTCATTTTTTCTGACAAGAAAACACTGCTGGTTTTCAATACTTTAAAAAACACTTATGCTTGAAATATGAAGTTAACTCCTAAAAATAAGTTCATATTAAAGTAAACATAATAACAGCCAAGAACAAAATCACTCTGTAAGAGCAGAGATTTAGATTTGGAGGAAACTAAGACTGGTGGTCAAAAATCCCTTTGTTCCGTAAACAGCTTAATCTAAAAAAGTTGCAGTCTTTCAAAACCATGATTCATACACATATTGATATGCTCTAGAAATATCAGAATTATTCTAGAAACAGGTTTAGGTCCTTCTGTACATTGACTTTAAAGCAAGCTTATTTGGTGTCTGTCTGAAATTTGGATAATTTTTGAGCAAAAAAATCTACTTGTTTGGTAACTGTTGATTTAAAATAATACAAATAATTAGTCCATCAAATCCTTCAAACTGATGTACCTGTGGAAAAGTCTTTTGAGAAGGGAGCTGTGTGCATAAACCCTCCTGGCAAACAGTGCTGAGCACAGGGCAGTGGGTGGCTGGGGAGTCATTTTGTTCTTCAAAATAAAGCTGTAATAGGCCGTGGGTGCTGCATCATCCCTCTGGAGTGCAATTAATTGCAATTACTGCAGCTTCTGTTTGTGGCTTCTGACACACTTGCAGGGATAGCTGAGTATTCTCTTTCTGTCCATGAAACAAGCTGCATTTTCTCTGTTGTGTTTGATCTGATCTGCTCCTGGTCCATCTTGGTTTGGGGGTTGTTTTTTTTTTAATCTTTGCTTTTGTCTTTCTCTCTGTTCCATGATGTCTCTGCACCCCTGAAAACCTTGCGTGCAATTAGAGCGTGTAATGGCAGAGAGGTGCAGTGCTGCTATCAGCCTCCCCTGCGCGTGATGGGGAGATTTATCACTGCAATCTCCCAGCAAACTGGGGGAAAGTGGATAACGGACCCTAGATAAGAGAGTTACTTGAAACCAGAGAACAATATCTTAAATCTCTGTCCAAGGACACAACCAGTGTCACATTTGTGGGGTCAGGTGCCAAGACATGGGTTCCTTTTCTTCCCATCTCCACCCCACACGGGATCACCTGCCTGCTATTTGTTTTCATGGGGTGCTGCATGACCTGCAGCCTCAGCAAACACCCTGAGCACTCATCCCTGAAAACTCATGCTCGTGCTCAAATGAACATTTCTTTGATTAACTTGGCAGCATCCGCACAGTGCTCAAATTCTATTTAGGTAGCACAGGAGAAAACTCCCTACAACCCCACAGAAATCATGTTGAGGCAAATCAGCTCTGAGTCAGATTAAATAGGACTTAATTTGACTTCTGATTTGTTTACACTTCATCACACAGCCAGTCTCCATTATGATCCCTCTTTATTTCCTACTTCTACAATTTCACACCATTCTGTTAATATATGAAACTATTATTAGAATTATTCAAGTACTCCGAGGTTTTTTTTGGCAACTCAGTTACCTGCAGGTGTTAGCAGCTTGCTAGCACATCTAAAGGAAGCAATCTAAAGTACACGGTGAAGTTCTGCACGTAATTGCAAGAGATCTTTAGCTTTCAGTTCCCCCTCCACAGCACTCATGCATCTTACAGATGTGCCATGCCTGCCTCTGAACTCCCACTTCCTGACATAACAAGGGTATTTTGCTTTAGAGAGAAAAAATACCATTTGAAAAAACTTAATTTCTCTGTGTTTGGAGTTGACTCACAGTTTTTAACCCAGCTTTCAGATCAATGCAGATGGCTGCGGAGCCAGGTTTCCCGTAAAACTCGTGGGAATGGATCAGGAACGTGCCGAGCAGAGAGCAGCACATACCCTGGGCAAGAAACCCAGCCAGACTAGGAGAGCAGCAGCAACCTGGCGCTTTGCAATCAAACTGCCCCTTATTTTACTGTGGCTGCTTATTTACCTTCCACACACGCTGTGGCTGCCCTCCTATTTTGCCAGGCTGCCCTTGTCTCTGTGTTTCTCCTCCAGCGCCACTCAGGGGCTCCTCCTGCTTCTCTGGCTCTTTCGATCCCGGGCTGTGCGCCTCTTCCCTCCCGGACTGTCGAGCCGGATCCAGCCTTCACCTCTGCATCACAGGCAGCTTCCACCAATGCTGCATTTCAGCTTCCTCCTGATGTCAAGTTTCAGCCCAGCCCACGGCTCTTGCATCATGAGCTGGAAAACCCTCCTATGCTCCAGACTTTGCAAGGGATGTTTGCAGAGAAGCAGCAGTTTTATTCGCTCTGTGCTTGATGCCCCATTTCTTTTGCAGCTTTTCTCTCTTATGTGACAAGAAACAGCTGTTTGTGTGGAGGGAAGCCTCTTTCTTGAGCTAAATCCCTTTCCTTTTCTAGAAACAGATCTCTCAGTTACTCCAGTGGGACTGAAATCCCCTGGAGTCAATAAAACTTCTCAAAGGAGCATTTCTTCTATCAGGCTTTATTTTTATATTCATAAGAAACATTTACACCACTTTAAAAGGGGATTATTTCTCTCAAAATAACGTGATTCTAAACCTAAAATTTTAAATCCATGCAACTTTTTTATGTGCATGAGTGCTAAAAAGCAAAAAAAAAAAAAAAAAAGAAAAAAAAGGGAAAAAACCAAGGAAACAAGGGGTGGGGTGTGTGCTGGTGAAATAAATTACTTGCATAATTTTTAGTTAAATGCTGAATCTACAGGGTAATCCTGCAAACCTCCTCATGAGCAACTTGATTCAAACAATGACCTGTTTGGAGTCACTCAGGTGTGTACAGTGGCAACACAAAACAGGTTAGAATTTTCAGAGTCTGGGTTATTAGCTTAATATCTGATTGAGGCCGGGACTGACTGCTGCTGTTTGTTTAACACACTGCACAAAGCAGTTTTCTGCTCCTGCAAAAGGCCTCGGGTGCAGATCTGCAGTGAGACTGAGCACTCACAGCAGATTGCTGATGACTTCTGGAGAAATGTCCCTGCCTCATCAACTCTACATCACGTTTTGCACCGCAAATTGCGTTTGAAGTTTTAAAGCTGGATGAATGTGTGAGCTTGATTACAGACATTCATGCAGATAAGATTGTGGAAGAGAAGTTACATTGCAGCACTACACCCTTTGTACAATTCTGTACCAGACCTTTGCAATTCTGTAATAATTTAGCAGTTTACTTGACTTAAAAGCAGCTGGAAAATGCTTTTTCCAAGCTCTGAACAACTCATTCTGTTTAAATCCACCACTCAGTCTGGACTCTGACTCAATGAAATTAATGGCTGTACCATATTCCAGCTTTCAGAACTCTCAGATCAGATATATTTGCAGGATTCAATGGGATATACAGGAATAGGAGGAATAAAATTTTGTTTCCTCACACAGAAAAGGCAGTAAAAAAAAAGTGAGAACAACGTTTTCACCCAGTGCCGAAGATCAAGGAGAAGTGGCAAGTTCAAACTGAGTATCTCAGGAGTGAGAACTCATAGAGAGTTTAATCCCGAGGAAACAAAGCAGATCAAAAGGCTCTGGCTTCAGAAATGCTGTAAATGTGCGTGCACAGGCTACTGAAGAGATCTGGTGCTTCTGAGCAGGGAGAAGATGAGATCCTACTGCTTCCAAGGGATATTGTTATCAACACAGCAGTGTCCAGTGTCACCTTCAGAAAACCTTGCTGCCTCCTTTTGCTCTGGTTGTGGAGCAGCACCCTGACCCCAGAGAAAAAACATTAAAACACAAAATACAATAAACAGTCAGCATATGGAGAGTGCTAATAGAGCACGCACTGGGAAAGCAAGATGATGCTTCCACTTTGCCACTAATGCCACAAATGACATTGTCATAGACACTGCCAGTTCTGCTCTGCTCAGCATTTCAGAAATAAAAGAAAGCTTTCTGTCAAGAACACAGTGATGATGATGATGGTGATGATGATGATGATGATGATGATGATGATGAAACCCAAATTCTTCAACCAGCATACAGAGGCACAACAGCAGCAGGGCAGATAAACAATCTGGTGGGTGCTCCGTGTGCTCCACTGACAAGGGGTGACACTCACAAGGCACTGCCTGGAAGTACAACTTGGATTGCAATCCATAGGAGAATCTGCAGTATTTGCTTTGCATCTCTACTTGTTTTGTGAGTTTGAGTCAGTTTGCATTAATGTGGATTTTCATCCCCTAGGGACAACCGGCATGAAGGAGATAAAGTAAGAGAAGTAAAGGAAGAAGCGAGATGGAGGCACAGCTAGTTTTTAGGAATATAGTGAACAACTCAGTATTTTAGGCATGTCACAGCCATTCTACAACCACACTGCAAAGCTGGCAGTTACAGCCTTGCCCAAATAGGCATCCACAATTTCCTTTCAGCCCTGCTGCCAAACACATCTTGAGGCTTCTAAATGTTTGGGTACCAGAGGGTGGAAACCCAGTGTAGCAATATCCTCCATGCAGGGACTTTTGTGAGAAGTTCATTTTGCTCCAAGGGATTTTCTGCAGACAGAAATCGTAGAGGGCAATAGCCTAATAGGATTTTTAAAAAGGACTGCTCAATGGAAATACCCACAGTTACAATAGAAGTAGGAGCTCTGGAGATAATTTTTGGAGAGATGTAGCCCCCTCCATCTTCAGAGTAGAAGGCAGTCATTAAACTGCTCATGTTTCCAGATGAACTTCCTTGCATGAGTTTCTTATTTCAAAACTGCCACATGCCCAAGATTAATGCCTTTTTCCTCAGAGGCCACGAGCAGCAGCCTTCCTCAGAAACGGTGCAGTGCAGTGACCTGACACTGAGGTATGAGACTGAAATAAATACAACTGCTTCTGCTTTTTGCCATAATCTGTGATCACACATGTGTCCAAAGCACTTCACCACATCCCACAGGAATTCAGGCCCTGGGGATGCAGAAGCCCTCTGTGCAGTTCTTGGCATGCCTGGCCAAGCAGAGGGGAGCAGGATGGCAGGCACTCAGGCAGTGCTAAAACTTCAGCAGCATCATCACAGCCTGAGGAGTGTGCTGAGAAACTTGAACTACAAACAATAAATTCCAAAACGCAATACTTCCCGAGCAATCAACTCCAAGGGTAGGAAGGAAACAATAAGACCAAGCCAGCTGCAGGTCAGTGTTATTGCAAGGGCATAAAAACTGCCTGAGGACCAGCATTGTTTTCTTTCAAGATGGGGAAAGGTTCCTTCTCCTGGGATTTCAGCATCCAAAAGTCTCCATTAAGGCTGGTGAAATCCAAGCCTCTGCAAACTCTTCAACATTGTAAAATTGGTTCAAACAACTAGTGAGAAAAATTTTCATACATTTTCTCTTTTTCTTCTGGGGTTTTCTCTGAAGTGGAATCTGCTCTTACAGGTAGATTTGAAGATGGAGGAGCACACTACTCCTAGCCACAAACAGAAAAGCTGAACACACATCAGAACAATCATATTTGCCAGAGAAGACAGGAGAAGGAAAATTCACAGTCAAAACTGGAACATTATTGCACCATATGCTTTCCAACAGCCAAGCACAACAGGGGCCCTGCACAATCCTTGCCTTACTGCACCCTGTTGTATTTCCACCTGGAAAGACATATGGCAGTGCCTAGGAGAGAAAATGTTCCTTTTTCTTTTTTTATTTTCCTAATGTTAATGTTATTTCCCAGCTTTAAAGGAACATTTGATTATGAAACATGCTCAGCCCAAGGATGAAAAAAGTCTTCCTATCTCTTCCCACTAGTGACAAAAACAGGTCCATTGGCCTATTGGTATTAGGACCAAATGAAAATTTGAAGTCATGGATACTACTTTGTCTCATGCATCACTGACAAAATTGTCTTCTCTGCAGAAACCTGGCGCCTCACAGTTATGGCAGAGATGCTAAAAATTGTCCTGGAAGTGTGACCTTACAAAAATAATCCTTCTGCTTATGAAATGAAAAACACTGCTTTGTAAAGAACTGACCAGGAGCAAACATTCAGCCCAGCAAGAGTCACTTTTATCCCTAATTACAGTCAGTCTTAAAATGCCATTTTTTACTGAGAGCACATTCAGCATTACAGGAACCTACTCATGGCTGCTGCTGGGTGAGGGAAGCAGTAATTATGTTTAAAGATGTAAGAATAAAAAACCACACAAAAAGCTCTTACAACTACCCTCTCATCACTGGGGTAAGTAGAAATATTTTAACAGTGATTTTGTTGTAGCAGTAATGCTTTTCACCTCCTTTCACAGTAGCTCTGAAAGAGGTATGTTGATCACTTCTGCTAGAAGAGGGCTATATTTAAAAGGAAAACCTGCATAAAGTTGATTATGACAAGTCTCACTTCCCCCTACCACCACTGGGTATGAGAGCAATATGGTGAAACTCTGTATTTATTTCACCAGCCTTGATTAATATAATTGTGAAGGGTTGTTCCACCTCCTTTAGTGAGGTTGCCCTTCCTCTGGCCACCCCAAACGTAGCCCTGTGACATCCTCTGCCTAAAAGGGGCACATCTGCCTTAGCAGACTGTGACCAGAGATTGCCCCAGGCAGCTGATCCAGCTGGGCTTCCAGGTGACTACTCCTCCATCAAAGATTTTAAAGTGGTCACAGTGGTTTTATCACTGAGTCACAGAATCATTCAGGTTGGCAAAGACCTCCAAGACCATGGAGTCCCAGCTGTGTCCAATGCCCACCTTGTCACCAGCCCAGAGATGCCCAGGCCTTCCTTGGACACCTCCAGGGACAGGGACTCCAACACCTCCCTGGGCATCTCCTTCCAATGTTCAACAACACTTTCCATGAAGGAATTCCTCCTGATGTCCAACCTGAGCCTGCCCTGGCCCAGCCTGAGGCCGTTCCCTCTGCTCCTGTCCCTGTTCCCTGGAGCACAGCCCGACCCCCCCGGCTGTCCCCTCCTGTCAGGAGCTGTGCAGAGCCACAGGGGCCCTCCTGAGCCTCCTTTGCTCCAGCGTCAGCCCCTTCCCAGCTCCCTCAGCCTCTTCTGGGGCTCAGCCCCTTCCCAGCTCCGTTCCCTGCCCTGGACACGCTCCAGCTCCCTCATGCCTTCCGTGAGCTGAGGGAACATGGCTGCTGGGCCTAGCTCAGGCTGGGAGCTTTCACTCCTAATCTCTTCATTTCCTGAAAAAAAAAGACTCACGAATTCCTTGGATACTTCCAGCCCTGTGCACGAGGGCTGCCCCGTGACTGCTCATTCCTGGGGGAGCATCCTGGATGCCTGCTGAGCCCTGATGGGCCTTGTTCAGAACAGGCTCCCTGCCCAACCATTTTGGCCCACACCACTCCTTTCAATCCATCATAGGATACATCCTGCTCCCAATAAACAGGTGTGACCTTCCCAGTGCAATTTGGCAGATGTTCCCAGTATACCAAAGGCTGAGTGGTGGCCCTTATTTAATACACTGCAGAAAACCTGCCTGCATCCTTCCTGAAGCAGAAAACCACTTAATTTCTTGTGCTTTCCCTTCTTTTCCACTGTCTTTTGAAACCAGAATTGAATGAACACTAAAATGTATGCCTTTTGAATCTTTGATAACATAGAACTACTTCTACATCCATTTCACTATATTGAATATTATAATTAACAATAATCATACATAATTGTAAAATATATTATAATAATAAATTATTTTAAGATAAGGAAGCATTGTTAATTTCATTCACAAGCAGGGACCTTTTGGCAAAGAAATTATGTAAATTTTCAGTAATGTCTTCCATTTATTTCCCAAATGTAGTGAGATGCCTTTTAATGAGGCCAGCCTTAAACTCTAAATAAGCTTGGATGAGTTACCTACTCATTCATTTGGTCCAGGCAGACAAGCAAGTGTGTTTCACTAGCACAAATGATCACACAGTCCATTTCAAATTTACACATAATTATCTTTGCTTAGCACTCTTTTTCTTACAGCTTTTCAAAAACAGTCATTTGGGGGCAAACTGCTTAAAATGACAAGAGCAATCCCACTGATTTAAGGAGAACTGAATAAATGCAGCCCTTTTCAAGATCATATATGCTGCTTTTATGTGTTAAAATTAATATCAGATATTCTTACACAGCATCCAGTGAAGGAGCAGAAATAATATCATGTGGCACATCCTTCTTGTCATTCAGTCACAACACATCAGAGGCAAGCAAGAAGCTGAAATGCCTTCCTGAAGTGCCTGTCCTCTTCATCCCTAAGTAAGGCCTCCAAGGAAGATATCCCTGTCAAATGCCTCATATTTTGTGAGGTGGACAAAGGTGATTCTGAAGTGAAGGCAAAATCCAAGGAAATTGCTTGACTGTAGCCAATGCATAATTAAAAAAAAAAAAGGTTCATCAAAAAAAACCCAGCAAAATAACTCACCAGCTTTTTGATTAATACCTTTAAAGGACTGGTGTGCTTTAAAGCCTCTTTAAAGCCTCTGGTAGGGAAAGAAAAGTTAAAGTCACACTCAATCTATAACTATATAACCTGATTATCAAGATTAATATAAGTTCCATGCTCAAAGGTTCAAACACACATGCTGCTTGAGGTAACAGATTTCCAAAAAAGAAAAACAATTAAAAAGACTATGGCAACAGATTAGGAAAACTTTCAGTGCTACCCTGGAAAAGTCCAAATGCTCAGGGTTTAAATTATCTGTTTTTCAAAGATTATTAGGCAAAACAACTTCAACTTACAACTAACACAATTTTCTTTTCCCACTCCTGAAAATCAAACATTTTAGACATTTTCTGCTTTGTTCTTTTACTGGCATCAGTTGTGCAGATTTTCTAACACTGTGTTGGTCAGGTACCTTTTTATTCCCATGAATTTATCCATCACAGGCTTTTATTCTCACAGAGGTGTTGTAAGGCAGAAGATTTACAATATTATTTTGGGTATTTTTGAGATAAATAATTTGAGTATTTTGAGAGACAGCACTTTCTTGATGAGAAACCTGCAGGATTGCTCCCCGACAGTATGTGAATTACCAGCTGAAGAGAAGCTGTTGCCCCCATCAGGTATCTTACAACAGTAAAATATTTTGTTGTAGATTGACTTAAGGTGTTATAAAATTATAAGTTTTTAGTTCTCAATCATCATTACTAGAAATACAAACAGGTAATATACTGAAATGTGGATAAGACCTTCTGTCTTCAGAGGATCCCTCAGAGCTGTTAGTGGTAGGTATAGAGAAATGCAATTGGCAAATAAAATAAATAGGCTGCAGATTGATCTTGACTAACTGCAGTGCTTAAATAATGCAAATGAGAAAATACTGCACGTGAGAAAATATTTTAGTCAATGCATTGATTTACAGAATAAAATATGTTTTAAGCTAAGGCTGTGCCATTTTTATCCAGGGACGGTTCAAATTTGAATTTTTCATGACTTGTGCACAAGCAGGTGAAGGCAGGCTTGAGCTCTTCAGATGTACTTGGAATTTTCAAGATCTGAGGCAGCACCAATGTGGAAACTGCAGAGTAATGATAATTGAGTTGTCTTCTGCTTGGCTACTCTGGGTGATAGCCAGGGAGGGACCTGCCTGTCCACACAAGCCCATGTACCAATAAACTTCAGAAACACCCATCCTCCCAGCCACTGAATGTTACCAAAATTTATTTGAATAGACAAGGCATGGAAAACCAAGTACTCCATGCACTACAAAGCAAGGCAAACCTATCTATCTGAAATTAATAGAAAGTAGAACCTAGACCAAAATGAAACACAGAGGAAAAATCTGAATATATGCATGAGAAAGGGTGGATCCAGGGCAAAACAGGGTAAGTGAAAATGGATTAAAACTCTGAGAAGCACTGGACACAGGAAATGGCTCCCCCTGTCCCATCATGGCATATCCTGCCACACATGGAGTAACAGGCAAGCAATTTTTTAATTGTTCCAATATATGTTACTGAATAAGGGCTCTGGGTCTTTGTACCCTCTGTACAATGGTGATAAAATACTGGGTGCAGTTAGAACCAACTTCTCCTCGAGAAGCCTCAGCTACCCTTTGACAAACCTCTCTTTTCAACATTTTCCAATCCTCCAGAACTGCTGGCCTGCTCTTATTTACAGTGCTCTAAACACAGAACAATTGATCACTTACCCAGAATCATTTTAGACTCTCCTCCTAAGCAAACCCCAGCATATTAAAGAAATCAAGTCTGGCAGAAGGCAAGCACAAAAATAATGTCTCTTCAATTTCCCTTCTGCCTTTAAAATGTGTGCTGAATTGCACACAGCTCTTTCATTCTTCAGGAACAATTTACATGATTATATTGATTGAAGATACAGCCAGGAGGGGGTTCAGTACAGCACTCTCCACATCCAGGGCTGAAGGCGATGCTGTGGAGGAGAGAATAAGGACAGTAATTGCTCCAGAAACACAAAAGACCATGCTTCTAGCAAAAAAAAAAAAAAAAACAAACCAAATGTGGGAAGAGGAATGGTTAGTGACTGTAAGAAGGTTTTTGTAGGTAAGTAACAAGCTGAAAGACAATTTGTGGAAGAGCTGTCATTTTTAAATGGAATTGAGGTCATACAAAGAATAAAATGCCCATGAAAATGGCATGCCAGTGTACACTCCGTGGTTTTTTCCAGGAACCTGTTAACTTGGAAAATTTCAACACTTCTCTGAGCTTTGTTTTCCTGCACAGGTTGGCATAAATTGGAAAGGAATAAAAGGCAGAGGAAAATAAATTTCAGTTATATGTACAGGACTGTGTGTGAGCACCAGCTCAGCAAAATGGGCCAAAAATTGTGTACTTAAATGCACACAGACCCAAGGAAAAGCTGGTTTTGTTACCAGACATCAAGTCTTCAGAAAGAACTCTTCATGCTGACAAAGAACTGTGCACAGAGCTGACGTTCAGACTGCACAAGCAGGGCCCTCACAAGTGCTGCTCAGCTCTTCAGAACAAAACAACAGCACTTTCCCTCTGCTGTGACACAACCTGCTTGTTTAAAGGAAGCTATTTCATATCTGCTTCATAACCCCTTGAAGATAAGCTGAAAGAAAAATGTGCCTTTGGGCAGGAAAGGCTTGGCAGAGAAGCGACTTGTGAACATTTCCTCTTGTCCAGGGGAAGGAGATGAGCAAAAGAGTCCTTCTCTTTCTTGGCAAGTAAAGGCCTTTGGTTATTTAGATTATTTTGTCTTGAGTACAGGTGCTGACAAGGCATCAAACACACTGGGCTTACAGCCTGCTCAACGTGAAGTTGTTAATTGTCTGGCCAAGGAAAGTTTGGAGCTCTCAGATCCAGCTTTTCCTCTGTTATGGCACTGCTTTGAGGAGCACAGTGCAGCTAATACCTGCTTTCTAAAAAAATGAACAATGCCCTTGAGGCAACATGTAATTTTGAGCTTCAGGCTGAGCATTTATGACCACTGAAATTGCTGTTTAATTAAAAAAAAATTCTGATGCTGGAGGCCAGAATTTCCACATTCCCACGCTCTGACGCTCTCTGAATGTGTACTCTTGGTATTTTGTTATCTTAAACATATGTAATCGTGTTAAGCTTCATCCAGTTGAGCCAAGTCCTGCAAGTTCTCCTTTGGCAGCTCTGTGGAAAGCTACAGCAGCATTTTTCCATCTCCAAGGCTGACAGGTCCTATTAAAACGGACCTTTCATTCTGTAGGGCTGATACAACCATTTATCCCACCCATTGCCCTCCGTATATAATAATTTACTTGATTTGATATTCACCTTTCTTGACCTTCAGTTCTTAGGAGGTGTTCCTGCATAAATGTTCCCTTAGCTTGGTCCCTGAAGTCGGAGCTTTTCAGTGAAGCCATTCACACACTCACTCTGCGCTTGACAATTTAATTATCCAATATTTCTAAAAGGCGTTTTTGGATGAAAGTCTGTATTAGAAACGTGAAGTGCTGCTATTACTTTAGTGCCTTCCATGACAGCGAGTTATTTTTAATGGGACTTGGTGTCATCCCTGCATTCCAACAGAGAGCTGATCTTCATATAACTCATTTTTAAAGGTAACTAATGGGGGGTTACGGCACTGACTACCTGCTCCAAGTCAGGAATCAAAACTAAACATCCTCAGAGGGAAAACCCACGGCAAGAGGGGGCCCTTGGAACACCACAGCATGGAGTTGTGTCAGGGATATCAGGGAAAGGCTCTTTTCCTGGTTTAGGGCAAATTTGAGAGGAAACTTCCAAAGGGATCTCTCTAGAAAGCAGGTGCAAGTGGCCCGTCCCCCAGCTCATTCAGGAAAAGATTTCCTTGGAGAAAAATAAAAAAAAAACCTGTTTATTTAGCAAGCAAAGTATTTACAAGCATAAAAGATTAATATTAAACAACAAAGCCTCTCGCTGTTCTGAAGAGATGGCAAATTTAGAAAGTCCTTTTTGTGGGGTGTAGCTCAGGTCGCTCAGTCTCTTATCGGTCCCTCCTGTGCTGGAAAGTGCTGTGTGCCAGGCTCCAGTGGGCCACAGGTGTGATCTCCTGGTGTTCTTCTGGGTTTTCAGTCCAGAGCAGGTTTGAGAAAGTTCCAAGAAAAAGAAAAACCACAGTCCAGGGAACTTCTCTGCCTCAGCTAGCTAAAACCTAGCTAAAAGCAAAGGAAAGCTCTCTCCCACTGTCAGTCCGCGCTGAACAGAGCAGCTGTGGCTGCCCCTGGATCCCTGGCAGTGCCCCAGGCCAGGCTGGATGGGGCTTGGAGCAACCTGGGACAGTGGAAGGTGTCCCTGCCCATGGCAGGGGGTGGCACTGGATGAGCTTTAAGGTCCTTTTCAACCCAAACCATTCTGGGATTCTCTGATTCTACGATTATTTTAAATCACTGCAGTTCTCGTAATATGTTTCGCTCACTCTGAGCTTTTTTTTATTCTAGTGAACCAGTGGAAAAACATATGCTTGCATACCTTTGCATTTCTTGAGAATTAATGCTATTAAAATTCTTTCTCTTCTTAAATTTTTTTTTCTCAAATTCTTGTAGTCTTTCCTTGTATTAATGTTACTTTTTAATTGAAGTGGACATTCTATGTTACCCACGTCAGCTTTTGTAAGTGTTCTCATTTTTCTTTGGCTTTCAGGATATTTATTTCTGAGGTGAAGCATGTAATTGTTCAATACAATAAGAATTTCAACATCTTTAAGAGGAAAAGATGCCTTGCAGAAGAAGTCCAGTCTGGAGGCAGCACTGCAATGTGAGATAACCAAAAAATGTCAGATAGAAGTTACAAGGAAAGAAGGTAATTTTCTGCCCATTCTGGCCATGAAACTTGGGAGTTTTGGAAAAAAAGTGAAGTTCTGTTTTTAATAAAGTGGTAATATTTCTCCTTTTTACAGATACTGCTTTCACCTCAATTATTTCTTGCTTGCTGGTTAAGGATCTTAATCCCTCTGCAGCAAGCATCTCATGGCAAGATACCTTTGATCTGGTTGCTGACTGACACAGCAGAACAAAAATTCTGTAAAATTCTCTTCAATTAGAATCATTTAAAATTAAAGTCACTGTTAATTTTTAATCTGAATATGTGTTTTCAATTGTATTTAAGACCAAAAAAACTGTGCTGCTCGTGCTTTTCTCTCTTGCAGAGCAGCACACATACCCAGGCCTGTTCTGGAATCTGTGTAAATGAAGTGGTAAATAAAATGTTTGGAAGTGGACAGCAATTATTGGTACATAATCCTGAAGTTCCTGCCACAGGATAACAACCAGCCCTGTTGAAATAATATGCTCATGATGTTTATATTTAGAATTAGTGCAAATGGACATTTATAGAGGGCTTTAAATACAAAATAAAAATAAACAGCTGTGGCCATCTCTGTTCCTTATCCCAAAAGAAAACCACAGTGTGGCCTGTGCAAATAAATGTGGTGGAAACTTAAATGGAAAAAATGCAATTATCTTTGCTAGCTAAATATTTTTCTGGCACAAATTTCAGCTGCACCATCACCAAAGTGTAAAATTAGGAAGAACAAAGAGCAGGTAGAGAGCATTTTTCAACACTTAGGTATTTATTTGCATTATGAAACAAGTGTACATAGCATACTTATGGAACTATACATAATTCTAGCTAAGAGTCTTGATTTTATATTATTTTAGCACAGCACAACTTAATAAACAGGGAAAACTATAAAAGTAGAAAAGTGGTGCCATCTGTAAATGGAAAAGAAAGAGAAGAAAGAAATAGTTCAAAGAAGTTAGGAAGAAGTATGTAAGTGTTACTCTGAGTGAGACTTTGGATGCAAGGACACTGTGGAACTTTATGGAAAAGGAATACAATTGTTTCTTTATTAAGCTGAAAAATAACCCAGTGAATCAAATTCAGAAATTAGGTACCTTCATATGAAGTGGATCACTGACAAAAGTGTAAACATACAATAAAAATTGTCTTGTTTATACTAAGTTTCTCTTGGTGGCAAAAGAGGGAGGGGTTGGTTGGTTTTTTTCTACAGACTTTCAAGTAGGAAAGAAACTATAAATGAAAAGGATTGTGGGGAAATAACACATTTTTGGGTGAAGAGGCCAAGCTGCTGCTCAGATATTTCTCATTTCCAAACAGAACTTGACTATTTTAATGAGAACCAATTTCTGAGAAAACATACAATTAAAAAAAATGAAACTAAAGATCCAAAGTTAGTAAGAGAACATGCAGTAATTTATTTCTGCAGTGTATCTGTCTTATGCACAAAATAATCCTGTTTTGTCTCTTACATTTAATTATATTTTGAGCTTGGCTGGTTGATATTTTAAATTAATATCTTATCCTTGGAGGAAGATGTGCTCATTAGCACTCCAGCTGTGTTGGAAACTTCTGTTGGTGTAGCAATAGAAACGCGTGTTTAATTTGATTTTTCAGTCATTTGTGACTCCAGCTCAGACAAGGAGCCTATTTAGGTGTTTCTTATGGGGCATTTTTCTTCCCTTGATCAACAAGTACAAACCACTGCTGCAACATGGGATTTCCGTGCTTGTTTGTTTGCTATTTCCTATAATTTTTCCCTCCCACTCCTGTCCTTTTCCCTGTCCCTGTGAAGAGCTTCCTGCATTAAGAGGATTTGCAGGAATAACCAATTAAAGGTGCTTGTGACAGACTGAGACAGGCCAAGATTAGAAACATCTCACCTACCTTTGCTCAGGTGTCTAATGTGCTTAACAGATAAATACCAGCACTTCTGGGGGCCAAGATTTCTTCTTTCCTTTCATTTTTTTACAAGCTAGAAGAGGGGAGATGCTCTCAGCAAGAGACAGAACATGGAAATAAGAACTATTTCTTTCAGGGGAAATTTGTGAAAGGGGCTCTAAAAAATTCTGCTCTTGGCTTATTAATGATTTAAGAGGTTTTTGGCTGAGCTGGACCACCAGTTTCTGGATTTGGTGGTTTTGTCCCCAAAAGGAGGAGAGCCAGGAGGGTGTGCTGGAGGCTGGGCTCACCTGGGAGGGCTCGGATCCTGGGAGATGGGGATCTGGAGAGGGAGCAGGGCTTGGCACGGCGAGGAGCAGGGGTGGGAGCAGAGCAGAGGAGAAGGATGGAGCTCTGCAGAGAGAGAGCTGCAGCTCTCAGCTGCGCGCACCAAACCCTCCGGGAACATTTGGAAGGGATGAGCTGTTCTGTTTCTGCAAGTGGGCTCCTCGCTTTCTGTGCTGGTTGACATTTCGTGGTACAAAACCCGGGATGTATTTTAAGTTATGCCCCCGCTCTTTGTACTCGCACAAACAAGACAAAAATGTGAATGGATATTTGTAATACTGAGCTTAAAATCATGAGCAACCTCATTTCCTCTTTAGGTTGTGAATTTAACGACAGTAAAAATTTAAAACTTCGTATCATTTGTATACTTTGAAAGAAAGCAATAGCTGATTTTTCATTATTTTTTTCCTCCCTCCTCAGGGTGAATTTCACAGTAGAGCAGAACAAATCAACCTTGTCAGACTCCTTGGTGTGCAGAGCATGATTTCTTCAGCCAGAGCTTGAGGAATCTGATTCACAGACGCAGAAAAAGAGCAAGAAAGATGTGTCATAATTGAATCTACGTAAATTCTGATTGTATCTTCTCTTCCTGTCTTTTTCTTTAAAACCTGAAGACAGAAGAGGTCTCTGCTGAAAGCCTTGCCTCTTGCCAGATCTTTTTTAACTTGACATGTGCCTCAAGCTCTGCATTACAGAACAGAAGCTCACAGTCCTCAGAGTGAAATCTCAGCAGTTTTGGGGCTGAGCTTTTATGTGGTACCCACTGACCATTCCCACCTGCTCCTCAGTACAGAGGAAGATGCCTTTGGAGAGTTTCTTTGTAGTATCCTTCTTTTTTCATGGATTTCTTACTCTGGAGGGCTGTGCCTTGTTATTTCCTCTATATTTGAAGTCTGCCACTGCAAAGTTTTAAAGTTAATAAATTTTAAAGTGAATTGGAGCACTGCTCTACAAGTGTCTCACAGAGATGTCATGCTGTGACTATAAGGTTAGGGTGTTGGTTTTGAATAAGAATAAAAATTAATTACAAAAAACCAGGGTTTTAGATCCTAATAACTTCAGGAATTGAAATATTAAAGTATATTGAGAAGCATTGGCACCATAACTGTTGGCACAGTAATTGCCCAACCAATGAAACCTATAAAATCAGCACAAAGTGAAACATTATTAATTCATTATTTTTATTTTCTTCTCTTACAGGGCAATTTCTGGGAATTGTAAACTCTCAGAGAGCACCTTGACCTTCATCAGACAGTTCAGGGATGGTTTGAGTTTTCTTATTAACTTAATTGGCTTCCCAGGAAATGTCAATTTCTTTTCTGAATTCACAGCAGCCCTCCTGTCGCTGATGGTGCCCCTGTTGTGACTGGCTGTTTCAGGTAAACATGCTCTTCTGCTGGAAAGAACTCTGTGTGTTTTACTTTTATCTTCTTAAGGGGGAAAAATTTCAAAAGTGATGGGGGAAAAGTCTGACTTTGTATAATATGAATTCTAACATGCATTTTTAGCCCACGGCCTTTCCTCTCTCTTAGGAGATTGTAGCACTTCATACCCAACCTGTGGGTTGAATATAGAGTAAATATATGTTTGTAGGAATGAAGAAATGCAGGAAATAAAGTTGATCTTTCAGCAAAATCCTGGAGAGTGGAGGTGCCTGTCTCTATTCTCCTTCCATTAGAGAAGTACAGACAACTGAAAATTATTTGGTACCAGTTTGACTTTCCCACTCACCACTCTTATCAAGCAGATTAGATGTCTTGCCCATATATATAATACCATTTTTAATTGTGGTGATATTTTATTAAGAGGTTTGGGTACAGACAGAGACAGTTCTGTGACAGGCTACTGCAGAACACATGAAACCCATACTGATGATGACCAAAATGGATCATTCTTTTTGCTGGGATTGCAACTGGACCTGCAGGAACTTTACCAGAATGGTGTAGAAAATGTCACTGCCACCACTCCCACATATGGAGAAGGTGAAACTGGACCAATGAGTGATATTGTGGTGAAGAAGATATAAAAACTTTGCTGTGGTTGAAACCCAGTTTTGGAGAGCACCAGCCTTGAAGCAAAATAACTGCATGCATTGAATGCGGTTCAGAGTCATTCTTCAGTCCCCTTCCCCCCTCATTGTCCCATGTTCTTTCTTTTGGGGATGTTGTTTCAGACCAAACAACTGGGGAGTGGAAGCAACTGGGAGGGAGGGGAGAATTCACAAACAGGCCATGCTCTGGTGACGAATTGTGTATCCTCAAGGTGGTGTCTCAGCGTCATTCAAACCCCAAATGTCAGACATTTGCCTGGGGCAAACTGTGAAGGGGAGCTGCTGGTCTTTAAATCCAAAAGATTGGCTTTCTGTGCCTCACTTTGCTGCTTCTGTCACTTGCACAACAAGAAACGTGGCCTTTCTGCTATTCCTGACTGAGGGGACACTTAATTTGCTCTGTTCTGATCTGAAGATGTAAGTCTCTGTTTTTCTGTCAGTAATTATATGATAATGTGCTGGATACCTCTGGAAGCATAGTTGGACAGAAAGACAAACAGTATTTCCTGTGTTGCAGATGAGGACTGTAAAATGAAAAAGCAAAGTCAATTGGAAGTTTTCTCTGGTGGTCTAGCTGTTAAGGTGAGGAATTGTCAGAACTGTGCTGGTTCAGATACTATTTGTTTTCAGCAAATAGGTACAAGACCAACTTTCTCACCAGTTTTGCGCTCTGTTTCCCTTTGTTCAGATGGAATTCTCCCATACTGGCTTGTTTTAAGGCTAAAATTGACTGCAGCTTACCTAGTTACTGAAACAAAGGTCTCTGAGCTAAGGATTTTACTCTGATTCTTACATTCCATGGATCTCAGCCACCCCAAAGTCAGGCCAGTTCCCTCTGTGTGGCAGGAGGGAGCCACCTCCATTCTAAACGCCAGAGAAAGTTCACCAACAATTCAATTAACACTCGCCACAAAGCTATAATCCCCCAGATCCTACTCGGAGCCTTACAGATGCGTTTCTCAAGTTTCAATTTAACCTTTGCCATAAACATCCCCGCCGTATGGAAGGGAAACTCTTGCTTGGAATGAAGCAGAAGAGATGGTGAGAGGGCTCTGGGGTGGAGAGGAGGCAGAGGGAAGGCTGCACATGGATGCATGCTGAGGTACCACAGTGACACTCTGAGGACGTCAGCGGCGCATACAAGTGCTTCTGCTGAGCTAAACTCCCCCAGGCAGCCCCTGCAGGGAGTTTGGAATTCCTGCAACGAGAATATTTAAACATCTGAGTGTTTAACCGCGACTCTGAGAAGGGAAATTTCCTGTCGTGCGGATATTCCGAGTGTGCCTTCTCTTCTCTGCAAGAGCAGAGAGAAAAGATTCGCCATCACAGCTTCAGAACCTGAATTATTTCATTGGCCTGCACAGGTAAAATTAATGTACAAACACAAGATTATGGACCAAACCCAGTCTTATGATTCCACTGAGTATTTTTGTGCATTTAATGAACCTGAAATTGTTGAAATCAACAGGCTCAATTTGCTATTAGCTGTGTACACAGCTTGCTGTTAACAGAATGATTTATACAAGTGTGAAAGTTCAATGTATTTACTTGTCTTTTGGTGCCTTATAATAAATTGGCCTACCCTGACTCATGTAGCTTACAGGTTCCTCCAGGATTTCTCTTTCTAAATTATTTTAGCAAGGCTTCAAGAGGCAGTTAGAGGTAGCAGGGTGGACTAGGAGAATTCTGGACAGCAAAGTTACCTTAAGTGCCTATTTCCCTGTAAAAGCCAAGAAATTAAAGAATCTCAGAATGGTTTGAGTAGGAAGACACCTTAAAAGTCATCTGTTCCAACCCCTTGCCAAGGGCAGGGACACTCCCACTGGACCAGGTTGTTCCAAACCCTGTCCAACCTGGAAGAATGAGTGTTTATAGTAAAATCAATCAATCAGTCAATAAATCAAAGGCCTAAATTAACAAAAAAGCCATCCTTTGCCTCCACAGGCTTCTAGCAGTTATTCTATACTGAAATGAGCCACCTTCTGTTATTTGAATCTCTGCTGAAATGTGAAAGTTTGCGAAGCTTTCTTTTAAAAGTAACTGAGTGGAAATTTGCAGGGGAAATGGATACTCCGCAAGTTCAAACTGGATGAGTAAAAATAAACATCTTCTTCAGATATTTTGATCCAGCAATTGGAAAACTCAGCAAATCAGCCTCTAGCCCAGATGGAAAGAAGTTGCTGAGGACATTCTGCCAGCTAGTTCTGGATCCTGTTTTTAAGGTAAAATACTATTTTACTTGATTTGATTGCAAGAGGGTAAGCATAGACCTTTTTTTTTGTTTAGTTTAGGACATCCTTAGGACATCCTTAGGACATCCAACCTTCTTTTAAATAGGTCCATGCTTTCTGTACATATTAGAAAAAAAAGAACAGTGTGAAAAATGTGGGACAGAAGAAGAATATGAGCAGTCTGTTACCTGCAATAACATATCCAATTGTCCTTTTACAACCTGGTCAGTGCCAAATTTGTGTGTCAGGAATGCCACAATCTGAAATAATGTGCTGGGAATGTACTGCACTGGATCTGCCGGGGAGATAACAGGATGTGAGCGTGGTGCAGCACACAAAGCACACACCAGGTCTAAGAAAAGAGGGAATCTTTTATTTCCTACTAGAAAGAGACACCAGCACTGCCTCCCTGCCTCTTCTCAAGGTGTCAGTGCAATGCTGATACAAATGCTGTGTCTGTGCAATCAAAATGAGATTTCTGTGGGCCCTCACGGATTCCAGTGTACTCAAAAAGATTGAATTCCAGTCAGCCCCTGGAAGAGCAATGCCTGGAAGCACATCAGCACTTTGAATGCTAAGAGAAGAGAAATTAAGAAACCAACTAGTTCCCTTTGTAACTCACGTTCTCCTCAGATTTGTTAAAACCCACAGGAAAAGGGTTTCCAGGGGATGTGTAAATTTCTTTAACTCTTCACTGGAGAAGGGAAATCCTAACACATCACTGTGACAAGTGGCCAGAGATTTAATAAAACATTTGGGTTTATTTTTAATATTCTCTATATGGAAAATACAACCATAAAATATGGCTATCCATGGACCTTTTCCTTTTTAGTACTGTATAGTACTGTTTTGAAGGGCATTTATGGCTTTTTTTTAGGAGCTTAATATAACCCAAGATCACAACCTTTGGCTGGAATGTAAGCCACCAGCCCAAGGAAATACAGAAGGCAATGAGTGATGGTTTTTAGTAATTCAAACATGGAGTTGTGTCCAAATTACTTGTTCTAAATAATATTTTATTCATAGCTTTAAGATTTAAAAGATGTAAGTAGTCACAAGGAAATCTCAAATGGCTGCCATGACTTTTTGAATTGAATAGAATTAAATAGAATTTAATTGAAATTAATCCGTAGGTGAGGCCTTCTGCATGGAATCCAAGAAGTTATTTTGATGTTTGTCGCTAAGTTTGTTGAAACAAGCTTAAATTCCAGTGTGAATTTTGGATTCCTAGTCCATGCATGATGTGCTGATGGCTCCCTGCTGGACATGCCTTGCTTCAGGTGATCACCATTCACCTACCCTACCCTGCACCAGCAAAAATATCCCCACAATACCAAGGGCTGTCAAAAATAACACTCCTCCTGCACACATGAGCAAAACTGCCTAAAGTGGATTTAGATTATGTTCTGTGTTATAATTAGTAATTTGGCACTGTTGAACAGAGTATTGCAAAGAGAAAACAAGAACATAAAAGCCTTGGGGTACCACACAAAGTTTGGCTTACATCTTTATATGCTGGATGCTGATGTGTGGGAAACTAAATTGTATTTATTTTAGACTCAGAGAATGCGTGGTTGAGATCAGAAGGAATACGATGGAGGAATGCTAGGATTAAATTCTAGCTCACCTAATTTTTTTGTAAAGGAGACAGAGCTCTCCTCTAATCCCAGAGTAGTTTGGGTCAGAAGGGACCTTAAAGCTCATCCAGCGCCACCCCTGCCATGTGCAGGGACAGCTCCCACTGTCCCAGGCTGCTCCAAGCCCCATCCAGCCTGGCCTGGGACACTGCCAGGGATCCAGGGGCAGCCACAGCTGCTCTGGGCACCCTGGGCCAGGGCCTGCCCACCCTCCCAGCCAGCAATTCCTAATTCCCAATGTGCCAAAATCTGTGCCTGCCCTCTGGCAGTGGGAGCCATTGCCTGGGTGCTGTCCCTGCCTGCCTTGTCCCCAGGGGCTGTGCAGCTCTCCTGGAGCCCCTGCAGGCCCTGGCAGGGGCTCTGAGGTGTCCCTGGAGCTTCTCTGGTGCAGCTGAGCAGCCCCAGCTGTGCCAGGCTGGCTCCAGAGCAGAGGGGCTCCAGCCCTGGCAGCAGCTCCGTGGCCTCCTCTGCACTGGCTGCAGCAGCTCCAGCTCCTTGTGCTGCTGGAGCCAGGGCTGGGGCAGCTCTGCAGGTGGGCTCTCACCTGAGCCCAGGGGCACAGGGGCAGGATCCCCCTGCCCTGCTGCCCACGCTGGGGATCAGCCCAGGGCAGGGGGCTCAGGCTGGGGCAGGCCCAGCTCTCACCCACAGCACCCCCAGCTCCTTCTCCCAGGGCTGCTCTTGATCCATTCTACACCCCGCCTGTACTTGGGCCTGTGACTGCCAAATCATTCAATCATCTGAGGAGGAAGAGACCCTTAAGATCATGAAACCCAACTGTAAACCCAACTATGACAAAACCAGAGATGCAACAGACAGACACCTAAATGTGTTTTCACATTCACTTCCAGGAAACCACAATAGGTCTGTTCTGATGTTGAACACTGAACAATGTCTTTGATGCAGTGGTGCAGAAAGACATTGGAGAGGGGCTGGACTCAGCATTCCCACCTGGAATCCTGTGTTCACCTCTGTGGCACCCAAGTAAGACATGGACCTGTTGGAATAAGTCCAGAGGAGGCCACGGAGCTGCTGCCAGGGCTGGAGCCCCTCTGCTCTGGAGCCAGCCTGGCACAGCTGGGGCTGCTCAGCTGCACCAGAGAAGCTCCAGGGACACCTCAGAGCCCCTGCCAGGGCCTGCAGGGGCTCCAGGAGAGCTGCACAGCCCCTGGGGACAAGGCAGGCAGGGACAGCACCCAGGCAATGGCTCCCACTGCCAGAGGGCAGGCACAGATTTTGGCACATTGGGAATTAGGAATTGCTGGCTGGGAGGGTGGGCAGGCCCTGGCCCAGGGTGCCCAGAGCAGCTGTGGCTGCCCCTGGATCCCTGGCAGTGCCCCAGGCCAGGCTGGATGGGGCTGGGAGCAGCCTGGGATGGTGGGAGCTGTCCCTGCCCATAGCAGGGGGTGGCACTGGATGGACTTGAAGGTCCTTTCCCACCCAAACCATCCTCATTCTGTGATTCTGGAGGCTTTTTATTCTAAAGTTATGAAAAGGTTAAATGGAAATAGCAAAATGTAGATGCATAGGTAAATTGTTCTTCATAAATTACTTTTCCTCTGGGGAAGTTACTATTTGGAGATAACTTCTCTCCTTTCTTTATGTCACTAAACCTTTAGGATAACAAGCAATAGGTAGCCAAAAAACCAGAAAGAGCAGAAAGAATGGGGTTTTAAAAATAAACTCTTTTTGAACTGCTTAAACATTAACTTCTGGCCTTTGAATAGCTGGATTTTCTTAGTAAATTAATTTTTTCCACAAAAAGCCTGGAAAACACATTCCATCCTAAAAGTATTTGTTTATCACTGAGCCCAGCTTTTCACATACCAATTTGTCTTAACTATCTTAAAAGCAATCAGAAGATTTAAAACCTGCTTTAAAAATTAATTCCGGACCCCAGTGCTGGGTGGTGGGCAGGCAATATACCAGCCCAGCTGCTTAAAAAATGTCTTGGCCATCAGGGCTGAAGGATGTGAGTGCAAGGACAAAAGAGTAAAATGGGGAATATTTTCCACCTCTATGACTTGTGAGACCTATCCTGGCAGAGCAGTGGAGTTTTGCAGCTGTAGAGATATTTCTAAGCCAAGCTGATGGTTATTTTGGTACAGTATTTATCAGACTGCTTGTCAGCCTGCTGTCCTGTACATCCTCAGTTCAGAGCATCTCCAGTTCAGATAATTTACTCCTTTTTTCCTGGCAGCCAGCTCCTCCAGGCTTTGGTGCCAGCAGAGGGTGCCAGAAAGATGTGGCAGCTCCTGCACACTCAGACTTTTTCTTTTCAGGTTGGGCTTCCATCATTTTAAGCAAAGATTTTCCTTTGCAGCAAGCCTGGGAGGAAGAGTTGGTCACCAGCAGCAGCAGAATAGAAAATTTAGTAGAAATCTGAAGCTTTAAAAGGAGGACACTGTGCCAGCCAAAGGAGCTTCCATGACAGGACAGAACACCCTACCTTTAAAATAATGTGATATTTCTTATGCTGCCACTGAAATAATTTTCATTGTGGAACAGAGCCCTTCCTCTGGTACTGTGCTTTGTTTGTGAGTCCCATTTCACTCCTCCCTTTTTAAAAATGCACTCCTGGAGTGTCCTGTGGCATGGGGAGGTTTCAGGGGGGCACATTTGGAACTCCTCACATGGAAAAACTGCAAGAAATGCCATGTTTTATTTCGGAGGTGGCTCCTTTCAAAGCATCAGTGTGGTGCCTGCTTAAGTAATCAGTGGTGAAATGAGAGATGGCCAACTTATAAAGTCTAAACTGGCAACCTAACTTCTTGAAATAATAATCTACATACTTGCGTGGCTGGTTTTGAGTATTTAGGAGGTTTTTTTCCCAGGTTTGATTTTTAGCCCTCTGTACCTGGTGCCTTTCCCACGCTGGAGGGCCCGAGCCTGGCTGAGTGTGTCGAGTGCTTTGTTCCTGTTCCCCTTCTGGAACCTTCTCTGCAGTAATTGCTGTGATAATAATAGAGCCACACGGCACATGTTCGTGATGAAGGACAGGCTGTCACTGAACATATTGTTTTGTGTCCTGTTCCTTTGCTGGCAGGTGCAAGAACTCCATTTCTCACCTTGGCTGGTCTGAACACTGAATTAACACTTCTGGGTGCTTGTAAGAGCCTAAGGAGCTCAAGCTGACCAGGTCAGCTCCTGTGACAAGTGAAACACCTTTTTCTCCATATCCCATTTTGTCTGTCTGAACTGAATTTTTGACTTTTTATTGCCAATTAACTTGGTCACGTGAGAGCCTTCTGCAAGTGGGAGTTGGCCTCACTTTTACCTGCTTCAAAGAATTAATTGGAAAGGAGGTGTTTCCTAGCTACCATCAGGGTGTTCTAGGGTTTTGTCTATGCAAAAACTCACAATAAGCCAGTCCTATTTTTTCCTGTAGCTGGCCCATCCCTTTTTAATTTATTTTTTTTTCCTTCCCACTGGATTTTACTGCCAATTTGAGATCCAACACCAGCAGCCAGGTTTTTCCAGTGCATCTTTGATTATTGGCAGATTCTGCATGAAGATCCCTGGCAAGTTGTGACTGAAACAGGTAAAGGCAAAGGCTTCAAGGACTTTGTTCCACCTCTGGGTAACTTCCTAGGTAAGTTGCAATCACATCTGTTTCATGGTGTGTAATGCCCAGTTTTGCCCAAAACTGCCTAGTTTTGTCCTGACAGTTTCCTCTTGAAACCAGGAAGGAAATGGAAATTTTTTAGATTGACACATTGAATACACACAGTGCTAACAAAGTGCGGTGATGACATGACCACCTAATTAAAAAAACCCCCAAAAATGACACCCAAATTTGACTTATGTGGTTGTTGTTGCCTGTATGTTATCTGTGTTGTTGCCTGTTTGACACTCCTGCCTGTGTCAAAAGCCTACTTTAAAAAAAAAGCCACCCAGGACTAATGGTGTTCTGTACAGTTTGCCTAGACCACAATTATTTTTAACCTAGCAAACACCTCCTGTCCCTGTTACTCACAGGAGCCAGTTCAGGCTGAGCCTTCAAGAAGGTAGAGCCTTCCTGTCACTAGAATTTCAGCAGCTAGCTCCCTTCCAGTAACTGCAGAGAAAATCATGGCAATGAATGGGTGAGGGAAAGGAGACCAGTGTGTGGAGCAAGGCTTTCACAGCATGCTGCTGTCTGTACAGTGGGGGGAATTTGTGTATTAGCCTCACCAGCTTCACTGCCCTTCTGCCCTGGCTCAAATGTGTATTTGATACAGTCCACCCAAAGCAGCAACCATCAACTCACACAGCAGAAACAAACAGGCAAGACCCTATCCAACCTTTTCTCCAAGCTTTTTCTTGTTGGAAGTTCTTGGATAGACATTCTGATGTGTTTTAGGATTTGCTGAAAGGGAAATAAACCAAAGCCACACCAGCTACACTGGCCAGTTTGGCTGAGCCACCTCAGCTGCAGCCCTGACCTCCTCCCACCCATCCCAACAAATTCCTTGTGGAAGCAGGAGGATGGAAGGGGACACTGCACTGCTCTGACACCTTGGCACACCCTCATCTGCAGCAGAGCTAAAGGATTCAGGGGTTACACAAGCCTTGTACTTAACTGGCACTGCAGGAAAAGCACACACACCAGGGCCTGTGACAATCCAGGCTGAAATGTCTCCAGCTTGCACTGTTGCTGTCATGGCTCTGCAAGGTTTGAAGAACACAACCTTGCCTCAGCCCAATTACTGCCTGCTACATGGGGCACAGTAATTTACAAAACTGCAGCTGTACTTTATTACACCCTGAGTGGTTTAGAGCACATCCTAAGGACACTTGTCCTTACTTCACTTTCCTGATGTACGTGCAAGATGTTCTCATCCCCTCAGACAGTTCAGCCACGCTCGAGTTTGACATTAAGAGCACAAACAGCATTTTCAGCAGAGACCAGTTGCAAACTTTTATTTAGAATTACTCTTGGAACCTCTTTCCACACTCTACTTACAGGTCAAGTCGACGTGCAATGGTGATGCAGAAAGCACTGATCTGCTGCAGGCCATCAAGAAAAACTTTGTAACAAGCATGGTTTTATTGGAAATAAATCATGCTAAAAACTGATCCTTAACAGGTACAAAATATTAAACTGATAAGAAAAAAGAAAAGAAAGATTGGGGCACTATTAAGACCAACATGTGAACTCAAGACTGCGTGAAAAATCATACAAAAAAGGCAATAAGGAACAGTAATGCAGCATTAAAGGTAGGGGTACAGGGCAGACAAAAATTACAAAACATCCTGTTTCAATATACCTCATCCATGTACTTGGTTCAAATACTGTAACAGTACTGGAAGGCAAAAAGCACCAGACATCCAACTAAAGAGGTAAGAAAAAAGGAACAAAAAATTAGCAAAAAAGTAAGATCTGGTCATTAGGGAAGGGATAATTTCAAATACAGTTACTGAACAGAAACGCAACACGTGAGAAAGCTGTTATTTCAGCATACATAGACAATACCATTATTCCAGCTCCATGGAAATGACTTGGTTTTCCTAGTCTGTAACCTCTTCCACATACAGTACTGCTGAGGTTATCCCCAGGTGTGTGTGGGCAGACACCACGTACACACTAACAAAGCAGCACGGTCATCAGAGGAGTACAACGGGGAAATTGTTCCCTTTGAAGTAGAAAAGCAACAATCAGGAGGCCAGGAAATGTGGGGCAAAGCATCATTAAGCCCTAAACACACAATTCAAAATTAGGTGGGGACACTGTGCACCTATGGCTTCTATTTCCCAAAAAGCCAAGGCTCCCTTTACAGTCCACATGGAATACAGCAGCTGCTGAGGAGACAGAAACCATAATCAGGAGGTCCTAGAAAACACTCCTGCATTGGAGGAAGTCTTTCCTATTTCATCTCCTTATGAATGCCACAGAAAGGAGCTGTACATTCCACGGGACACCGGGAGTTTTTGGTGGTGGCAAGGTGTCCCAATTATAACATGGCAGCACAGAGATTGTGTGATGCAGGGTTTGCATAGATAGTCTGTCCCCTTCCTAGCTGAAAGAACATAAAAGAGGAAGAGGTCACAGCTTAGGCTCTTGTTGCATTTGGAACATGAAACTAGGAAAAAAAACCCCAACAACTCCATTTATAGAGGCTTTCTATGTGTCCCCAGGTAAGGGGGAGGTGGGTGACAAGACATAAATCACATGTCATGGCTATTCAAAGCTTCATTCTCTTAATGAAGTTTATTACAGGCCCCAGTGAAAATATTACAAATTCACTAATTCCTACACTTCTGCACCTTTTTCCTAACTGCTGTTCTAGCGCAAGTAAGTGCTTTTCTTTATTAAAAAAAAACTCATTTGTTTTTACATTATTGCTGTATTTTACAACAAAATCAAAAAGCACTTATGGAATCCACACAACAGAAAGTCAGTATCCCCAGAACAAACTAAGAGCTTGAACATGTATTCTCAAAAGGGCCTTTTCTATACCATCTATTCAACGAGCAGGAGAAAGAAAAACAAAAAGCCCAACCAAAAACCACCCTATCGCTTCTCTTCCGAGCATCAGCGAAATTCACCCCACTCTCCCAGGGGGGAAATCCTTTCAATAAATATCAGCGTGAGTTCCGAGGCGCTGGAATTCCGGGTGGGGGGAAGAGGAGCAGCAGCAGCAGCTGTGTGCAATGCCTGCGGGGTCCGTGCTGCCCCGAGGGTCAGTCCAGGGAGATGATGTCGGGCGCGCTGCCGCCGCCGCCGCTGCTGGTGATGACGCCGGCCTCGGCCCGGCCCGAGGAGCTAACGTGCGTGCTGCTCTCGTGGTGGCTGGTGGAGGTGATGATGCTGCCAGGCGTGCTGCTTGTTAAGGTTGAGGTGAGACTATCCAAAAACATAGGAGGACAGTACTGCTTGAAACAAACAATGAAGAGTGAAGAGACTAACTGCGCGGGGGAAATGTATGCTCTGAAGATACATCTTCCCCGCGCGACGGGACCACAGCGAGAACCGCAGCTCTGCGGAGCAGTGACCAAGCGGGGATGGCAGCCACCGGCCTCCTCCCTCACCTCCCCCTTTTTCTACTCCAGAATGGTTTGGGTTGGAAGAACCCTAAAACTCATCTCATTCCATCCCCTGCCATGGGTAGCGACACCTTCCAGTACCCCAGGTTGCTCCAAGCGCCATCCAACCTGGACAATTCCAGGGATGGGGAAGCCATAGCTGCTCTGTGCAGCCTATGCCAGGGCCTCAAATACACTCTGGGTATATTCAAGTTAGTGCTGAGCACATATTTACTTTAAAAAGGCACACTATCAGTAAGGAGTGAGCTTCCAGGCCTGGATTCATCATGGAAAAGCTGAATCCTGTTTAAAGCACATTCACTACTAGCTCTTGCCAGGTTTTCCTAGACTTCGGTTAGGTCTAAGCAAGTGAATGGCAAACACAGTTTGGATGACGGCACCCTGACAATTACTGGAGCACAACATCGCAAAATCAGGCTTGGAAATTGACCCCACAACAGATCAGAAACGTACCTGTGAATCAACTGGGATTAGCGAAAGAAAATCCAGACCTAGGAAGAAGAGAAGGATTATAAGTAGACAAGTCTCTCCTTTATTCACACACAACAAATTTAAGGATTTTTTTTTGTGGTTGTAGAACAGACTTTGCAATTCATACAGAGTTTCTAAATGGAATATACCACTGTGACACCACTCTCAACGACTACTTCAGGCAGCAGCAAAACGAATTATCTAGTACAAGTGGCTCTTTTTAATAATGAGGATGACATAATGATGTATTATTCACTGAATACTGCAGGGTGGTTCAATGTGGTTGCTTAGATGGAGGTTGCCATTTGGAGCTGTTGGTTCATTAATGCAAGTTTCACTGCATATTGTACCTGACTTGGCCAAACTGGGACATGAAGAGTGTCATCACATTAAAGATGCTGGAATGAAGTAAAGTCACAACATGCACAAGTCCAAAAACAAGCAGCAGGTCTCTTCCTCCACCCACGGGCAGCCAATAAGGAAACATTTCTAATATCATCCCCGTTTTGTGTCTAGACAAATAAAAGGAATGAAGAAGAGGAAACTACAAGTAGTTCAATGTATATCCTCCAAGACCAGTGACAACTAGTGTCCATCTTAAACACCATTTGCGTGAAAGCATTTAGGGCAAGATGTTTAGAGTTGTAAAACCAATGAGAAATTACCACATTTTTTGGTTTTTTGTTTGTTTGGTTTTTTTTTTAATAAATATTGGCCTTGTGTTTGCTATGTCAACAGAAAGAAATGATATACTCCCTCCCACTCCCCTCACCTCCAAATCTCTTCTGGCCCGTGACATCTCTCCTCCTCTTCTCCATGAGAGAAAAATTTTGAAGGAGATTTAAAAAGTCAGTTGCATTTACAGAACTGACAGCTTCTTTTGTCTGTGCAAGTTCTAGAACTTCAGTTGGTAAGTGCTGAACAACAGTTCTAGACTTCTGTTCTCTCAGCTTATTCTCCTATCCAATTTCGGAAGACAACTGATTTCTTAACAAGGGAGAAGTGGAGGGAGGGAGCAGTAAGGGAGCCAAGATGGACAGAGAAACAAGGGGAATGATATCCATCTCATTGCCAAACTGGTGCTGAAAGAAGAGGAAAAAACCCAGAGATGTGCAGGGGAGGAATGGAGACAGGCAATGGAGCAGGGAAAGGGAAGAACAGGAGGCCAAAGTGACACCCGTCACCACAAGTCACCACGTCCTGTGCTCTGGGTTTGTTACAGCCGGCCAAGAGAACCCCCAGAGTCCCTTTACACATTGTGCTTTTCAAGGAGCCAGGATAGAAAACAATCAGTATCCCCACCTTTTGTCTGATATTTAGCAGCAGTGTTGAAGAATACATCATAGGCATTTAGGGTATGTCTAGGTAAAGAAAGTCAATAGAGGTCAGCTCACAGATTGTAGCTCACCTTAACCTTTTTCATACAGTCTAGACAGAGCACCACTACAATCAGCTAGCAGAGTAACTACACTGAGGGCTGGGATGAGTTAGCACCCTCACACCTCTAGTAACTAAAACAAGCAACTACTCTCCCTCGCATCTACAACACATAACCACCAGATGTTTACACAAAGTCTGGCTGAGCACAGCAAGAGCAGTTTTGGGCTGCCATGCCCAAGTGCCAGTTTGTACCCCAAAAGCAGTGCTTGTCACATCACTGCTGCAAATTGCAATCTGAAAATGGGCAGACAGCCTGTACTAGGCTTGTCCGGACATCCCATCAGTGCCATACTGCATATAGACTTGTTCCATTAAAAACAAAAACAAAGAGTTAATAAATTCTTCCAATTTCTACCCACCCCATAAATTAATACTGTCGTCAGAACATACATGAAAAACACTCAGCACCTACCTGGCAAGTCTGATGAAATACTGGATATTGGTGGGTGATGGAATGGTACTGGGTAGTCTGTTAATGAAGGAGGAATAGCAGCAGCATCGACCGTCGTCACGCTGGGCACTCTGGCAGTAGATGGCTGATACATGAGAACCCTGTTTCAAACAGCATGGGAAATTACAAACAACCTGGCTGTTAGTTGCACAAGGGAAACCATGCACTGCTGTGCACTCTCATTCACAAGTCACCATGCGACAACACAACTACAGCATGGCTACTCACTACACAGTACTCCACTCTAATTTCCTTTTCCATAACAGTCTTCATAATAACATGACCGTATCTTGGCTCTCAACAGCAGCTGTGACATAAGAGCAAGTTGGCATTAAAACAAAGTACAGTGCTGGAGTCATTGGCAACAGTCAAAGACAAAAGGGTGTCTGTGAGCACCCACAGAGGGATGTAAAGGTGACCAGAGCCAGGAGGAGAGTGTTCCATCTGATTTCTCCACAGAACTGCTGCTCAGTGCCCACCTGTTACACCAAGGGCACAACTGACCATTATCCTGCCCCACATGATGACACAGATTGCACAGGAAGGAGTTAAATACAAGTCTGCCTTTACTCCCAGCCTCCAGTTCAGCGCTCAAGGAGCATGTTACAACCCTTCTGCTTCTCCTCACGCTGCCTGATCTCTTGGCAGCATTGTTACAAACACTGCCACAGGTGCCCAGGCACCAGCCACGTGCACAGAACAGTTCATGAACTCCAAGTCAGGTGGAAATACACAGAATTCTGCTCCCAGATGCTCTGCACTGCTCCCTCCAGCCTTTAGTGCTATCCACTCATCTTCCTTCCCACACTCCTACCTGTTAACCTACTTCTGATGTCAGAACCATGGATTTCAGACCCTCCCTTCTCAGGCACCTCTCACACTTCAGCATGTATTGTTGCTTCCTCTAAGAAGACACCCAGTTTTCCCAAAACTAGCATTCAGACAACACTGTTTAAAGGAGATAAGCTATATCCCAAAAGCCTGACATTGATCTGGATTTGAAGAATAAAAATATGCCATATTCATACCCAAAAAGCAAAGAAAATACATGGGTCATAGAGAGAAAAGAAGTCAGTCCTCCTACAATTACAGTTGCACGTAGCCATCTCAACCATAGGAGCACGGAAGGAAGTCTTGGTGCCTTCTGAAACTTCATTAAGAGATGTATTTGTAGCTACACTTTCTTGTAAAAGTGAGGAAGAGTCTCTTGCAGAAGGACTCCTCCACAATCCTCACAAAAAAGCAACAGCATTGCAGCATCACTGCTGAAAGTGGTTGAAGATGACCAACTACTTGCTCACCAAGGACCACACAGACATTCCTGTGGACTAGAGACTCACCACACCTGCTCATTACTTCTGAAACAGAAGGGGAACCTTCAAAACAGAAGGGGATTGGGTTTATTATTATTATTATTTTAGTACAGGTCATAAGCCACTACACAGAGAGACACAGACACACACCTCATGCAGGCAGCAACACTAACTGATGAGCCAGTACTGAAAGCTGAGCTTGGAGCAGTGAGTGCTGGTGAGCCTGACCAGTGGCCCTCACTCCCTGCAGGTCTGGGGTGCCCCACGGGCCAAGAGCAGAAACATGGGAGCCACAAGCAGCACCCAGGCTGAGGTGCACAGATCAGGACAGACAGGAGGTCTTGACAGACAGAAGGGCACAGCAGCAGAGAAGGTGGTCAAGCCAGCGCCAAAGTCAGGCCTGACTACAAAGATGGAGGAGTTGCCAAAAGACTTGGGAAGTCATTGGTTGCGCTAATCAAGGTGCAGGACTGACTGATGACCACAGCCAACAACAGCATCCAAGACATTCCAAAATTTAACAGAGAGATGGAGGAAAAGCTCATCTTGATTCAAAACAGAAAAGTGGCTCCCTTGCAAGACTGACAGGATGGATGAAACACACAACACAGTCTTGTTCCCTGGGCACCAGAGCAGATTAGATAGAGGATACAGAAGACAGCAAGAGAAAAGCCTTTAAGATGACACTAACTCAGCAAGAACGCATGAAGTTCCTCCACTTGGCATAATCTACTTTCTCAGGAGAACACTGCCCACTAGCTTAGTCAGATTCCTTTCTATGGAGAAGTGTCCCTGCAAACACAGCAACAGTCAGCGCAAAAAAAAAAGTTCTTTTGTGAAGTGAAAATCTATTTAATAGTGTTTTGCCTGTACAAAGTTACTGCATCAATACAACCTTCTACAGGAGAGGCCTAGACAATCTGCAAGAGCAGAGCTGGATTCTAAATACATTTCACTACAGATCAGTTTAGCTGAGACATTACAGAATAACAACTAACTTTAAAATTGACAAACCCTTTGGTTGGGCTCCCGTGTATTTCAGACATAAATATGCAGTTCCTTTTGGCTGGAGGATCTTCTTCTTCATCAGAAGAGCTTTCTACTGTCAAGTCGATAACATCAACCTTCTTCTTGTTTACCTCACTGGCCACTGTCACGGAACATGGTTTGCTAACAACACTGGAACCTGAAGAAGAAAATAAAACACCATTGTTCTCCAAAAGATGGCGATGTCAGCAGTTTCTATTTGCAAGAGAACCAGGAACCCAGATCCTGTATAATCGATCACCTGGCCATTACAAATAATATTCTGCCCCAGTACCTGCTTTGTGACTCTTCTGTGTCACACTGAGACTATTAAAGAACAAACTTTTGTTTTCACTTATAATTTTAAGGATATAAAACAAAAGCAACCTTTTGTTTTCTTAACTGCTATTATAAAGAGCAAAGACAAAGACAAAAAAAGCACTTACAGATACAACCCTTTCTTTTCTAGCTTAAATTCCAAGAGGATTAGTAGTAGTAAGCCCTCTACAAAACAAACACCAACATCCACACACATTATCCAAGCTACAACTAATTCTCCAAGATTTTGTCCTGGTTTGTAACGAGTACCCAGATGTACATACTTTCTATTTTGGTGCACTGTGGACTTGACACTTTCACAGCTTCCTTCTTTGGCCTCATGGGGCACCAGGAGCCATCTTCCTGGAATTTGATCTCATCCACATCAGAACATTCATTAAGGATTTCCATAAAGAGGCTGAAAAAATAAAGTTTCACTTTTGATTCTAAGTTACATTTTTATTCTAAGTGAAAAGGAGACACGAAAAAAGAGATAATTATGATCACCTTTGACCCATTGTGTCTCCTTTCCCCTAGTTCCTCTTAATCTGAAACCCTGCAATTACAGCCTTTTTCAGATAGCAGAAAATAAGATTATCCCAACCCATCCATAATTCACTCCAACACTACTGTAATGCACAGATTTCCATTTTGAAGCAGAATACATCACCTCTTGAACCAAGTTAGGCAATTGTTATGAGTTAGAAGTTACATTTTGAAGTTAACACCTTTCAGGGATAGAGACATGTGAAAGGAAGACCTGTCCTTTTATGCTGTATTTGTATTTCTCCAGAAGAAATACACTGAGACTCAGGAGTTTGATGGTGCACTTAGGACATAAACTTACATAGGTCATTATGGGAAGAGAAACTAATGGAATCTAATGGCTCCTCCAGTCTGAAGTATTTTGACCAAAAATAGTACTAAATGGCTAGCTTCAAGTCACAAAAGCAGCTACTGAGTACATAATGAAAGATTTTAAGTAATTGTGTAATCTGCAAAGCCAGTCTCTTACCCATCTAGTATTAGGCTCTCGTAAGCTGCCTTTTTGTCACAGACAGGGCAGATCCAGGTAGGCTTCTTCTCGTTCATTTGAAGATAAAGAGCAGCATCGAAACATTGCAGGTGTGTGCAGGTCACTGCCCGGCATGGGATTGTCAGTCTCATTTTTCCCAGCTGCAGGAGATGCATTTAAAGGGTGTCAGAACAGGAGACAGAGAAACAGGCCTGAATGGTTAACAATGAATCCAGAGGCACTTGGTGAAACAACTCTTGCTGCTCACTACACAAGTGCCTGGGGCTAAGGGTGCTGCAACTAAATTCACTCCATCACAGCACCCACACAGTGCTCCTAAAGGAAAAATTAAGCCCTGCTCCAAGGCCTCAACACACTGAGAACAGTCAGAAACACTTCTAATGGACCTGAAACAACATTACTTGGAAGACTTCATTTTTATTAAACAATCAGCTGAAGTTGATTCTTCTATAATTTTCTTTTAACCCAGTACTTCAGGCGTTTTCCTGAGCTCCAGGTACTTGTTACACTCAGAATGACCAACTTCTTCCTGGGAAGAGAGCCTCCAAGGCAGCATTACCTTGTTATAAGGTGATCGCCTGTTTTTTTGCTTGATTCTGTATCTGCAGTACAGGCAAAGCCACCAAGATGAGGAGATAAGAGGTTTTAATTATCATTCCACCCTTTAATTATTCTGTCAGCCTGCCTGATTAGCCTCAGCATGTCAATATAGGAGATTAATCCCTCTACAGGCCTCACTGTACACAAGCAGCAGCTCGACTCAGTGCATCACAGCTGAGGCATCCAGTCCTAAACCCCAGCTGGGTTACTGCTGCTTCTCCCCGTTATTTTATCTTAGCTTGCTGATAAAATACAAAACAAGTGAGGTTTCTAAAGCAAGGCCTTTGAAAAGCAGCCCAATTCTACACTACAGATGAAAATATGAATGTTATCTGGAAATTTCCAGCCATACTTACAGGACACATCAGAGAGACCCGCAGACTGGTTGTGGCGATCTCACTATCAGGATCTGCCGTTAGTTTTTCTTTAACTATTAAAATAAATAAAGAAGTTATACATAGAGGTCATTATTTCAAATGCTAACCTTGATTCAGTAGTACATGCACTTTTTTTTCAGCTATCTAAAAATATTAATCTAGTTCATAAACAACAGTTTCATTACTTGTAAGCAAGTAGCAAATGTTTCAACATCTGATGTTCACAGAGCAAACTCAACTCGACATGTCAAGAGATAAATAAACCATTATGAGTGAGTGAGGTACAGGTGAAAAGAACTCAGGACGTCTAGCTGCACCTCACAGCCCAGCCACAATCACAGTAAGGAGTGCTTGTGGCATTCCCATAACCACATTTCAGATGGAATTTCTGGGTATGCTTCCTAGAAACCCCCACTGAAAAAGTGTGTGATGCCTCACCAACAGCCAAGGGAACCTGAGAAACCCTAGGCATGGACTTTATTCTCAAAAAACAGCAAATCTCTCCTGTATTACTAATTCCAGTTTTAAAGAGCCACCGATCACCCTCCAAAAGTATAGACAGGCAAGTTGATTACTTACTTAGTGCTCTGGAATGATCAGGATTTCTGATACCTTTCATTTTTAACCTCTGCAAAAGCACAGCTGAGGTGAGCTGGCGAACCAGATACACAGACATGGAGTAATTCTACAAAAAAGAAAGATTAAAGATTAAATGTTGATTTCATATAGTACTCCCACTATGACAATAGATGACTATTTACACTTGTTGTAGCATATAGTTAAAACAAAAATGTGACTTTTTGCTTCATCAGTAATTATTAAGAGCATTGACAGACAACTTCAATTCTGTGGAGGTCCAACATTCTGCCAAAATTCTCTGGCCAGTGAGGTCTAATTATCATACTCCAGTTATGACTGAACTAAAAGGTAATTTCACAACCAAGAGACAATCTGAATTCTCCTCCGGGAAAGAACATATGTGACACATTTCATACATGTAATCTTTCAAGAGTTTCTCACATTTTGTCTCCTTTATTGTCCCCTTTTTTCCAGTGTCAGTGGGGAGCTCAAAGAATTACGTGACAAAAGATAAAAGGTCTTTATGTTATAAACAACAGCTTCAGATGGTACAGAGCTGCCCCAGTTTCTTTGTACCTTTTCTTTAGCTTGTTCTGTACTCCTAAGCCCAGCCTTGTTACACCATGTCTGTTCCACTGAGCCTGGCCCCGTTCCCCAGCATTTTCTACTCCTCCCTAACTCACACCACTTGTCAGCTTCTTTTGTTCACTGTTCACTCCCACTTCTAGGTCACTAATGAAAAGTCTGCAAGCCCCAGTGCTGCAGGATAATAATGGTTTCATCTGTGTAATAAGAACAACTCGTGACCTCTTATTTCCACCGCCTGTCAGTCATCTTCCTATGGCTCCTGCACTGCCTGGGCACTGCACAGGAACTTCAAACAACTCCTACAGCCCTGCTCCTCCTTTACCACCTATAGGAAAACCAGCTCTTACCTAGAGCAGCAGATAAAGCATTCTAATTGCACATGAAACCACTAAGAAACCTAGAATTTTTGTTTTTTCCTTAAAGAACGACCAACTGTTGCCTTACAGAGAGGATTCTAGAGGCTCAAGTCTGCCCAGCACTGAGGGGTTTATGCCCCCTTGGCTCAGCAGCCCTCCAGTATCAGCACAGTCCATGCCAACAAGCCCTTTTGTGACACCCCATGCTGCCCCCCAGGGTCTCACTTTGAGGATGAAAAGCAGCAAATTCTGGCATCAGCACTAAACCACAGAACTCACTTCACTTCTCAGGCCAAGGGGAGGATGTCCAAGCATTCCAAGTCATCTGCTTCCATCAGAGTATATTTTGGCAATACAGGGAAGAAAGCTAGCAGGCCTCAGCATGAGAGGCCAAGACCACACACAGGACTGGAGCCATTTTAAGATTCTGTGCTCTGACCGGGAAGCAATGGCTCACATCTTCGTCTCCATCCCAGTTCTAGAAAATCATCCTTTGCTGTCAGCACTGCCCTTCATTTATTTTTTGAACATTACCTTTAAATCCTATTTCTTTTTAAAATTTTAATATAAAAGCTTATACTGAAGTCTCTTTGAAATATGTGGTATTTTTAGTCCAGAGAATTTGATTTTGAATAAAACCTTGTAGAGAAAACTACTTTGATAACTGCATCCAGAATTAACACAAACAGTCCCAGGTAAGGAATAAATAGTTCTTGACAACAGCTGAAAGGGTGCTGCAACAGTTATTTAAACCTAGGATGGAGTCAAAAATTCCTTGCACTCTCCTTCTCTTTCCTTAATAAATCTACAGGGGGATTTACTATTCACACCACAAAAAGAGTTTGTTATTTTTGACATGCATTTCAGGCAAACTCTAAAAGCAGACTTTTGAATGTGAACCCTGTAAGAAAATCTTTCCATCTGTATGTAAATCCCACATGTGTTGCTGAAAACTACCACAGTTCTAGAGCAAACTTTGTTTCCTGGCACTGATAGTAAGCTCAGGCATCTAACAAAAAACACTTGCCAGCCACACCAGGCAGCAGGGGAGCAGGAATGCTCAAATAGGCTATTCAGATGACTTCCCACATCCTACAGAACATGCAAGTTACCTTTCCAATTTCAGAAGCCCAAGAGATAGAAATCTGGTTTGGCACCGCTGATGACAGCCTAACTAGAGAAGTGATATTCAAGGGACGTCCAGGTCGCTTCTGTTCAATTCCATTTTTTGGTGGTGGAGCATATCCCTATGGGAAAAAAGGACAATGGATGTGTTACCCAGTGTACTCTGAAACTGCTGACACATACTTGTTAGTTTCAAACAGATCTATGAGAAGCAGGCAAACTTAGAGGCTGTCTAGGCTGGAGAGCAAAGCTAGCATTTATTCTGAGAAATATCAGACTTTCACAGTACATCAGCAGAGACAAACACAGTTGTAAGGCATTTGTTGTTTTAAAAGGGTTTTACAGAAGCACTGGAAAGGTGAAAGAGAACACAGTTGGGGTCCAGGTAAGTTCACTGGAAGAGCAAAAGGTCATGTGGATATTCTGTCCTCCTTCTCCCCATGCCCTACTAAAACAGAGTGAAACATCACAAGGTCACAGCCTTAGTGACAAACAGAGCAAGTAATGAAGACTAAACTCAGTGTTTCACACACTGAAAACACTTCACTGATTAGGAAACAATCAAACCTTGTTGCAAGAGCTCCACATCACCTCAGCGACTACTTTGCCTCATTAGCTACTGGCCCCAATAGCAACAGGTGTCACCTGTCCCCTGCCAAGGTCCCTGAAGGACTGCACATGCAGTCCCAGCTGTATTTAAGAGATCATGGAATCAGAGGGGTTTGGGATGGAAGTGGCCTTAAAGATCATGCAGTTCCAACACCCTCGTCACACAGTAAGCCTGCAGCTTATTCCTCTCACCCTGCATCTGTCATGAAGACAACAAGCCAGTCTGACAGAGCCACCCTGAGAACCCCTGCTCTGAGCTCACAGCCAGCCTGCAGCCACTCAGCTCAAACTCATCCTGCACATGAAGGATGCCAGCAAGTGCAGCTCTGCCTCTTGCACAGGCAGTATTGATGAATTTCCAGACCGTGTTGTTTTAAACAAAAAACTCACCCAGAAAGGATATGCTGAGGAAAAAAAAAAATATTTCTTTAACCAGAGAAATACATACAAATTCACAACCTAGTGTTTGGTGAAGGAGTTACCTTGAAAGATGTTAAGTCTGGAAATAAAAACAAAAATAATAATAAAAAAAAATATTATATATATAAACAGCCTTTTCTACTCACTAGCCCAGTATGCCATGAGGGCTTTATTCCAAACACAGAGGGAACAGACATATGGGAACTGGTGACAATTTCACATTTAAAACACAGAATTATTTCAGAAGAGAGTGAATGCAAGTTCTCTTACATTTCCCTTTTTTTTTTCCAGAGACAGACTCTGCAGTGCACGATTTGCTTCAGCAAAGCTTTTAGTGTTTTCTTCCACAGAGCTTATTCTTGAGAACAGATTCACGCTCATACTCCTACAACAATTTGGAACCTTCTCTTCCTGTCCTTTTAGGAGCTTTCTGCTGGCCTGGCACTGTTTAGGCAGGCTGCCCACTCTAGTGGCGATATTATTGGGGTCTTGAAGTCTTCCATGGTTCTTCAAAGAACCACACTACCCAAGGCAGGTATCATCTGCTACAGCAAGGAAATTCATCAGGAGAAAGCATAACTGCCCCTTTATCTGGCTTTTCCCAGTGACACCAATGCAGGATACAAGGAAACATGATGTTCACATAAACACAACCCCATGCAATACTGGCACACAGGCAGCATTGCTGTGAAGCTTCTGGTAAGGATTGCAAGCAAGGAGATGACCAAAAATAATTTAATTTACAGAATAGATTTTTCTGCAGAGATGTGAACTGCCCTACCAGGCAAAGACAGAAGTTCACTTATGCAGGTGACAGAAGTTCACCTGCCCACTGTGCAGGTGGGCAAAAAAAGCTGGCACCAGAGGTTAACTAACTAACACTACTGCAATGGAAAACAGTGGTCTTTGAGGCAAAGAAGTTACCTGACACTTCCTGCTACAGAAAGGAAGTGCCCAATGATGCAGAGAGAGAGCAAAAATCATCTGCAGAAGCACTCAGACTGAGATTCTATTTGTCATTCAGCTCACAGTGAATGAGGAGGGGAAGTTGCCAAGGCAATAGTGATTTATTCATTTTCGCAGCTAAGGTTCAGCTGAACAGATTAAAAAATCATCTTCTCATGTGCAGGAAGAACCTAGAGGATTTAAGTCTCCAAACTAAGCAATAATCCAAGATTAGTAGTAGTTTCTGCTACAACTGTGACACCTTACACACAAAATGGAGAGCACAGCAGGGTGTAACCTATATTAACAAGACTGAGAATCAGTGGACACTGATGCCCAAAAGACAACATCAGACTGAATTCTTTTTTGCTGTAACCCTCAAAGTTATCATACAGAATGTAACCAGCATTTGCAAAAAACACTGATCAGAAAACATGAAAAAGAAACCTTTTATAACCTGAAGACTGAAATAGGAGGAAGAGAATCTAAGGAGTCTCATTTAAGCTGAGTATAGGCAAAATTTGAAAAAAGCAGTCACAGTTGCATATGGGAGGAGGGAGGGTACAGGACAATATGTCTAAGACACCAAAAACAATCTGAAAAAGAGGTTTCACACCTTCTCTCTCCACATGGTATCCTTCCAAACCCACCAAAAAAACCCATTTTCCAAACCTACTGAAAAAACCCTCTGTTCCATGACTTTTACCACACTTTATAGCCTCAAGAAGTATTTCTGAATGGATTGTGCAAGAGTTTCTCTCTGTCCTATTCAAAGAGGAGAGAAACCCATTCCAGAAATGTTTTGAGAATGAGAGAGCTTTTCCCTTTCTGTCCATACCCAAGGCTCCAGATGACCCTGTGGTGACTATGTACTAATTTCCGCAACATCAGACACTCCTGAAGTGTGACTGCGAACAGCGTTCTGATACAGCACCAGCAATGTGCTAGGAACCCTAAAACGTGTCTATTCTTCATCCCCATAATAAACTGTGCTCTAAGCAGACAGAGGCAGAGCAGTGCACAAGTGGCACACAAGAGGCTGAGGCCATTACCTGAGAACTAGAAGGAACTCAAGCCTCTCACAAATACAGGCAGCCCACACAGCAAGGGCTACCATCCTCATATAAACTGAGTCTGAGCAGGTGTGAGGAGGATTCTCCATGCAGACACCACATTGGTTTTGAATTATTTAGTTACATTAACAGCAAAAGACAAGGTTTGCTGTAGGGGCCTTAATCACATTTAGTCCGTGCAGTGGCTGTAAGATTATTAACAGCAGTAATGGCTATCTCACACAGCAAATGTACAAACTCCATGCCAGCATTAGAGAAATCTGAGTGATAACAAGCAGCTTGACCGTTTTGGCAAGCTAACACTACAGAAAAACACATACACACTCCACAAGTCACCAAGAAGCCACAAATACACACATACATACTTACTGGCAACGGGGACAGCTTCCCATTTACTTTAATGCACAAACTATTAGGATAATTATCCTCTTGAGGGCAGCTTGTCTCTGCTAGGCATAGCCTGTATCCATAGAAAGAGAAAGCATCATTTTCAAGTGTCCCCACAAACATCTATCAGCCAATTAAGTTTTCAGAGAACACTGCACAAAACGTACCTTAGCTGAACTTGGACTGTGTAATCTCTCCTGCCTCCAGGCAAAAAGTCCCTGTGACGAGAAAGAAAAAGAGAAGTACCCACTTAGCAGGACTCATATTGCAGCCATACAGAGAAACAACTGACACAACTGCCCCAGCATCATTAAACTCTGCTCTTGTTTTTGTTTTATTGAGCTATGAGCACCTTACAACTGACATTTCTGTTTAACTACTCCCAAGTTACACAGAACTTCAGGATCAGCATCCTCCATCAAAAGTTCATAGCAACAGTCACATAGGATGCTGCCAGGGATGAAAAAGCACCCATGAATTTTCATAGTTCACAACATCAAGCCTGGGCAAAAACAGAAAAGCAGGCTTCCATTCCTACAGCCAGGAGAAATGGAGGAAGCTTCCCACCTCTCTAAACAATGACATTATTCGGAACTGAGTAATTGTTAATTCTTTAACAGTGTACAATTTTCACAAAATGCACACAAATTCTGTGCACAGTTGTTCCTGAAGGAAACAGAAGAGATATAAACTCAAGAGTAACTTCAGTGAGAATTATCATTCTGCATTGGCTGAATAAGTGATGCATTTGGTGAACCAAAACCTCACACTTTCTCCTGAAATTGTGTAGAAATTTACCTACACTATACAACACTCTTACTTCTTACCTGGAAATACAGATTTCTCTGACCTGCTGTGGTGTTAAAGCAAAGATAAAAAACTTCTCCTGGAACCTCTGAATACTGCTCTGTACTAGAAGAAGAAAAAAAGACACAAAAGAAGTTGAACCATGGTGATTAAAGCCGTTGATTAAAACAGGATCTGGAACAAGGCATTAAGTCACCCAAATGGTGGTTGAACTGCATGTAACTGTTAATAAAAAAACAATGGAACAAATCTTTCATTAAACTACATTCAGATGGTTTAACATCACATTACACTTCAGTACTGAAGCACCTTGACAAACTGTGCTACAATCCTTTCTCCCAAAGGAGGAAGGTTCAAAAAAATACACAACAAAGTATTTAATTGGATACCTGACAAAAGGAATACCATAGAGATGCCAACAACTACTGTAAGGTACCACAGGAAGAACATGTGCACCAGAAGTTATTAATGGACAGCTGGAAAATTCACAACAGCTACAGGTAACAAAGTCTTGGGAGAAGAAGTGATGGACCACAACCCCTCAAGCCAGAGAAGCCAGCTAGACTTCATGTCTGGAGTTACCCTTTAGTGGCATCTGACAAAAAAATAAAGAAATACAAAGTTCACATTGTATCTATGAATACAAATTGTCTGTCAGTGATGGGAATTGGCAATATTTTCATATTTAAAGTCCATAGTAGGCACATGTCACTTTCTTAGTTCCTTTAAAATTGACGAGAAGTTAAAAATTTTGACCTGAAATAAAGGCAGATTAGGTATGAGAGCAGCAGGGAGCTGCTGCTTATTTTAAATTGGACATGCCTAATCTAAGCATCAAAAAACAGCACAACTAAACCAGTCAAATTTGGAAGAGTTGGACTGTCTTGTGCACTGTGACATTCAGGGGAGATTGTTTCTATACCCAGAAAAAAGCCACACAAGAAGGCAGCAAACATTAAAAGGAACCCAGGTGGAGCAAACACACACCAAGTTCCTCGAGCAATTCCAAACAGATACATTGTGCATGTATGCACTCAAACATCACAGAGCACATTGGTTATTTAAGAATAATACTTGAGCACATAAGAATACTTATAAGAATACTTCAGCACTTAAGAATAATATTTGAGCAAAAAAGACAGCAGAAGTATTTCGTTATTTAATTTGGTGTGGGTTAAAACTAAACCCCACACTTACACCTGGGCTCTCATATCAGTGCAAAGGGATACCTCACTAATCCCTTCTCAAGCATGAAGCAGTGAGGTGGACTATATTCCTAGTTCTCTGACTAAACTGTTATTTAAATACTTAACTCTCAAATGCACAAGAAAAATGAGTGTCACTATGCACAAAGAGAAGTGACAATAGGCACTGTAATTACTGTTTGTTGATAAAGTTTTCTGCTTTAGGTACTGGAGGATGGCAGATGATCAGTTCATCCCTCACTGAGTTACAAGTCACATCCTAAATGACTCTGTGATCAGTTAAGAAATGAAATTGTTTAAGAGGATGCAAACTTATTTTATAAATATGTTACTAAATAGGGAACATTTTTTGACATGTAAGGTAAGACTGACTGAATTTCAAGACAGAAGATGTAGCTCCAAATAATTCAAAATTTTCAAGACTGAGGGGAAGATAAAGCTGATTTCAAGTTATTTGGAAGACAATGTCCACTCCATATTACAACATACAGTACTGCAACAACTTTCAGGCTGACAAACTTCACTACTCTGAGCACAGCACCGAACACTGCAGCACAAAGTGTCTATTGCAGTGCCAGATCTCAGAGCCTGCAGAAGTACTGTGAGATAAGGGTAAAGCAGCAAACCAATGAACTCATTCTCTTTACCCTGTTGCAACCTGTAAATAACTGACCCTGAAATCCTTTTTCTATTACTCCTCACAAAATTGTTCCTCATTTGCACTAAGCAGAAACTTCAGGTCCAAATCTTTCAGCCAAAAAGTGGGCGTTCAGACTAGGTATTAAGAAACATTTTGTTACAAAGAGAGTGGTCAAACCCAAGAAAAGCAGTCAATGCTGACAGCTGTCGGTGTTTAAGAGGAATTTGGATAACACCCTTAACTACTATTGTCTAACTTTTGGTTAGACAGTTGGTTGATCATAGTAGGTACCTTCCAACTGAATAACTCTGTTCTTCTCTTTAATATTCAAAAGAAAGAAGTCTTTAATCATATTACTTTTATAACAGAAAACTATTTTCTGAAGTGTGGTTTCGCACTTTTGGAAAAAATGGTAAAGAAAAAGAAAAGGTAAAGATATAAAAGGAAAGGAGTTTTGTTTTGTCCCAGCTGCAAAAACCCACTGAAATCTGGGCTCAGTACTGTTAGAAGTAAAGCTTATTTAATGAATTAAGCAAGCTGCAGAGGTATTAAACACTTACCTAGACTCGTGGGTTTAATGAGCACGTCGAGCACATCGTAGAAAGGCAAGCTTTTCAGCTGAACATCAGGATGAACAGGCGGAATCGGAGGAGATGGCTGCTGCATCTCAAAGTGCGGCTTAGTGTCCTGGAGGAGCACGGAACTGACAGGCGAGGACGGAGACTGAGGCGTGACTGACGTGGAAGGGAGTGGGTGAATGCCCGCGACAGCCAAGTCAGGCTCGACCGGAGAGGAGCTGCTGTCCAAGCTGGACGCTGCAGGTCTTAGAGCCGACAAATCCGACAGTCCCTCGTTGATCCTCGGGTACCGGCGCCTATAGAGCTCTCGGATTTTGATCTGAACCGCTGGGCTGCAGCCGCTCTTCAGTAAGTGCAGTGCCCTCATCAGGAGGTCATGTTTGCGACCACTTTTATTACGTCCAGCAAATCCCAGCAGCACTTGCAGTTCAGAAACGCGAAAACTTGATACCATATTCTGAAAGGGAGAGAGAGGAAAGCCCAGGTGAGCCCACAGCACCCCAAGGAGGCCTTTTCAAGGAGTGTGGCGCGGCATCTTTCATCACTTAACCTGACAACCTGTTACTTGGTTATGGGTACTGCCCACACCTTCACAGAACATAAAAGCACAGTTAGTTTAAAATGAAGAAACAAAGCGTCCAGGATGCAGGTTGGGTTTGCCCATGAAAGATTTGTTTCCACACTCAAACAACAACAAAATCTTAAATTCATAGCACAAGCTGTACCACAAAGAATCTGTCTCACTTTGTGAAGCAAAATACCAAACAAAAAATGAAGTGAATCAGTATTATCACCTGTCTTCAAACCCATTTTAAGCACTTCATTATTTTATTTCTTAATTTCTGAACAGTTTATTGTGAAACTCCCTTTATTTTGGACAGTGTTAAAGCAAGCACAAAGAGAGTTAGGCATATCAGATTTCATTGCTGAAAGATATGCACACAGCAAGGAGGACAGTTCTTAAAAGCTACATTATGTATTGCATACTGTGGCATACAGTATGACAAACAAACAACATAATTGATTCTTCAAATGTCACAAAGAACTCCCTCTCCTTTTCAGATCACATTCTGGCATCAAACGTCACAAAGGTGTCTTCAAAACAAATAATACTATTTACTTGGTTACCAGGGTGAATTCTGGAAGACTAATTTTTTTAACTTCACAGTTCAATCCTCAGAATCCTACTGTTTGTGAAAATAGAAATTAAAAATAAAAAAAGCTCACTATACAAAAGGAAACAATCTTGTGCTCCACTGCTACCAACAATTAACTTTGCACAGATGCATCATCTCTCATTTTTGTGAGCAGTTTATCTCTCCATTTCAGAGGTATAAAGTTGTCCGGAATACTTCTAAACAACTTCCTTCCTATTTCTTAGGGACCCCTTCATCACAGCAAGGAGATTAAGTCTTTAAAGGTGAAAGAACACCTGCCTCTAATCTGTGCTGCTGCACCATGATAACTCTAGACTCAAGCCCTGGAGATGAAGGTGCTAACAGAAGGTATGAAACAGCAGACATCTGGGATCACACACATCTTTAAAAACAGTTCAGCAGTGCATCTGGACTCTTACTAAAACTTTGGGCGTTGATTTCAAAAGAGACACAACTCAAAACAGTGTTTTGCCTTTACCTTCCAAGTCCTTACTACACAGAGTTAATACTCATGTTCTGACAGATCTGATCTCAGCTGAAGTTTTAACACAATTTTTGCCCAAACATTGAGTCAGCCACCAATAAAGTCAAAATCCTCCCTGTGTCTCTGGCCTGTTCCCTATTCTCTTTTTAATATTGTGAAAATTCTTTTGGCAGTAAGACCAGTGAATTGTATCAGATGAAAACTGAACTTAAAATCACAGAATCATTTAGGTTGGAAAAAAAAAACCTCCAAGATAATGAAGAACAACCATTGCTCCAGCACTGCCAAGGCCACCCCTAACCCATGTCCCTAAATGCCACATCCACGTTGCTTTTAAATCTTTCCAAGATGGGGATTCCTCCACTGCCCTGGGCAACTTGTGCAGGGCAGGACAACAGCCTTGGTCAAGAAATTTTTCCCAATATCAAATCTAGACCCCCCCTAGAATAAATTGAGGCCATTTAATCTTGTCCCATCCCTTGTTACATGAGAGGAGAGCCCAACTTCCCCTGGCCACTCCTGGGGCTCCAGCCCCTTCCCAGCTCCGTTCCCTGCCCTGGACACGCTCCAGCCCCTCGGTGTCTCTCTTGTGCTCAGGGCCCAGAGCTGTCCCCAGCACTGGAGCTGCCTCAGCAGCGCCGGCACAGGGACGGGCACTGCCCTGGGGCTGTGTCACAGCCTGGCTGGGACACCATGGGCACCTTGTCCACCTGGGCACACACTGACCCAAGTCTGGGCACATGCAGTCCCAAGTCCAAGTCACTGGCTACTTCTTGTGCCATTAAAACACAGCAGGAGAAGTAGCCAGGACCTGCCTTCTCAAGGGCCACACTATTTATGCAAATCAAAATAACCATCTAAAACAGTATGGCAGAAACCTCATCTGGCACACCCTTTCCTCATCATTGATGAGACAAGGTTATTGCATTTCAGCCCCTGATTTTCAACATTTCCAGACAGCCCATTTGGATCCAGTGACTCTTCTACCAAGAAGCTGTTCTGAGCAGAGATAACACAGTGGCTTTCACACTCTGTCTATAAATGCACCATGGACACAGCAGCCAGCAAAAAGTCATGGGAGCCACTGAATGGCTCACCCCAACTTTTGAAGAGACCAACAGGAGATGTTACCTTAATTTCATCCCAGCAATTTCCCTCAACAACAAATACAAATACAAGATGGAGAATATCAGTTTCCACCCTGGACTCCCCTTCTACTTTTTCTTGCACTCAGTCAAACAGTGATGAAAAGAAAGTGTTCCAACATTCATAAAACATTCATAAAAAATGGCTTGAAATACTGTAACAGCTTTATAGTTATGACATAAAAGAGAAACTGTGTTAAAAGATAATACTAGTATTCATGAATTTACAGAAAACTTCATGTTGCATGCTTCTGTAGATAACTGCATAAGCTTGATAGCAACGTCAGCTCCTTTATTTCAGATGCAGGCAGAAAGCAAGACGCTGGATTCCATAATCACAATGCAAATGAGTAAAATAATCCTTTACACAGAGATTATGGAAACAGCATGCATGTATTGCAAAATACTGTCTACTACCCTGCCTGCTGCCTTCTGTGCATTCCTGAAAGTTAATCAAGGTGAAATGTGCAGTCAGTCACGCCTCAACATGGCTAACATTTCATACAAAAAAAATTTCACAAACTAGCACTTTGTCACAAGATGGATTTCATTTTACTAGAAGACACAGCCTGGCTTCAATACCAGAGTCATCAAAATTTTAAATTAACGCCCACATTAAAAATGCTTTCAAGTATGAAAAATATACACTGTTTTGTCCATCAATGTTAAAATCTTAAGACAGGCTTTAGAAAGAAGACTTGCAAAAAGCGAAGTTCACAGGAGTATCTGAGCAATAGCTTTTACAACACTTTCCCTCTAAACCTGTTTCTACTTTCCCTTTAAGGCAACAACAAACACGTATATGAAACACATCTGCCAGGGCCTGCAGGGGCTCCAGGAGAGCTGCACAGCCCCTGGGGACAAGGCAGGCAGGGACAGCACCCAGGCAATGGCTCCCACTGCCACAGGGCAGGCACAGATTTTGGCCCATTGGGAATTAGGAATTGCTGGCTGGCAGGGTGGGCAGGCCCTGGCCCAGGGTGCCCAGAGCAGCTGTGGCTGCCCCTGGATCCCTGGCAGTGTCCCAGGCCAGGCTGGATGGGGCTGGGAGCAGCCTGGGACAGTGGGAGCTGTCCCTGCCCATGGGAGTGAAGCTTTAAGGTCCCATCCAAACTAAACCTATGATTCTGTACTTATCTTCCTACTCCATTTACAAATATAGAGTGGACATTCATTATCATCCATAAACTTTTATAGGGATGTATGTCTGAGAATATTTATAAAATCATGGCGCAAGGCAGACACTGCTTCCAACAAACCCTTATCAAGTTACTTTTGGGTTTCCAGCATATTGCAGAAGACTGCAGCCTTGTTATTAATATGCTTTTCACATCACTCAATTACGATTAGACATTCAAGTTGTGTCATGTAGATGACATTTTCTCTTAAGAGAAGTTCTTTACAGCTGCACAGCCCAATAAAAAGCACTTTTTTTAACACAAAACCAAAGCCATTTTAGTTTTAACACTACTCCATGAACACAAAGTAGTTTGACAGAAATTTAAGGAAATCAGACTGGCTAATTCAAGCACTGTTATATTCCAGAAATTTTTTCCCCCTGAAATTCATACTTGAAGGTTATAAGAAGCTTCATAGGTTTTTTTGTTTCTTACAGTTAAACTTTAGCAACCATGATTCATCAGCAGAAACACCATTCTAAAGCATTAAGCCGTAGGTGTATCTGGAATGGCATTAATTTCCCTGGGAGGATGATGTTAAGGAGCCCAGGAAATGCTGACATGCCGCTGAAATTAAGGGGCAGGCATGTTTCAAAGCTACGTAAGGGATCAAACATCTCTCCAAACAAGACCTGTGTGATTCTCCACACTCCCCTGCAATATTAACAGTCACTCTACATCTCTCTCTCTTTTTACATATATATATATGTAAAGAGTGAGAGAGAGAGAGATATATCAGCGCAAGGTAACTGAAAATGCCCGTTTAATTTGTTTAATTCTTGACACATGCCCTACAATAAGCAGTAACAACTGTGGCTTTAAGGCAAGTTGAGCTGCCAACTGGACACCTGCAGCCCAGAAGCAATCCAGCCTGCTCAGAAGGGCTGGTCAGCTTGCCCCTGAGAGCTCTGCTTCAGCCCCACTGCCTTCCAGATAATCCCCAAAGTGCCTGGATGCTCTGTACAGAAAGGACACACCAAGGACAGGTTCCACAAATCCTCTCTCCTGACTTTAAGCCCTTTCATGGACATTCAGCAGAGCAGTACATTTGTGACATCTCTGGCAGCAGGTTTGCATCCATGCTGACCTACAGCAGGCTAGAAATGGGTAACGATGGTGACGAAAAACAACCTGAGTCCTGGGACAGCTGAAGATCTCTCTGCTGAGTGGAAATGTTTTCTCAAACAGATATAACCATAGCTAAAGAAATGCAAGTCACAAGGAAAAATGAAGATGCCATTATTGAAATCTGTGTCAGTAGTACAGGAAAGCAAAAGCAGCTCTAAAGGAAACCAGAGTCAATGCAAATCATAACCACCAGATCCACAGTATTATGGAGATTTTCCTCTGCACACACTCTAGCCTGGCTCCTTTATTAGGAATTAGTTCCAAAGTTGCATGCACTTAAGAACAGCAAAAATCCTAAGTTAAACAAACACAAATATTTAAGACATTCAAAACAAAGCTTGGCCATTTCATTGCAGCTTCTTTTTTAGAGTATCCAAAAACTCATTATCTCCTTCCTTTCCCCAACACTGTATCTCAGCACAATCAGTTAATTGTTAATGATTTTACATAAACAAACTTTTAAGGTGTCTCAACAAACCTTAGTGATCTAGAACGGTGACTGTGAATCTATGGGGCACGCAAGAACGTTGTGCAGGTACGAAATTCTGACCCAATTATCAGAGGCTATTAGGAGTATTTTATCAGCATTTATGTTATTTAATACACTCAATTTAACTGCAGCCTAAGGATCATAACTGCACCAACAGCAACTTCTCACATCCATTCTGTTCACCATCTTAAGTTTAACCAAGATCATGATGTGGAATTTGATTTCTACATCAAAAACATAAACTAGTCGGCATAGACAATAAAATTATATTTAACACAGATAAAATAAAACAGTGTTTGTCAGTGACCTTGAGGAGGACACATGAAAACAGCTCTCAGCATTTTCTTGTTATCAATTTAACACCAAGCACTGCTTCACCTGGTAAATGTGAGGCGGTCACTTACAGCGTTCTTCCAGACTGGAAAAATAAAGCAAGTGAAGTGGAAAGGCACCAAGTCTGGCATGAACAAGAGATCGAATGTCTGAGACTTCAACTTCTGTATTTTAATATGGTATCCAAACAACATTTGAATCATGTGTCTTCAGTACTGGGTGTGCAAGCACAAAAAGTAAAAGTGGGACCTACTTCCAGCATTTATAAACATGATTTTCCAGTAAATTTTGTTCAATCTCTCCTGCCAGAAAGGATATACTAGCACTCTTCCATTTCTTCTCAACAAAATGAGTTATTTTCCACAATGGCTATGAAACCGATAACAAGTGTCACAGACTAGTTTTGGCACAGGCAGAGCCATTTGCCTATAAAGAGCCTTCTTTTTTGACCCACAGAGATGGCACTAACAAATTACTTCAAAACATGACTAAACACAAACTGTGAGACTGATACTGCCACCTAAACTAGAGATCTGTTTCAAAGACTGCATGCACTCCACATTTTTTGTTTCAATTTTAGAGTCAGGACGCCAGCAGAAACACAGGGGACCCAAGAATACTAAATAATATGTAACTGATCCTCTTATCTGCAGTATTTTGCTGAGATTCAACAAGCTTCAAGCTAAATCCTGGTGAGTTCAGAATCTGCTGGGAGCTGGAATTGTTGCCTCACAGATGGCTCTCAGAAGGAGCTGTAGTTCCCCACTTCTGGGCCAATTCTGCTCAAAAATGTGTCTGCTCGTCATCTCTGGCCTCCACACCAGGCTGATGATTCTGTTCCACATCCGCCTGTGCCTGAGCAATTCCTTCATCATTTACTGGGCTGCTCTGGAGAGGGGATTATGGAGAAAGGTATGAGCCAGGTTTAAAAACACATCTGTGAACAGCAGCTCTAGAAATGGTACCTCAAAACTATAACTAGACACTGTGGTGCTCCCCCCATCTTCCCAGCCACTCCCAAAGCCTCCAGAAACCAGTAATCTACAGAAATCAATAAACACTCCAAGCTAATAAAAGCTTAATCACATGGTCTGGAAGGGTAAGCCTCAGACCAGACATTTTCACCAGTATCTCGAAAAGTAGCAAATCCTTTAACAAAACTGAAGATTTTCAAAAGGCCTGATGTAACAGCAGGTTTCCTGAAGTCTGGTTTCTTTCACTACAGCCTCTCAGTTATAACTCTCGGGTTCCAACTCCACAGAACTTTTTCTGTGAAGATACAGAGGATACCAGCAATAGTCCTAACAAATATCAAAATGCTCCTTTGCCCAGAAAACAAACAAACAAACAAACAAACAAACAAACTAAAAAACCCTAACCAACCAACCAAAAAACACACAAAAAACCCCCCCACACCAACACAGCTGGGCCTGCTTGTTTCCCTCAAGAAATAGGGTTTAAGAGAGAACTCTGATCTCCTGCCTTTAGACAGTCCTTAACCAATTACTAAAATAAATTCCACTCTCAAAATGGCCCAAGTGGCCTTTTATAAAGCAGGTAGAGATTATACACTACAGGAAACTGCAATCAACAAGAGAGCAGCAAACAATACTGCCATAAAAACATTCAGAAGGTTAATCTATAAAGCAGCCATTTCAGATCACACCTAAAGGCCAATTCACAAAATCTACTGGGGGTAGGGGAATCTCTCTCATCTTTGGTCAAAAGCAGGAAAATTTGGTTGTCTGAAAAAAAATTTAAGCCTCAAAACCAAGTATTCAAGCAGACACATTCAAATGCATCCTCAAATGCAAAAAGAAAAAAGGAAAAAATCAGCTATGGCCTGGCAGACATGAGGCAGACAATAACATTCTCCTCCGAAAATTACCTAGAGCTTTCCCACAACAGGCCATGAATTATTATCACACCGATGCTGAACATTTAGAGAAGCTGCAGGCTAGCAGATTCACCTCGCAAGCACTCGAGTTTACAAATAAGATTAACAAGAATATCAAAAGATATGTCTTCAGAATTAATTTTTTTAAACTAGTGGCACTTCTTGAGTGATGAAAGGGCAGACCTGCAGTCGGTCTGAAACACAGTTCCCTTTTCCCCTCCATACTTCCTGCATTACATCTATCTATGCACCTCAAGTTTCCTGTCAATTTTACAGGTATTCAGGAACCTAATGCCCTGAGGGAAACTATCAATACTTATGGATATCTAGGTAAGTGATTCCAGTGCTTTGGGAGAGACAGATCATAACTCCACCTCAAGACTGGAGAGGAAGACCTAAAAGAAGAGTCACCACTGGTGCGAAGTTTACACTAGGGCTTCAGCCAAACCCTTTGAGACACCTTGGAATGAGGGTGAGAATGGGTAAGGACGCCGAGCAAGAAAATCTGTAAACACAAATACATTTAAAGGGGGGAAAAAAACCCCAAAAACACAAGGCTGACGTACAAAAAAATAAGCTAACAATTCCTAAACCTAAAACTGAGACAGAACACTGTTGTCCTCAGACAAAGAAACTCCGTTCTTTCCACTATATTTTCATAAGTGAGCCCGTCAGTTGCACTACCAGTGTTAGTGCTGGAAGAAGCCTCAGCACGGGAAATTCTCTGGCGGCTGCAGCACATTTCGCACTGGTCTCACCAACACCAGCTCTTCCTCTCCACTAAAGCCCAGCTCACAGGGGTTCCTATTTAACTGGCTTTTATCCCTCCTGTAACAAAGTCCAGGTGGGGGGCAGCGGCCTGCACGCAGAATTCCCACGAAGAATTTCACTTCTGCAGCTGTGGACGCCGCTGAAAGACAACCTTCTCTTTCCACACAAAGGTAACAGCGGATTGTTCAGGAAACAGCAGGAAAAGCACCAACTATGCAGTCAGCTCTTTGTGTACACACCTTAACAAAATGAAAGGACACGCACGCACACACCCACACCGACAAATCAGCGACAGAGAGTCCACCACGGCAATATGAAAGAAAATGAACCGAAGATAAAACAAGTCTGAAAAGAGGCTCTGGGTTTCACGCTGGGCAAGCACAGCTTTCCCGGATGGAAAGCGGTCCACGGATTTCCAGAGATTCCACAACTATCAGCATTTTTAACAGCCCAGCGGTTATTCACCGCCCTCCCTTCAGCCGCACGGAGCGCGGGGCCCAGCAGGAGCCGTTCGAGCCCTGGGGCCGCTCGGCAGCGCCGAGATAGCTTTTAAAATGTCGGGAGCAGCGCGAAGAACCTCCCCGGCGGCAGCAGCAGCACAACCCGCGCGGCGGGGATGGGGAACCCGGCATTGACAGGGAGGGTCTCCCCAGGCAGACCCGCCGACCCCCGGGAAGTCGCGGCGGGCCCGCTCCTTCCCTTCCTCCCTCCCTCTCACTCCGCGGATGGCGCGGGCCCCCCAGCACCGACATCTTGCCCCGCAGCCACCTCTCTCCCTCCTTCCTCCTCACCCGCAGCTCCTCGAAATCCGCCATTTTCTACCCGCCGCCGGGCGCCACCGCCACCATCATCGTGCACCCGGAGCGCGCTCCCGGCACGTGACGGGGAGGGCGGTCCGGCGGGAAGGGCGGCAGGGAGGGGCGGGGGCACCTGAGGGGAAACTAGGCTAGAGGGGTACAGACACACCGGGAACCCTCAGGGGAAACTGGGCTACAGTGATACTGATACAACAGGATCCTTGGGGGGAAACTGGGCTAGAGTGATACACACCGGGAACCCTGGGGGGAAAGTGGGCTACAGTGATACTGACACACCGAGAACCCTACGGGGAAACCGGGCTACAGTGATACTGACGCACCGGGAACCCTGAGGGGAAACTGGGCTAGGGTGGTACTGGCACACCGGGAACCCTGAGGGGAAACTGGGCTAGAGGGGTACCGACACATTAGGAACCCTGAGGGAAAACTGCGGTGGTACAGACTGGGAACTGAGAGGGAAAACTAGTCCAGCTGCATACACACAGGCCGGTAGGTACCGGCCCCAATTACACGGTGCTCCTGCAGCAGCTCCAGGGTGTGAAGAATTCAAGTGGCTTTGAAAATGATCCCGGAAGGATCACAGAATCACAAAATAAAGATGATCTCTGGAGATCACCTAGACCACACCCCTGACAAGGCAGAGTCACACAGAGCAGGTAGCATAGGAAATCCAGGTGGGTGTGAAATGTCTCACAGAGGGACACTCCCCGACCTCACCGGAACCCCTTTACCAGAGCTATGCCACCTTCAACATCAAGTTCTTCTTCATGCTGAAGTGAAATTTCCTGTATTTCAGTTGTGGCCATTGCTCTTCATTCGGTCGCTGGGCACCACTGCCATGTTTCTTCCCCTGCAGAATTAATACTCCACTCTTTAACTAAGTTGTTCTATTAAAAACCAAACAAACAAAAATAAAAAAGAAAAACCAACCAAGCCAGCAAATCATAGAATAAAATAAATAGAACATATTCCAGTTTGCAATTGAAGTGGATTAAATAGAAAGCTTGTGATTTTACAGCCCAGTTTATCCACCCAATCAAGAGCACTCATAATTTGTGTTATAATGATGATGCAGCACGTTTTAGTAATAAAAAATGAAGGGAAAATGTCACCAGCAGTAAGCTTCAAAAACTGGATAATGGGTTTCCTGCTGTAAGGAATGTAAATGTTGAGACATTTACAGAAAAATAAACATCGAGGTGCAGCCGAGAATATTGTTTTCAAAAGCAGCCAGAGATCATTACCTAGTCACAATAATTACCTACTCACAATATTCAGTTTCATCAGCAACTTGGCTGTAAAACCAAACAACCGATTTATTGCAATAAAAACCAGGAAAGACTCAGCCAACAAACAGGCAAGCAGCCAGCACAACCCAAACAAGAAGACACTGGAAAAGAAAAAGAGGCCTGAAATGCAAAACATATTTGCTTGTATTAACCAAAAGGCAGCTAGTTTTGCACGACTGACACATCCAGAGCAGCAACTACAACAGTAACTTACGGGCCAAGGGACAGGCCATGTCAGCAGCAGGCTCTGCGAGGAGCGGTGCTGCTAGGTAATTTTGGGAACAAGCAGCTGACCTTTTCTACAGGATACTGATCCCTGCCATACACACTACCTATGAGTACTTAATGCTGCTGTAAGACCTGGACACCAAGGAACTCAATAACTAACATAATTTGTTGTAATTTTGCAACAGCTTGTTGAGACACACTTTCCTTTTTATGTACTATTTACTCCAAGATAAACCCTTAAATGTGCTGAAGTTTTCCACTACAGGCACAGATACCTAGTCCTCTGCACTAATAGCTTTTGTGCTTGGTTCTATGACACCCCTTTCCCTGAAGACTTAAACATAAGGACTTCATTAATTTCAAACCCCTTCTGTTAGTCAAAACCAGAATCAACAGGCTAATAAAACATGCCATCTGCCACACCACTGCATGAGTTTGTTCAAATCCTAAGTCCATCAAATGCTTATTTTCCCCTCCAATTCAATACCAGACTAAAGGGGCAAGCTGTAGGTTAGACTCCCTTAGATCATTAAAGCATGACCAGACCAAAGCCTTCTTTTGTTCTTTTAACAAAACCTCAATTGTTCCTTCCTTCAAACACACCAGGAAGGACATCAGTGTTGAAGGTCACATCAGAGCCAGGCAGCTCTTTTCTAGTGTACACTCACTTCTCACTTCATAACCACAATTACAATCATCTTATCCCCAGTATCTGTGGGGGTAAGATTTTTATTTATCTCACATGCATATGATAACAAGAGTTTACATAGTAGCTTTCCATAATATTTTACTGAAGTGTTCCTCCATCCTATGTTGTTTTCCTCCACCTTTCCCTCACAGCCTTTCTACTACACATCTCTGGGGCCCTATCTGTAAAAAAAAAAAAAAAAAAAAAAAGGACTTTTGGTTCTCCTCAAATTTTTTCTAGTTCTTCAAAATCCTGCTGTTTTATCATAACTTCGCACAAACACATCAACTTCAGGCTTACATTCCACAGCTACCAAGTCATCTTTGCTAAAATTCAACATTCCCAATATTGCTCTTTCCACCAAACTTTTAAGAAACCTAACTCAAGTGTCAGAAATTCTTCTAGGACCTTAAACTTCTGCATCTTCTTGGACCTCCATCTCCAATGCCGCTTTCTTCTTCTCATCCTTCTCACTAAACCTGCTGCTGCAGCTCCTGAATCAGTTCCCAGGCTCTTGGGCATTTTCTGCATTAGTGTTTAAACTTGGCCCAGCATCAGCCATTGGAGGAGGAGACCTTCCTCCAGGCAGCTAGTGCATACTATCTCCCAGCAAAATCACTGAATTAGTCACTGGGGTTTTTGTCTTCCCCAGTAGGCTCTAAATAGGGTAATGAACGAGCCTATAGGTGCTAAGCAACCTACCCCCTAAATTGAGGCTTGTTAGGGGAAAAAAGCCCCACCTGATTTCAACTTTTTCTAGTATTCTAGTGCTATGCACAGTATGTCTATATAAGCACTGCCTGTTCCCACAGCTGTGTTAACTACAGAAAGATATCTGAACATCCAAATAAACCCTCCCAGCCTTCCACAAACACTGCCGTTTAGAAAAAAAGAACCAAAATCAAAAAAAGCCCAAAACAACAAACAAAACCACTCTACAGCTGCTTGCAGGACTGCAACAATTGCTTTTATCAGCGTTATACCTCATCAAACCCCTCCTGTGTTGCTTAGCCAGCTGCTAATAAACTACAGAGTGTGAACTGCAGGCAGGGCTGGGGCAACTGGGTGGAAAGTATATTTGTTTTTTGTGTACTGTGCTTAAAGGAAGGAATTTTATGAGGTCAGCCTTAAGTTTCTCCATCATCTCTTGTATCTCACAGTCATGTACTTTTTAAGGTGACATTATAAGTGAATGGCAAAAATATTTAAGTGGTAGTCAGTGCCTACAACCCTCTTGTGTGAGGTCTAGAGCTGTCAAAGCAGAGAGCCTGAAAAACACCCTTAATCATGCTGCTAACAGAAAATATGTGTGCTCTGGCTATAAGACAAAATACTCTAAGTTGGATACTCAGGTTGGACAGGGCTTGGAGCAACCTGGGCTAGTGGAAGGTGTCCCTGTCCAAGGCAGGGCATTGGAACTGGATGGTCTTCAAAGTCCCTTCCAACCCCAACTATCCTGTGGTTCTCTGAGTCTGCTTATTGGAAAGAAATAATTTATGTGTCTGCATTGTATCTGCATTTTCTATGCAGCTGTTTGACAAAACAGAGTTTGGATGGGACATAATCTTCTGTCAAGGTGATGCTGTTTGGGTTTTGCCTTTTTTTCTTTTACATATTCTCTGCATTCTTCACATACCTATTTGTAACTCTGTCATTTATTGTACTAGTAGCTAGTTTTCCCAGTAGGTTTCATGGCCTTTCCCTAAGCAGAAGGACAAAACAAATTCCAGAGCTCCAAGCCCCGGGAGGCGCAAGGCTTGCTGCTATCTTGGCTTTTCCTGGGAGCCAAGGCTGAGAACAGCCTTCAAGACACATTTTCATGGGCAAAGTACAGCTAGTGCTGAAGGGGGGGCTGCAGAGAAGGGGCTTGGCCTGGGGGGGAACTGCATCACCACTTGTCCTCCTAACTGGTGCTTTTATCAATTATGCTAATTTCCTAAAACCTAAAAATGCACTCACCCCTGGGGGGGAGTGGGCTTTTGTGGACATCTTTCCATAACTGCCCCTGAAGGCCTTCATTAAAGACCCTTTTTTATATTACCTACCTCCTTACTAAAATGATCCCAAGTTTCATTTCCAGTTTGGGACAAAGGCAACAAAGGGACATGATGAATATAGTTATATATAACTTCACTGACAATAGATATATTAAAGTTTAGAAAGTTAGAAACATAATATATTCATATATTCATATATATATATATATTCTAATCAGTTTTGATAATGAAATATTAATTTTGCCTAACATACCACAGTAATACACCTATATTTTGGTAATAGGACTAACAACAAAATGTTTTAATTTTGTTTTGAAGTTGCTTACTTGATCATTATTATTTTTATTAAATTATGTCTATTGACATGGGCCTGGATTTCAGTCTTAAACACAGCCTCCCTGACTGTGGGTGATCATTTGCGTCTATGGACAGTTTTTCTGAAAACTACCCTCAACTTTTGTTCAAAGGATTTGAAGAGTTCTCTTTATCCATCAAAACTATAGGAAACCCCATATTAAGGTAGCATTACTCCTTTAGCAGTAATGGTGGAGAACTCTCCAGTCAAGCACAGCCCTGAACCCAGGCTATTCTCCCAACAGTGACGAACCTGGGATGGTTTGAATTCTGACTTCAATTGCAGGAATTTCTCTTTCAGAGCCATAAAAAAAGAAGTCCATGGCAATGGAAAAACAATTGCATTACCACTCTACTACCTCATTAAGGCCACAAAACTAAGCACACATTCTAATAGGAGGGGACCTAAGTTAGTTAGTAAAACATTAATCTGATCCACTTTGAAAAAACTTATGGGACAAATGTAATTTAAAAAGTGTATTAAAATGCATCCTTGACAGGATGAATGTATATACATTTACAGCACAGCTACTGAGCTGTGAACATACACTGCAGCCTGTGTATGTACCAGATTGGGAATGTTTTAGAAAAGGGCTGGGGAAACATTCCAGAGTGGGAACAGAGTGACACCAAAAGGACAAAGCCATAATGGAGTATTGACAGTTATACTGAGGAGTATTTTTGGAAGATCTGGATGTCTGGAAAAAACATATTTTTGAGGATTTGATGCTAAGTAAGTGTGGCAGCAGCTCTCTGACCACAGAAAGCAATACACAACTTTCCCAGGCCTTGTGCTGGGAAAGTCTGTGAGAAGATCAGAGACAAGAATTATAGACAATTCTTATCTTCACTTGCTCCACATGCTGTTGTGAACATGTGGAATGTATTATGGAGATTTGTTTACCAAAGGGTGATTTCTTGATGGCCAATGGTGATGGTGTTTTGACTGAAGGACCAGTTGGGCCCACCTATATCATGACTGTCTATAAGGGCAATGGGTTTCTTAATAAGTATAGTATAATAAAATGATTGCTCAGCCTCCTGAGAATCATGGAGTCAATGTTAATTATTACTCAGCTGGAGGCCTGCGATGACAAGCAAGTGTAATATAGAGTCCCAGAATGTTTTGGGTTGGAAGGGACCTTAAAACTCATCCAGTTTCATCTCCCTGTCGTGGTCAGGGGCGCCTTCCATTAGACCAGGCTGTGTTGCATGGTGTGAGAACCTGGTCATTACCCTGTCCAAGAACTGAGCAGCTGTCGGATTTGGGAACAGTGATAACAAAAGCCCTTCCCACAAAGCTGTGCATATGTCCATCAATTCATCTTCCCACTGTGTGAGAAAAGCATAGGATTCCTCATGCAAGAGGAGTTTTGGTAGATTTCCTGAGACTGAGCTTTAGGTTTTATCTCGCCTGATCATAGGTTCTCCTCCAGCTGGACTGAAGCCGGACCACATCCAACAGGCACAATTCACCTCTCGAATAATTCACACCCTGAACCCCAGGAGGCTGCAACAACCAGGGAGCCAAGCTGTGCTCTAAGGAGAGCATTTCTCTCAGCCCTGTGCTCCCTCACAGCGGTGATCTCCATTTTAATGTCCCTTGATGTGAACGGCAAACTGCACTCTGCTGCTTCTCAGGCACACCTCAGCTGTGTGGGCGAGCTGGATATGTCCAACAATGGAGTGAGATGGGCTGTGCTCATTGCTTTGGCTTGATTTGGCTTGTTTGGGGTGGGCTGTGGTTGGACCGGCATGGTTTGCGTTGGTTTGGCTTGTTCTGGGTAGTTTCGGATTGTTTAGGGCTCCGTCCCCTCAGCCGCAGCCCCCGCCTAACCGCCCTGCACCACACAGGGGAGCCCGGCGCCCATTGGCCAGCGCCGCCTTCCACCCACGCTCCTCTAATCGTGATTGGGCAGGTCTCCAGTCAATCTTTCACCTTCCGACGTTCCGATTGGCTGCGCTGGGGAGGCGGGGCGCGCCTGTCCCCCTCGGGGGTCGGCGCGGTGCGGGTCCGGGCGCTCGGTGCGCTATTCCCGGCGGCGTTCCCGGTAACATTCCCGGTGGCACCCCTTGCCGCCATGGAGCTCGCCTGCCAGGCGCTGAAAACCACCCACCAGGCGAGGGAAGCGGTGAGAACGGACGGGGTGCGCGGTTGCGCGTCGCTGTTGCCTTGTCAACGGGGAGCGGGCGCTCTGCGCATGCGCGGGGGGGGGGGGGGGTTGGTGTTGTCATGGCGGCGGGGATGGGGTTGGGCCCGAGGGGCCGTGGTTGGTGTGGATCCCTCACAGCCCCTCTCTACATGGTTTTGGAGCAATAGGCACGGCCAAAGGAGACAGTCCATACCCCTCCTCCATTCGTTATTTTTTTTCAAAAAGAAACGAGGAAAAAAGAAGTCACGGCTGTATTGCCCCATCCCCAGGTCGGGTTGGACGGGGCTTGGAGCAAGCTGGGATAACGGAATGTGCCCCTGGCCATGGCAGGGTTTGGAATTGGATGGTCTTCAGATCCCTTCCAATCCAAACCATCTTGTAATTCAATGATTCTATGCTTCTTGCTCTAGAAAGCCAAGAAACAGCAAGATAGCAAGATTTTTGCTGGATTTCATAACCTGTTCTTTTGCTTCCATCTGCTGGTTAAATTACACCAGAGGGAGAGAGACTGCTAAAAACCTTTCCCATACAGCTGTTGGATGCTGTGCATGCATACACCAGTCCCTCTTATTACTTAAGAATGAGAAGTACAGGATTTTTCACAAAAGAGGTGTTTTGGGAGGAGTCCTGAGACTGAGCTTTAGATGTTACATCAACTTCTTGTAGAATCATAGAATGTTCTGGGCTGGAAGGTACCCACAAGGATCATCACGTTCTTCCTCTTGGCCTTGCACAGCACAGCCCAAAACTCACACCATGTTCTTGAGAGCATTGTCAAAACACTCCTGGAGCTCTGGCAGCCTTGCACTACTCCTTGCCTGTTGAGTGCCTGACCACCCTCTGGGGGAAAAACCTTTTCTTGATATCCAGCCTAAAACTCCCCTGACCCAGTTCTGTGAAATTCCCTTGGATCATGTCACCAGTCACCAGAGAGAAGAGATTGGTGCCTGCCCCTCAATATCCTCTCTTCAGGCAATGTTATTAGGATAGATATGTTTACCTAGGGATGGGATCCTCTAGCATGGTCTCCTTCTGAGCCCTGAAGTGAATTCAGATCTGAACCACTGCAAATGGAGCCTGAAGGTGTTGGTATTGAAACAGCATCAACACGCAGGCGGAGAGGAGAAAAGGGGACCTGATTTTTAACTTCACCAGTGGGGATTTGCATGGGCTTCGTCCCAAAGATGGTGCTGGATACTAAATGCAGAAACATTTGTGGGATTGAGAACTGGAGCTCAAGAGCTCTGTTAGCTGTGCCACAGGATTTGGTTTGATTTGCTCTTGCTAAACTGGCTTCTCCATAGCCTTTTGAAGGTAACAGTCAATATTTTGGGTACAGAGATGAGGGAGTAGTTTGTGTTTCTCAGAAGAGCAGAAGTTTGGAGCCTCTTTTTTTAATTAGTGACATGAAGAGCCACCTGAAGCTGCCAAGTGGATTTTTTCCTTCTTGTTCCCAGTCATAAGTTCCATGGTGAGCTCGGTGTATGTCTTTAATTATGAAAGACCATTGTAATCCTTGAAAAACTTTGGCAACTCTATTGTTTGCAGCAGCCTCGTGTTATTTGGAGGAGAGAGGAGGGCAAAGCGCCCTTTCTTTGTCCTGGGAAATTGTATGCAATGGCAGCCAAGTTATACATTGTTTAAAACTCACCAGTTCCATTTTCTGCTTGTGTTTCTCAGAAAGTGCGGTCAGCAAGCCAGACAAGAACTGAACATTCAGCATTCTGAAAAGCCTGTCAAGGGTGCAGATATCCAAAGGGCTACGGGGAATGCAAAGCTGTGGGAATACAGGGTGGTGGAGGAAGGGAGGAGGAAAACTAGGGGAGCCCATCAGGCCATGGTGCTTGATTTTGAGGAACTCTGTACTTGTCAGCATCATGGGATCCCAAAGACAAAGCGGGAAGGGTGCATTACAGTTAGTGCTTTCCCTGTGTGATTGCACAGCCACCTGGCTGCCTCTTGTCTGAGTTCCTAATCAGAGATCTTTCTGAACACATCCTGACTGCCCCAGTTGTTTGCCCTTAGAGTGCATGCACTAAAGCAGAGCAGTTCTTATTCCCAGGCTTCCCAGATGATAACTTACTCTTGTAGCTCTTTGTTTTTCATCCCAACAAACATGCAAAATTCATGCAGAATATATAGGGTCAAATGATAATGAAATGTTAGAGTTAAATTAATCTTTTAGTAGGCCCATTAGTTTCAGGAAATTGCACAAGAGACTTGGTTCATTCATTTACTTGAATGTAAATGCATTTTAGTGAAAGGTGTGGAAATTACTAAACAAACAATTGCACCTAAGATGCACAACTCTATTAGAGTTTAATTCAAAATGACTCAAAAAAAGGAATGTATGCCACTCTTTTGTTAAGCTAGAAATAAAGAAAATAACACTATAATTCTTGAAGCTAATTAGTTAAGTGCTCAACTATTTAGTTTTTAAAACAAGATCACATTTAAGTGCCTTAAGGTTTTATTAATTTCATGGACACCAAAACCCTCTATAGTAATTGAAAATTTAATTACATATGTTTTTCTTTTCTTTTAAGAATGGAAGCTTATTAAACTTTAAACATTTAAACATCTATTGAAATACCAGTGGCTATAAGCAACATGCAATTCTAAATACTAATTAAACAGGAAGGCTAGATCACTATAAAGCTAAACTGAATTTTAAGTAACTTTGCACTCGTAAGTACTCCTGTTTTTTCATGCTGTGTAAGATTTGCCATTTCCTCCCTAAGCACAGTAGAAGCCTTGGGCAGTGTTAGTGTCTGCCTGGATTGTGGCAGGGAGGTTTTTTTGGACATAAGTGCAGTGGGTCAGTCCTAGAGGACAAACTGGGGCTCAGGACAGCAGACCAGGGCGGGCACAGAGCTCTTTTAAGGGGACAGATAAAGCTTCTGGTGGCACTGACACAGAGGCTCATCTGCCTTTTGGAAAGGGTGCATGCTAAAATAATGGTGAAATAATAATGTGCTAAAATAATGGTGAAATGCAGGAAAGGGATTGGTGGGACTGGTCAGGCAATAATCCATATGCCACTGGTTCACCAGATTAGTGACTTGGCAGCAGGTGCATGTTGAAAGATCCTTGGTTTTTCTTTGGTTTATAGAGCTCTCACAGAACTGAGTTACAAGAGATACCTCGGTTCTGTTTTTCAGTCCAACCTAATAAAAGTCATTGTCAGTTGATTAACTGATTAACAGCTTAGTTAATTTTCTTTGGACACATCTGATTCTCAAAATCAGCCATTGCTGTTTGCACTCTTCTTAAAAAAGGTTAAAGACAGAATTAACCTCTCAGTCTAAACTATCTTCTCATTTTTAGATGGGGCTCTTTTAGGATGTAAAGGTTCATTTTTCCTTCTGTTTGGTCAGCACAGCCAGAGGAACATTGCTGTGTCAAGGTTGAAGTAGGTGGCTCACACATAGACACAATGCTATCCTACCCCCAAAGCAAGCCTGTACTTAAATTATTTGAGATGCTGCCAATCACTATGTATACTAGAATTTAAAGTGCTTTTTAAAGAAGTAACAAAAGGGGATGAACAGCAGCAGATGACATGCCAGAACACAAATTCTTTTCAAGGGAAGTTCCAACCATGGATCATGCACCCTGTCAGTCCATCAGGCAGAGATAATTCCTCTCTTGTCAGAATATCCACGTTTATTCCACGAAACACTTGATGTGTTTGTCTTCTGTGGTGGCCAGGCTGTTTGCATACTGTATTTTAAATATTCAGAGGTAGCTGTGACCTTGCCCTTTGATACATTAGGAAACACAACAGTTAATCTTTTGCAGCATAAACCTTCAGGAGCAGTTGCATTTTAAAGGCTATACAGGTGGGATTCTCAGCAAGTGATGACTCCAGCTTCCTTCTTGCATCTCCAGATGTGTTTCAGAATTTCAGGTCATCCAGGAGAAATGGTAAAAAGGCAACAATTCAAAATGTTTTCCAAGCACCAATATCAAAAGATTTAGAAGGAAAAGACTCTTTCATCTCAGTGTGTGTGTGTTCTCTGTTTGCTCATGGCAATTCTCAGAATTGCTTCATTTCTTGTTGCAGCACCTCCCAGGAACCATTCTGCTTCATTCAAGAGTTACCAATCTACAAAACATTTACACAGCACTCCTTTCTCCCCAGAATGATTCAGAAAAATTATCTTTGTACCACCACTGAAGTGGTATTGTAACTTCTTTTGGAAACACGTTCTCAAGAGGATATCAAAGGTAGAAAGGGGTTATGTTTTTTTCCCTTTTCCCCAGCCAGTTTTAGCCTTCATTCTAGAAAACCAGAATGAACATTTTACAAATCTTATTTGCAATGTGTGAAATGCCAGTTCACTCTGACTGCAGGAAACGTTAAGAGCAAACCCCAGCTCTTCCTTAGTCGTGACACTAGATGGCCCCACGACTGAAGCAAACGTCCCAGGAAATATCTGCTGGACTGCAATACTTTTTCCCAGTTCTATCGAGTACATTTTACAGGCTGTCAGATTTTATTTTAAAATAAAACAGTAGCTGATGATGCTATCTCAAGTGTTGAAATTAGCAGTGGAATGCCATGTGATACCCAGTGCTGTGTGCAGAGCAGAGGGAGGTCTAACCTTGCAAAGGAGTGGCGTATAAAGAGGTAAATTGGTTTTGCACCACCCAAAAAACACCTTTGTTTTTTGTAATAAGTGATTCTCTCCTATCAGAAGTCTGCTATGGTTGCTCTCTCTTCCAAGAGACCAGAAAGAATAAAGTAATGGTCGTTATGTATAAATATTTCTTTTGGGGGGGTTCTCTTGGGGGATTTAAAAACAACAGCCTTGGTCAGTAGTAGTTCGTTGGCATCTTTGTGTGCCAAGCACGGGCAGAGAGCAGCCCAAGCCCTTGATGCAGGTGGTGGGGCTCTGTCTGCAGTATGAAGAGGACAGAAATCTGCGTTTGTCACCCGCAGGCAGTGGGTGACACTTGGGCTGGGCCTTTGCTTGTGATGGATGAGGATGCTGCTCATTTGGGATAGAAGAGAGGGAAACGGGGGCTGGAAGCAGGAGCCTGTGTAGCTTTACTGTGCAGTGTGATCAGGGATGTGTGTGTGCTGTGCAATCAACAGAAATCATTGTTCTTTCCCCGTCCATTAAGTGCCACTCCTTCCTGTTCACACTGGGTCCTCACAAGTAATCACCAAATCAGAGGAAGGACACAATACCTCAAGTTGGAGGGGACACATGAGAATCATCGAGTCCAACTCCCAATGCCTCCCAACCTAAAAGAGAAGGGAAGTCATTAATTTACCTAAATGTGGGTTTGGCCATACCTACTTCCCCTGTGGTCACAGTTTCAAGTCCCAGTGAAGCAGACCAAAGGCAATGTGCTGATTTCTAGAGCTTTCATTGTAGCACCTTCTGTTATGACCGAAGAATCTCAGAAGTTCTCTACAGACACTGAGCGTATGTGGCATGTTTCATCAGAGTAAGGCTTAATTCCATCATCCTCCATGATTCTGTTTCCACTGTGCTTTTTCCTCTCCCTGAAATTGCATCTGATACTCTCTCCGCTGAAGCTTCACTGGGTGAAGAAAAGGATGTTTTATGCTGCCTTATTTTTGTTGCTGAACCATTTGTGAATGACTTTGGGTTCTCCAGTCTGTGCCAAGACATCCATGGGACTGACTCTGTATTGAATTTCTTCATGTTGAGTCCTGATTTTGGTCAGTCCTGTGTGAAAATCGTGCAAGTTTCATGTTATCCCAATATACTAATTTTTCAAGTGACTGTGTTTCATTTGTTGTGTTTATACATCAAGGGCTATGAAATGAGAGGTGTCAGCAAGTGTTACAGCTGGTCCTTGTAGTAGAGTCATGCAGATCCCAGACCTGTTCACCAGCCCCCTTTTCCAGGCACTCAGAGAACAGGTTTCAGGTTGCAAGGGAAGGACACAGCCAGGATGGAGCACAAGGATTCCTTGCACAGTCCCTGAAGCATTCAGGTCTGCAAGAGTCCTGCCCTGAAATTCACAGCAGTCCGAACATGTTGTGAGCCATAGCCATAGTAAGGGAAGTAAGTTACTTGTTCAACCCTAAAATAATTTTCTCTTCTCTAGGAAAAGGTTTCTACCCATCCAGTAGCCCTGATAATGTGTAAGAAAAATTAGATTGAAAACCACTTTCCTTGTGTTTATTAACAGTGAGTTGTTTTACAGTTCTTACATGCTGTTGTGTTAATTTGTTTGTTTCCAGAGGCTACATTTAGATGTTGTTAACAGCAATAAAGAGAATATTACATTTGATCTAGAGTTCTGTCTTAATTCACAGGAGGAGATGCGAACAGAAGCTCGTCGGAAAAATCTCCTCATTCTAATTTTGCATTATTTAATGGAGAAAGGGTATGTTTTTTAAATAATAGTGTTCTACCCTTGTGGGATTGTGTGTGTCTGACCTGCTGTACTGCATCTCTCTGTCCTCTGTTGGCTGAATGGACAGTGGGTCTTGGGGTTAATGTGAGGAAGTGGCAAACTACTATGAGGTGTCCTCACAGGTTACTTTGCTAAATTGTTTCAATTTCTAAAACAAAAGATCTCTATATAATTTAAAATACTTTAGATCCACCAACAGAGCTTATTAAAATTAGAGTTTATACTTCTATAAAAGTAGGACTGTGGACAGGTTAAAGATACCATATGCTTACTAGTGCCATTGTTTGCTGCTTCTTTCAGAAATCAGAGTAAGATGATGACTCTCAGCTTTTTGATCCTTGTTTGTTTTGTTTTTAAATTGCCAGATATGTTGATGCTGCAAATGCTTTGGAACAAGAGACAAAATTAGGTTTACGTGGCTTTGAAGTTTGTGACAACATTGACCTTGAGACAATTTTGATGGAATATGAAAGCTACTATTTTGTAAAATTTCAAAAGTATCCTAAAATTACCAAAAAGGTCCTGGACACTGGTATGTGGCTCTGTTCCAAAAAGAAAGCTTTTGTTTCCAAAGTCTAAAATGTTTATTTCCCTGCTATGCTCACAGCCCTGACATGTATGTCAGCATTTAATGTTCATTTAATGTAATGTTCAATTTAATGTGCAGTTACACATCTGAAGTTCTAGCACACAAGACACCAGAATTAAAAGAGGTGGCTTTGAGCCCTTCTGTTTTTTCTTCTTTCTTTATATAGAGGAACTAGAAGACGGCATTTTTCTGTCTTTTGAAGGCTGCTTTGGTATTGGAAAATGTCAGCTAAGCACAAAGCATAATGGCAGAGATATATTTATTCACTTTCTTCTCATGGTTAGAGAATAGTGGATGAATGATACAGAATGAGGCAAATCAGAATATGAGCATTCTCTTATGACCCTGAATGGTTTTGCACTTGAGCACAAAATGTAACTTGGAGAAGCCATAATAACAACTGTATGAGAGTAAGTGATGAAGAGCTTGAAGGATCTAAGTTTGGATTAGACATTAGGAAAAATTTCCTCATGAAAAGGGTTGTCAAGCCCTGGCACGGGCTGCTCAAGGAAGTGATGGAGCAATATCCCTGAAGGATTCAAAACACGAGTAGATGTGGCACTTGGGGACATGGATCAATTGTGGCCACTTCAGGGATTGGGGAGTGATTGGACTGGGTGGTCTTAGAGGTGTTTTCCAAATTAAAGGGTTTAGTAATTGGAATTTTCCTGAAATTTGCTTGAAAAAGGCAAGTACATCTAGAAGCCTATTAATTGCTGTTAATACAAAGAGGAAGAACAGCCCTGCAGGATATAACAAAAAGGATTTGTTATGAGGCAAGAGTGAAAAAATATTATAAAGCATTTTTTCACATCATAGTCAGAGCAGTAGGCAAGACTGAATCCATGATCTAAGTAAAAAAGAATTCCCAAAAAGCCACTCTTGGACACTTAAAAGCTCTCATTATGCATTTTTTGGTCAGTAAAGCTTCTCAGGCATGGAGTAGTCTGCCATGACTAAGCTCAGATTTGTGACCATGCTGGCAGAGAGGCATCATCCTTTTTCCCTAAAGCACAAGCAGCCTCTTCTCCTGCACTACACGTAGTTTTCACCATGCTTTAATTGTGCCTGTTGCCAGACTTGGATATCTAAATAAAACCCTTGGTGTGGTGCTCCTTCCAGCTGAATTCTTTGCACCACTCTTGGCAAGTCCTACAGTAACAGGTTGGTCATTTCCATGCTCATTTCCAATGAGTTGGAAATGTTGTAGATACACCCACAAGATTACAGGTTGCTCCATGGGCTCTGCTGCCCCTAAACTCACCATATTCCCAAGCTCCTTCAGGGAAATAACTGTTTGGGAAGGATTATTTTATTGTGTGAGAATCATGAGTGCAAGAGCATTGTACTTACAGGAGAGGTGTTTTGGAGCAACCAGGGGCATGCTGGTAGCATCATACAAATCCTTGGCTTTATGAGTTCACATCTGGGCTTTGCAAGTTGGACATTTTGTGAAAAAAAGCTCTCCTTTGACAGAAGTTGTTTAAAATGATAATAATGCAAAAGATAACGTAGCTTGCTAACCACTATTGCAATGTGATATTTGTTCTGTCTTGTTATGTTGAACTTGATTCCGCTTCAGAGGAGTAAGGCAAATTCATATTTCCCAATTCAGCAATGAAAAAGTTATTAGCATTAAATAAGCATTCTGTGTGCTATATTAAATTATTGTACTTAATCTAATTTCTGGTGATGTCCATTTTACTGTGAACATGATACTGGTTTTAAAATGTGAGCAGAGAAACCAGACTGAATGAGCTAAAATGTAAAAAGCTTGAAGCAAAAGCACTCTCACCAACACCAGTTTGTTTTCAGTAAGTTTTTGCAAGCTTGCAGTGCTTATATGCTCTTCTTGTTTATGCATTATTATTTCCAAGGTCATTATTGTGTGTTTAAAAATATTTTTAAAGGGGAAAAAAGGTTCAAATTGCCCTTTTTAGATCCTTAATTATTTTCCATTTTAATATTAATTTTGCCTCAGCAGAAAATAAACAACAGCTGAGAAGTGGAGGAAGAGCAAGAAGGTGAGATATATGTGTGGGGTGTTTTTCTGGGCAGAAAATTTTCGCAGTAAAAGCAAATCTGCACTGTGGTTAAGATAATGCTGTGATACCAGAGGAGCACCAAAGCCTAGAGCCATGCTCCTGACTGTGTGGTGCATTTTTTCTGTATATGCTGGAGGAAATTAGAGACTTGTTTCCCAAATGGAGAGGCAGACAATTTACAGAGCTTCTGCAGTGTGGGTAAAGTGGGGGGGGAGGGTGTTTGAAAGAAGTAACCATTGAACTCTGCTGTGATTGAGATTACCCCTTAACTTCAGTGGAAGCAAAGTTAGCCTAAAGCTGCTTTATTTGGAAGCTTTGGGTCTTTTGGTATTTTGAAGAAAAAAAAAGTCATGGAAGTCTTGTTTTTTTTTTTCTTTATTCTAGGACAGCAGCTTCTTCTCAGAATGTACCAAGGGTCAAACAGCAGACAGTGCAACGATCAATATCAAAAACTTCAGCTGGGAGTACAGCAGAACCTAAATCCTCCACCAAGGAGAGCCCCAGACAGGTTTAAACATGCTCTATCTTGGCAGCAGTACAGTTGAAATTAATGAGATTTTGTCTGGGAAGTCTGTAGGCAACAAGAGGATGGGAGTTGTGCAATTAATAATTGTGCAACTAATGGGTTTTACTGATTTTGTCATTTAAGGATTATAGGTGCAAGACCTTGAGAGAATTTCTGGCCATGAGTTTGGAGGCAGTCACAGGCAAAAAATGGAGGAAAAGGAGCAATCAGAAATATACTGAAATATACTGAATATACTGAAAGCAATCAGAGGTTTTTTCCTATTAATACCAATATAGTCATTCTTGAGTGCCAGAAAACAGAACAAACAAATAAGGGATGAAGTGGTATCAGTTGTAAGCATCTTCACAGTGCACAAGTTGCTTGAGACTGGGGGAGTAATTTGGGTCTGTAATGTTTAGGTTTGAGAGTCTCATTTTGGTGAGATTACTGTGAAATCGACTTTATTATCATCCCTGTACAGAGGGTGGGCAGGAACAGCAGGTTGGTGGGCAAGCACTGTGTCTATTGCAGCCTTTTTTTAAGGGCCTGGCTGTATTTCTGCATCCAGAGGAACTCTTCTCTGACCTATTGCTACCCCTAAAAATACCCCAAAACTTTGGCTTTTGGATTTTACAGCAGTAACTGCTGTGAAGTTACTAAAATAGCTCCTAAAATAGCTCCCCATTTCTGAGGTGACATGCTGTGCCTTTTACTTGGCCTGTCATTTCCACTGTGCATAAGAACTACTTCTTATGTAAAATGCAGTTTTCTGTTCAGTACATGGAATAACTTCACTGCTGAGCTCCAGAGCCATGGCTTTCACTGCTGTCACCAGTTAGGTGAAGTCCAATTAAATCTACAGTGATGTTTAAATGATCATCATTCATCTGGGCCTGTGTGAAGAGAGGGAATTATACCTATCACGTAATACCTTCAATCCATTTACTTGGCAACACATCTGTTTTAAAAGTCATTTTTCTTTAGAATAGTGATGGTGCAGATACTCTGGATCAATCTGATTTTGGCTTAAGCATCTCAGGAATCAGCAAAACTGGAGGAGACAGCTCTCACCCAAGAAAGGTTGGTGGAAACCTGGTAGGTGGTTTCTCAGAGAAATATGTATGTGGGAAAAAAAAAAGCACAGAGGTTTTAAAAAATATCAAATGGTAGGGTTTTTTCTCCATTTTTATATAAAACTGTTTCTGTATAGTCAGCTGAAGAGTCCATTTTATAATTTTGTATAAAAAATTGTAATTCTTTGCACAGGAGGCACTTTTTGCATTAAATACTATTTCAAACATACTCAGAGAGGAATATTTTTTTTTTTTAAAGCCCAGTGGTAAATAACTAAGACTGAAGATAAATTTTGAATTCCTGAATGAGGTAATGAAAGGCTCTGCAGTTAAATTATTGAATTGACTGAGTTGTGTGTTCTATCCCCATTGACACCACAGTTTCTGGGGTAAATTTTTCCCATAACTAGGACTGTATGGAAACACACTGCTGTAATTGCAAGCAAAATTTGGTCCAGTGTATTTTTAAGAGTAGTGCTACCACCATGGTAAAGCCTACAGCAACATTTTTCTCCCTTAGGGCCAAATAATTGACTACCGCAAGATGATTCAGGATGCTGTCAGAGTGCCACCAGATGGAATTCCCTTGAACAGCCTTAATTGTGATCCAGATCCATCAGTAAGTGTTTCTGTTTGTATTTCCATCCAATCAATATGAACTTGAGTTTTGCACAACCAGCAGCAAAACAAAATACTGCAATAATGTTGGTTTTGTTCCCAAGTGCTAACAAGGGCCTTGGATTTCTGAGAGGTGTATTTCCTCCTTGAAGTGAGAGTCATACTTGAAAGTGGTTGTTTATTCTGAATATGAAAGGCAACAAATGAAAAGGAGGCCTTAATATGAAAAAAAAATTGCAGACACTTGCAGAACTTCTGGGGGTGAAATCCTGGTTCCTTTCAGCTCAGTATGTCTCTAGCATTCGCTTCAGCTGAGACAACAATAGAATTTTGATGGTTGAGATAAATTTTCTGTAAACACTCCACACACAAGCCAGAATTTTTCAGATAGTGCGTCCAGCTTTCATGATGCTTGTCTGCCTGGCAACTTGCTACACTGGAAGAAACTATCCAGAAAGAGAATGTGGCAAAACTGTGATCTACAGTTACATTTTTCACTCCTCTTAGTCTATGTAGGTCGTATTTAGGACTTTAAGTGCAATAAGAAAGCTGCTCATTTTAATGTTGATTAGGGTTAGATTCTGTCAGAGGAAAATGACACTGCAAATATGGTTTTCTTTAAAATTTGTATTATTACACATATTTCTGCAACCTTAAAAGTTGATATTACTACAACTAAAAAATTATATAATAGTTTGTCTAAAAATACTTGCAGTCTGACAATATGTTTTTCTCTTTTAGGAACGATTATTGAAACCTCTTAGTGCTTTTACTGGCATGACTGGTGAGATGAGAGAACTTGCAGTGGTTGTGAGCAAAGTAAGAGCAGATCTCCGTGTCAGTTGTAGAGAGATGTTGGTTATCTTTGTCATGTGGGAATGCTGTTTGCTTCTTTTTACTGTCACTGATAGTGCAAGTTATTTTTCCCTCCACATAGCTCCCCAGCAAGTCATCTCTTTACATGTAATGATGTTTCTTTCTGATGCACAGTGGAAGGAAATAGTTAAGTCCATTCATTTCTAATGGGGGACAGGTAATTTAATCATGCTGTGTGGACTGTCATGGATTTCCTTTTTGCTACACAAAAAAGTGCAATACTTCCCTGGAAAGAGATATTTAAATATATTAGCTAAAACTAACTATTATCTAATGTTTTATCTAGCTGTGATCAGATGGTGGGAGAAACCTTGATTCCACCCTTTGGGTGCAGTTCCATTCCAGGCACAGGGCTGTAGTCCTTGTGGGCAGTGTGCCAGTATCACAGCAATATCTCAATTCTGAATGTATCTACTAGATAGCATCTACCAAAATTACTATTAGACCCTGGTATTCCTGCATGGTTTAGAATCAGAGAATCATTTAGGTTGGAAAAGCCATCTAAGGTCATCAGGTCAGCACTGCCAAGGCCATCACTGACCCGTGTCCCCAAGTGCCACATCAACATGGCTTTTAAACTGCAGGGATGAGGATTCCACCACTGCCCTAGGCAGCCAAGGCTTGATAAACCTTTCCATGAAGGAATTGCTCCTGATGTCCACCCTGAGCCTCCCCATGCCCAGCCTGAGGCCGTTCCCTCTGCTCCTGTCCCTGTTCCCTGGAGCACAGCCCGAACCCCCCGGCTGTCCCCTCCTGTCAGGAGCTGTGCAGAGCCACAGGGGCCCCCCTGAGCCTCCTTTGCTCCAGGCTCAGCCCCTTCCCAGCTCCCTCAGCCTCTCCTGGGGCTCCAGCCCCTTCCCAGCTCCGTTCCCTGCCCTGGACACGCTCCAGCCCCTCGGTGTCTCTCTTGTGCTGAGGGCCCAGAGCTGTCCCCAGCACTGGAGCTGCCTCAGCAGTGCCGGCACAGGGACAGGCCCTGCCCTGGGGCTGTGTCACAGCCTGGCTGGGACAGCCCAGGGCCCATTGGGTTAGTACTTGCCCTGAGCCTTGCTTTGTGCATCCTGTGCACAAAGGATTTGCACTCCCTGTGCATTCTCAGTGGTGCAGTGGAGAGATGCTGTTACTGTGAGCTCTGCAAGCAGTACCCTCATCCCAGCACTGCCAGAGCAGCATCAATAATGCACCATGTCCCAGACTAGGGGATTCCTCCAGGATGGGCAGCTTGACCCCTGGAGGGAAGCACAGCCTTGTCAGCAGCATTCATTTCACTCCTGGGTTGAGGTGTAGCCTGACAAACAAGCCCTGGTCCACTGGGGATGTGTGGCTACAGGAAACACAAATGCTTAGCATCCACCACTTTTGGATGAGTCACTCATCAGAAAGGATTCTCAGCACCACAGTGTTTGGTAGTGTTGTGAGTTTCTGGATATAAATATCATGAGTGGTAACATCTTGGGCAAACCTGATTAAAATCATCTTTCTAGAAATCATGGAAGGCTTTTGCTGACTGATTTTTAAATCTGTGTATGGCCCAAATTCTTGGTCCACAAGTTTTGTATTTGACATTTAGTAGAACTTAATAAATGTCTTAGGAAATTTCCAACCTTAAAGTAAGAAAATTTTCACTTGTTTCAATTCCTGTCTGGTCTTTTATTTATGGTAGACCTTTAAAATAATGTTGTTCTTGCTGCTAGATTAACAGAAAAAGCAATAAAAAATTGCTTTCCATTTGCTATAGTGTGTTTTTTGAATTGTGCTCCATTATGGTATGTTTCTAGTTGCTATGGTGATCAACACTGTATAAATCAATACAAATAAATAGCATGTTATATCTATTTCATAACACAATCTAATTTAATTTGGAAACAGTTATGTAAGTCTCTACTTAATGGCAGAAATCTGATTCATCTTAATTCACTGTTAATAGACAGGGAAAGTGTAACCTATTCTATATAAATAATTTTTCCTAATTGTTTTAACTTTTCCCCTTGGATGCAACCACATAATTTCAGTCTATGTGGACTATTTTTATTGGAGAGCAGAATTTATCCTGAATATTTGTACTGAGGATGTGATATTTTTTGCAATTAGCCCCTGGAACACCAAGCCACAAAATATTATAAAGGCAAATGGAAAGATTCATAGAAGATTTGGGAAGTTGAATGAATTAAATGAAATTAATTTAGTGAGTGTTTCAGGGCATAGACTAATTACCATCTATCTTTTGATAGATTCTTAGGGGGGAAATTTCTTCCTGTTGCAGAGTTTTTCACAGCTTTTCTTGCAGCATATAAAATCTTGCATAGAGGGCAGTACATAGAATTTTTTCACTGTTACTTACAACACAAGAAATAACATAAATAATAGGTAATAACATTATAATAAGTAATAACGTAAGTAATAGGTGCAGCCATAAAGTTACTAAGCATCAAGTTTAAAAAAAAATAAAATATTTTCACATTGCACATGAGTGAGCTGTGGAACTTGTTACTATAAAATGAACATGTTTAAAATAGGGAAGAAAAATTCACTGAAGAGTGAGTCTCAGAAGGTGTTTCAGCTCAAAGATTCAGATGTAATTTGAATTACTGAAGTTCATTGGTGGTGTAAACTTGAACCAATGTGTCACTATGATTACTTTTGCTTCTTTTTTTAGACATCCAATACTTGCAGCAGTAGAGACAAAATATTAGGGCTGGTGAACCTTCTTATCCCAATTGCTCTTGATATGTTGGTTGGTTCCTAAATCAAACTAACAGAAAACAGATCTGAGAAAGATCTGCTCAGCATCTACATTTGCTAGGAATACATTAGGGAAACTGGGGCCTGGAGGGGAGTGATTGCTGTGTGTGCTTCCCTCCTGGGAGGTGCCTGGTACCTAGGGTTAAATAACACAGCCTGTATCACTTAACAGCACCACTATTTTATCCCTGAGTCGATCCTTTTACTTTGCCAGAGTCATTATCCGACTGTAGAAGGAGTTTTGCTAACAAGATGTGATGTGTGTTGCAGGACATTTATCTCCATAAGCCAAACGTGAAGTGGGATGATATTATAGGGCTGGATGCAGCTAAAAGGCTGGTCAAGGAAGCAGTTGTTTACCCCATAAAGGTAAGGTGCTAAATAGCTTTGACAAAACCAGCGTTGGGCTTGTTTCCTTGCAGTTACAGTGGTGTTTCAGAGTTCTCGGTATTGCTGTGCCTTTGGCAGGCCATTTGTGTTAGGGCTGTTTCATGCCAGAACTATTCCTGTTCCATCTGAAATGGCACCTGCATTCTTCTACAGGAAAATTACCTTTCAATATTAATACTGTATGAGTTAGGTCCAATTCTTTGGCACCTTTGGCATTGTAAGAAGAGCTGGGTTTGACCTATATTAATTCCATGAAAAATTATTTACCGAAGAGAATGTCACATCAATTGCACTTGAAAAAAAAACAACATTGAAAGCAGATTTCAAATAATAAACACAGCATTTTTCTCAGTACTCAGATCATACATGTCACATTGTTTTGGCATGGTTTTATGCCCCTCTTCAAACTTCTTATGTTTCTTGAATGTGCTAGGAGCAGTGAAGGTGAGGACTACAATCCCTTGCAGTTTGTTTTAGGTGATACATTTTTAATCCCTAAATTACTTTCCTTCAGTATCCAGAGCTGTTTACTGGCATTCTGTCCCCTTGGAAAGGATTGTTGCTCTATGGACCACCAGGTATGGAGAGCTTTTTACCACATCTCTGTGTTTGTCACTGCTTCTTATTTTGTCCTGTGGATAAATCATCAATGTTAATTAGATCAGATTGTTAAAAAATGGCATGTTCTGTACATAAATTAAAAGGAGAGAATGTTGGATGCTTATGTACATCTCTGACACTCAAACCTGCCCTTTCTTGTGAGTCTTGGCTATTTTTATAGTGGAATCTTCCAGAGACAGTACTTACACTAAGAATTCAGGGGAATGAAAACTCAGATCTCTGTTTTACTCAGCTTGGACCATTTTAATCAAGATTGGCATGATCCTATGATATGTCAATAAATCTGCCATGGGTTTACCTCCTTAGTAAAAAATGTCCTTCCTTTCTTCATTTCTGGGAATGAGGTGGAAGCTTTGCCTTCTTCTAGCTGGGTGTTTTACTTGTTAGTGCGGCTTCCCTGCTCCCATTGCCCCCCTTTGACACCAGGATGTGGCTGCAAGGGGGCAGAGGGCACAAGAACCACCCGAGTCAGGTTGCAAAGCCTCCCTCTGCAATGAAATCCATTTGTTCTGTGAATGTTTAGGTGTTCCTGCCACAGAAGGCATCTGACCATTTCAGCATGCACTACCTCAGGTTTGGAGAATCTGCATTTGCAGTTCTGTATTACCTGAGTCTCTCCAAACAATCCTGAAAGGGCCACAAAATATTCTGAGGGCTGGAGCCCCTCTGCTCTGGAGCCAGCCTGGCACAGCTGGGGCTGCTCAGCTGCACCAGAGAAGCTCCAGGGACACCTCAGAGCCCCTGCCAGGGCCTGCAGGGGCTCCAGGAGAGCTGCACAGCCCCTGGGGACAAGGCAGGCAGGGACAGCACCCAGGCAATGGCTCCCACTGCCAGAGGGCAGGCACAGATTTTGGCACATTGGGAATTAGGAATTGCTGGCTGGGAGGGTGGGCAGGCCCTGGCCCAGGGTGCCCAGAGCAGCTGTGGCTGCCCCTGGATCCCTGGCAGTGCCCCAGGCCAGGCTGGATGGGGCTTGGAGCAGCCTGGGACAGTGGGAGGTGTCTCTGGTCATTGCAAGGTGTTTCAATCCAAACCATCCCATGAGATTTTTACTGGTTTTACCTGACTGGTAGTAGGATGAGGGGAATTTATTCAAACATTCACATTTTATTCCTTTGCAGAATGATTTTCTCAAACACTGTTGTTTGTAGGTACTGGAAAAACTTTGCTTGCTAAGGCTGTTGCCACAGAATGCAATACAACCTTTTTCAACATATCAGCATCCACCATTGTCAGCAAATGGAGGGGCGATTCAGAAAAACTTGTCCGGGTAAGAATTCCTCTCTCATGCATTATACTTTAGCAAACATCACATTCCCCTTTGAAGAACTTGGGTTCAACACAGAAAGGGAGACAAGTGTTCCTCTGGTACTCATAATCTTTCCTGAATTTAGACAAAACATGACTTTGATTATATCTAGTTCTGAAAGCAGGAATAACATCACTTCTGTAGACATCTCGTAATGGATTCTTGCTGTGGGACTTCAGTTCTGTAATGTAAGATGGAGCAGATGTTCTGCAGGCAGCAAAGATCTTTGACTGCCTGATCAGGAGTCAGACCATCAGAGTTCCAAACTAGTGTATGCTTAGTGACCTCTTCAGAGCACTTCACATCCATTTTGCAGGGGTTGCCTCCTAGGCACCCTGCAAAATGTAATTTAGATCCCCAAATTCCTTATTGTTCATTGTGGCATGAAATGGGCAAAGAGCTCCCTTGTCACAAACATCTTCCAGTCAAGTGCAGATGTAATGTTGTTTCAAGGGAGGTAGTTTGCTGGCAAGTGGGTAAATGCATTTTTGTGTATAAACTAGCATGGCTCAGCTGTGGTACAAAAGGTTCAGGGGTTCATGTGCAGCATCTTTGCCCATCTGAATCTCTCCATAACATCCACTAGCTCAGTGGAAATCCACAAGCCCTTAACATGCCTTACCCTCATCTCTTGAGCTGCACTTCAGGTAAATGCAGAGTTCTTGGAAAAAAATAACCGCAGCAAACTATTCTCTGGAAACTGTATTGTTTGTCTCTCTTGAAATGTAGGCAATGGCTGCAGCACACTTACTCGTCCTGCCTCCTTTGTCCTTTAAAATTGCATATTTTTCTCCTGACATTCCCTTTCTCTCTTACTGATTCTCTTGACATCTGTCTCAGTAGCTTCCTGGAATTTTCTTTTCTGGCAGGAGTGTGTGGGGACAATCTGGTTTCTGCCACCATGATACAGAAGGCTTTTGTGAACATGCTGCAGCACATGCATTTATATTGAATTTGTGGCTTTTTACCCTTAATTAAAGTTACAGCAGAATCAAAAAATGAAGTAAGGTTGTCGATCAGGAGAGCTCTAAGAAAAGTATTGTGTGAATTTATATCCTAAATTCACATGTGCCTGATGAAGGGGATGTATATATGGGGTTTGTGGTCATTTGGAGGCACATCCTCTCATCCTGTTTTGCTTAGTTCTACATGGTAGTTCTGTATTTTATATATTATTTATTTTATGTATTTTATATATTATATTTCTAGTAAAATTGTATACTGGTCATGGTCTACTTCTTACTCTGGGCAAGTGGCTTAAACCCTGTGTTTCATGCTCAAAGTGATGAAAATAAAAGTATCTTTTAAAATTTGATTTTTTCAAGTGTTCAGATTTGAAAGTGCCGGACTAATATACTGTTACTGATACTTATCTAAAAACTCAAAAACCACTTTACTCAAGAAGAACTGACAGTGTTTTCTTACTCCTAACACAGGCCTCTCCATGTTTACGGAAAGTTAGATGAAGCTTCATTCTCCAAAGAGCAGATCCACATTTTTTGTTTCAGCTTTCAGTCCATTTTTTAAATTGTGATTATTCAAGGAATTTATGTTTGTTTTGATCATGAAAAAAAATGAGTGCTTGATTTTTATCAAAAGAATCAGTGCATTTTCTTTCATTATGCTTCAGCTGACCTGCATTTTTTTTCCTCAAATCCTTATTAAAAAAAAAAAAAAATGTACAAATGGAGCAACAACAAAAGGCACATGTTTAATCTCAGTAACAATTTAGGAGTTCCCAGAATCCTCTGATGGATCATTTTCTTCTATCCCATTATTCTCAGGGTACTCTGATAGGATTTAGACAGAAAGATTTACACATAAAGACAGGATTACAAGGCTGTGTTCTTTATATCTCCTTTGCAAACCTCTCAGATTTTGAGAGGATTCAGGGACCCTCAGCCTGGCCGGAGCTTTTTTCCAGCAGATATCCCCTGGGATGTGGGTGCTGTTAATTTGTCTTCCATGCCAGTTCACTTTAGTGCCTTCTTGTGTCAATTTCTCTTTCACATTTACTCTTCTCTCTGGCAGGTATTGTTTGAGCTCGCCCGGTACCACGCTCCTTCCACAATTTTCCTGGATGAGCTGGAGTCAGTTATGAGTCAGAGAGGCACTGTTCCTGGGTAACTGGTGGGACCACTTTGGGATTAAAGAGAGAGGTGCAGTGCTTGTGTCAGTCACAGCAGAGAAGCAAGAGAGCTTCTGTGAGAATTAGCAAGGGGCTACAAGGACTGCAAGAAGGAGAGAGGTGCAGGGCTTTATAAGCAGGTGTGCAGTACTTCAAAGGGATTTGAAATGGAAATAAAGGGCAGTTGTGAGGGAAACAACCCGTGAATTGTTAGAGGTAAGTAAGAAGCTGCTTATTTTGTGACACTTAGAACATAGGCATAGCAGACTAATAGGGAGTGTACACAGTGGAATGGCATTTCCATTAGTGACAGATTTTGGTGGCATTGTCAGGACTCCCCATTGCGGGACTGGGAGTATGTTGTTACTTGAATCCAAGGTTCAAGACAATTTTTAGTTAAAAACACATTAAAAAAAGGTTAGGGATGGGAAAGAAGCCAGAGAAATATAAAAATATTGTTACAACCATTAGGAACCTATTACAGGGGATTTTATTATCATTTATGTGCAGTGAATTACATGATCACTTTTTATGTATCATATTGTATGTCTATATTGTATGCTTACTATTTGTAAATAGAGTATGTCCTATTGTGATGGGACAAAGATGCTACTTCTAGTCATTCTCACTTAGATGCAAATGTTTAGCCAAATTTGTCCTTCATATGTACATTTAAAAGCTCTCATTAACATCACTGGGTTATATATTCTAATAAGGACTTTTATCCTCGATGCTGTACTTATTTTTACATGTACTTATTAAATACTGACTTGGCATTGATGTTTGAATGCCTTTGCAGAAATAAGTCATTAAACCTGAACTGCAGCCCTTACCATCTAAGATCCTGATGTTTTCCCTGGGCTTGATCCAGGAGTTTCCAAGAGCTTCACATCTGGAACCGAGAGTTCCAGCTGGTTTTCTGCAAAACAGATTACCTGTATTGGGGCCAGAGTTCTTAGCACTTTGCTTAAGTTCTCCTTTTTGGAAGAAGGATCCTTTCTGTGTGGTCTCTGCCACTTTCTAAATTCATATCAGTGTAGTGTATTTTTCTGTTTTCTTTTGATAGAACATTTTGCAAAATGTTGAATTCAGTAGTAGTTTTATTTTCTTGTGGCCACTTCAGATTCAGTCACAGCAAAATGCTACCCTGAAGAGATAGGTGTACCAGTTATTTAATGGCAACTATCACATTGTAAGAATTCCCTGCTGTAGATCAATCAATCAGTCAATCACTCAATTGAAGCCCTAGCTATTTTGCAGTAAATGTTGGTCTTGCATGGAGATTAACATGAAGAAAAAAACAAATAAATATTTTCTTTGGATTCAGTAATAGTGAATTCTCCTCACTTTAATGCACTGAAAAGAGTCCATTTAAGTAATCATTAGAAAGCTTGATTTTAATGCTTAGATGTTAGCTAATGGAGCTTAATCATGCTTTGAACTGGGGCAAAACTGTGACAAGGGCTCAGTTGCTGTGAATGACACTGTATAAATAAAGATGATTAATGCACTGAGCAAATACCATTTCTCTGAATCTTGGTAGTGGTGAACATGAAGGAAGTCGGCGGATGAAAACAGAATTACTGGTGCAGATGGATGGCTTGGCCCGATCTGATGATCTTGTATTTGTTTTAGCAGCTTCCAATCTGCCATGGTAAGAGATCCAGAGAGTACATTTTGAATACATTTTCATGAGCTTCTAAGCACAGATAAAGATTTTATTTAGACTTCTGCAGAAAAAGCCTTGATATTTGGTTAAAGCATTTAAAGATTAATTTTGAGCTTTTACTTTTAAACTCTTCAATTCTTGCTATTTGTGTCACATGAGAATAATCCATAATAAAGTCAACATATGCTGGTCGTACCAGCTGCTAATATTTAAAATGGAGTGTTTGACTTTATAGGCAAGTTATTTACTATGTTTAAGCTAAGAAGGGTTTTCAGCCTGGAACTGTAAGGTGCTTAAAACATCTGGTGCTTAGAAGGATACTCCATAAATAGGAATGTTGGATTTTATTAGTATCAAATGTGACTTTGAAAAGTTGAGGGACAAAATTCTCCAGTTTATTCAACAGAATTTAGTATAGAAGAAAAAACAGTTTAAGATTGGAACTGTGGAATTTCATCGAGCTGGGCAGGATGTGTATTGGGAACAAGACAAGTTGGAGAGGATAAGGAAGGGAGGTAACATTTGTAGTGCAAGAACTGTGGGTGCTCAGGAGAGGAGCTGCTGATCCTCACAGCACTGAAATCTTTGTGGATACCCTTGTCCCTAAGGGCCCATGGAGCTAAGTGGGTCTGTTCCTCTCTCACATGGAGAGCAGTGGGTCTGTTCCCCTCTGACATGGAGAGCAGTGGGTCTGTTCCCCTCTGACATGGAGAACAGTGGGTCTGTGCCCCTCTGACATGGAGAGCAGTGGGTCTGTGCCCCTCTGACATGGAGAGCAGTGGGTCTGTGCCCCTCTGACATGGAGAGCAGTGGGTCTGTTCCTCTCTCACGTGGAGAGCAGTGGGTCTGTGCCCCTCTCACGTGGAGAGCAGTGGGTCTGTGCCCCTCTCACGTGGAGAGCAGTGGGTCTGTTTCCTTCTCACATGGGTCAGAACAGGAGAAGATACCAGTCCTGTTTCCAAAGAACTTCAAGCCATGGTCTGGGAGTCGTTTGTTGGACCCCAGTGGGGGGTGTTCATGGAATGACCTCATGTGAGCAGCAGTTCAGCAGCATTTCAAGTGGCAAAACTAGAAATTTGGCTTAGAGGCGCTTTGTTTAGTGATATGACACCTGCCCAGCTCTGCAGTGTGACAGACACAGAGCAGGGCACCTAAAACCAGCTGGGAGCCAGAGAGGGCTCTGCACCCACAAAGCCACAGGCTTCATTTATGGATTGATTTTCAACATCAGTGATTTCTGGCTGAATCTTACAAAGTTGCTATGGGGACAAATGTTGGAAAAGCTTCTGTTTGGGACTGGAGAACTCAGGGTTGTGATCAGCAGACTGTTGGGAGTGTCTTGAATGTCACTGGGTGTGTAACCACAGCTGCTTCCTTTTAAGTCCTTATAAAAAAGTCTAAGTCTTAGAGCATGTATTATTTGAACGTACAAATGCACATTTTGGTTGTGCATATCAGCAAATGTTCTCTCACAAAGTCTTTGGTAATATTCTATTCCTCTTGTCAGCTGATCCCCTTTTTGTCAGGCCTGGCTGAAAAGGTCCAGGGAACAGGCAGGTAGAATTAAACAACAGAAGTGGAGTTTTTGCCTGAGAATTGAGGCTCAAAGGTAATATTTTCAATCAGTCCCATGTGGCAGGTAAGCCTAGCTTGTCTTGTCCAGGGTTTCCAGGCTCTTTAAATAAAAGAATGGCTGTGTGAACACCTAAAATTTGCATAGAAGTTAGCTGTACTAAGTTAGGCTGGTCCCTACTCTGGCCCAGAAGTGTGAGTACAGAGCCACAATGGGCTTTTTTTTATAGCCATAATAGCAAAGTCTGTATGTTGGTTTCAGGGATTTATGTCTTGGAGAAACTCATGAATTTAAATCAGTGCAAAATCCTCCCCATTTTGTTACAATATCTGTATAAAAGGAACTGAGCTGAATGAGGTTTAATTGTGTTCCAGTTGTGTAAGAAAATGCTGAAAAAAATAACTGCTCTCTGTGTGGAGAGTTAAGTTTGAAAGAGAATTAATACAGTATTGATACATTTATCTCTCTGTCAGTAATACATATAAATGTTTACATTATTGCAGAATGGTTGTCCTTTCAGAAGAAGCTCTGAGCAGTGCATTGCACCTGTGGTCTCTTAAATTATCCTGTGAGATAATTATACATGCAGAGTGATTTTTGCATGTGTTTTGTTATCCTATATCTGCCTTATACAATCAATAAGCTTTCTGGGAAGTTGTGTAAAATACACAGAATTCAGTTTTAAGTATTTTATGTATTTGATTTTTTATTATTTTATAATACTCAAGTTCTAATTTCTGCAAAATTGCTTCCTTGAAACATCCAAAATGAGAGGCTTTTTTAAAGGTTGAGACAAAACAAAAAGGTTTCTGTTTTGAGGGACCTGCCCTGAAAGAAAGCAGTCAAGTCTGGAACAAGAGTGGCAGCTGGGGTTTCACTTTTGAAAGTTTTATACCTGAAACTACAGAAATTCCTTTTGGAATTTCTCTCTTGTTTAGTAGAAATGTTCCTACCACAGAAAAAATGCTTTAAGAAGGGGCTGGGTGAATGCTTAGAAAGGTGTTTGAGGAGGATGGAAAGCCTGGTGAAAGCCTGAGCTGTCACCTCACTGGGGTTCTCCAGCCTTGAGGAATTTGGGATTATCTGCCTCCAGAGAGGTCAGCAGGTTTTAAACCTCTTTTAGGATCCTAACTATATATTTACAGATTATTTTTATGACCATTAGGTCACATTTAGCTACTACTGTCGGACCTAGACTTCATTTCCAAAGGAATATTTCACAACAAAATTTCAAAAGGCCTACTGCTACCTAAGCTGTGGCTTCACAGCACTGCCCTGTGCTCTTGCAAACATTTGTTGTTAAGCTGGATTTCAAGAGATTTGTTTAACATAGATATTTATTGATCAGGGAAAAAAATTAGTACCAAGCTGCTTTTAGAAGAATGAAAAGAAGCCTAAACAAAGCTCTTTACACTGTCCTAAGCTGCACTGCAGCTATTGATCTTCCTCTTCACTCTGTGCTTGCTGCCCAGCCCTGCTTTCTGCTGCTCATCTGCAAGGTGTTTCTGTTAACAAATTACTTGTTGAAATGGTTGAATGTAATTAAATAAAATAAAGGGCTTGTTTGTGAAGGAATAAAGAGATCCTTAATCTTGTAGTGAATGTTTCCTAGTGTATCAGCACATTTAATTCCGTTTTTATTGCAGTGCTGTTTTCTTCTCACCCTTACCCTCAGGATGGGTGAAGTTGTGGTGCACACTGATAGATTCTTACCTTCCAACCCAAACCATTTTGTGAATCTGTGATGCCTCCTAATGTTAATTGCAAAAAGTCATCCATCTTATGAATCTGTAGAGCTTTGTTTATCTTTTCGTGAGCATCTCTCAGTACTTGCATTGGCTGTTGTTTCAGAGCATATTTAGGTTGGCTCAGTGCTTTGTATTCTGCTCTGGTTAATGTCACTTAACCTTGCATCTGATCACTGACAAAACAATTCGGCAACAACCTAAACACTCGAGATAACAAAAACATTGTTTCTTTATTTCCCTCTGCAGCCAACAGGTCAGTGTAACCTTCTGGATAAACAGAATCACCGAATCGCAGAATCACAGAATGAGTGGTTTGAGTTGGCAGACACTTTAGAGCACATCTAGTTCTGCTCTCCTGCCACTTGCACCTTCCACTGACCAGGTTGTTCAAGCACCCTGGTTTTGAACACTCTGGGGACGGCACAGCCACAGAGCAGCTGTGGCACAGCTCCTCTGGGCAGAGCAGAGACTTCTGTTGAAGATTTACTTAGAGAACATGGCTAAGGGTGCTCATGAGTCTGTGTTCTTAGGGGGCCTGAAGCAGAAGGAGTGATGGAAAATGTCATTTGGGGGATTTGCAGACTATTTGCAGAGGCTGGCTGTGTTGTCCTTCACCTGCAAAGGCTTTTTAGAGTACCTGTGTGGGCACCTCTAAAACCCTGAGAACTTCTGCCCTCTTTACACAGATGATGTTAATGTGAGTATTAATATGCATAAATAACAGCAAAGGGTTTTCAGCCAGAGTAATTATTTCCAGCCAAGCAGGGCAATTTTAAGAAGTTGAGCTGAAAAATACATTTGCAATATGAAAGGAGACTAACATGGTTCTTTGTCAGTGCTGGGTGGGACCCTCTGCGAGAGGCATTGCACTGAACAGCACCTGAAGCAGCATAAAAAATAATAATATCAATATAGCAATAATAATATTGTCAATATAGCAACAGCTGTTGATTAACAAATTCTGGTATTTATTTCTGAGGCCTTGATTACAAGCCTAAGGGTGGATCTGAGTGAATTCCTGTTGTCCTCTGGGCTCCTGGTTTTCTGATTTTTGTGTTCATTGTTTGGATCAGTGTATGAGGAACAAGGTCTCCCACACCATGACACTGTGCGGGGGAGAGGGACACTTCTGTTCCTGCAGAGCTGACAGCCAAGCGTGCTAAGATTGGGCAGCCACCTGTGTAGGGATTTGGGAGCCCATTTTTGGGTTTTTAATTGTGTGTGATGCCATAGAAACACTTGGTATTAAAAAAAATGACAAGTCACCAAAGGTGACAGAAATCAGCTCTGGTGTTGGGCTACAAATCCATCTTGAGCTGGCTTTGAACACCCTGTGAACTAAAAGGGAGTTTCCTTTTAGAAGGAAAGAAGAAACTCCATTTGTTGCTTTAAAGTTGACTTTGCTGGAAAAAATATTTCATCTAGGGAATTGGACATAGGGACAGATTTATTTAAGTGTATCTGCAGTCCCAGGTTGCAGGTAGAACCCTCCAGCAGCTAGTTCCTTGTGCCAGCACAGGTGGAAATGATGCTTAGAGCTTCTGTTCTTCTGTCTGTACAAGTAACTTTGAAGTGGGTTTCCCCTGGACGAGATTTTCTTGCCAGGTATGAGGACTAAATAATATTTTAAACTGGAATAACAAGTCTGTGACTGAACGGGGCCAGTAGAGAAAGACTGGTACAGGATGTTTTTCTTATCTTTTTTTTTTTTTGACAAAACATCATAACAAGTGTTGACACTGACAGAATCTGAGTTTTTGGCTCACTGACACATTTATCCAGCGTGTTCACCCTGCACATGATATTTTTCATAAGGATAATGTCCTTTGTGGCTGCTTATTTATAATTATGAAAATATAAATAAAAACAAAATGTAAACAAAATATAAATAATAGAAACAATTATTTATAATTTGTATTGCAGGAGGAGTCTCAGTTTGGTGTCCTGTTCTGCCGTGATACACGGCCTCACATCCAAGACCTTCAGTCTGGATTTTATACCTACTGAGCATCCCTTACTAAGTAGCAATTAATTAGTCCTGAGAGTGCCCCAGACAGACAATTTGTAGTGACTCCTTAATAGCAGAGGGGGAAAGGGAGATGTTGTTGCTGATGAGACATGCTGCAGATGAGTACCAGGGCAAAGGATGGAAACTGCAACTTCTGATTGTTATTGTTAGCATTGCTATCACAAGTAGCGTATCACTGAACAGGAATACTCTGGATAATTAACCCTTTTTTTTCTTTTGGCACAGCTAGGCGAGGGTGTTGCTGTCAAAGCCACGTCTCCACGCTGCGACGCTGCCTGTTGTCCTGTGCTTGCAGGGAGCTGGACTCTGCCATGCTGCGGCGGCTGGAGAAGAGGATCCTGGTGGACCTGCCGAGCGAGGAGGCGCGGCGGGTGATGATCCAGCACTGGCTGCCCCCTCTGAGCAACAGCGGCGGCGTCAAGCTCCGGACAGAGCTGGACTACAGCCTGCTGAGCCGGGTGGGCAGGGCTGCAGCTGCTCCAGGGCTGGGACAGCACCTCAGCGTGCAGACACTGCCACACAGGGAGCTGGGCACCTCCTCAGCTCACCTGGGAACCAGCGAGAGCGGCACTGGTGGGACCTGGGGCTGGGCACGGCACACACACACACACACAGACACATACAGAGAGACACACACAGAGACACACACAGATACACACACACAGAGACACACACACAGATACACACAGACACACAGAGACACACACAGAGACACACACAGATACACACATACAGAGAGACACACACAGAGACACACACAGATACACACACACAGAGACACACACACAGATACACACACACACACAGAGACACACACAGAGACACACACAGATACACACATACAGAGAGACACACACAGAGACACACACAGATACACACACACAGAGACACACACACAGATACACACAGACACACAGAGACACACACAGAGACACACACAGATACACACATACAGAGAGACACACACAGAGACACACACAGATACACACACACAGAGACACACACACAGATACACACAGACACACAGAGACACACACAGAGACACACACAGATACACACATACAGAGACACACATACAGACACACACAGATACATACAGAGAGACACACACAGAGACACACACAGATACACACATACAGAGACACACACACAGACACACACAGATACACACACACAGAGACACACACACAGATACACACAGACACACAGAGACACACACAGAGACACACACAGATACACACATACAGAGAGACACACACAGAGACACACACAGATACACACATACAGAGACACACACATACAGACACACACAGATACATACAGAGAGACACACACAGAGACACACACAGATACACACATACAGAGACACACATACAGACACACACAGATACATACAGAGAGACACACACAGAGACACACACAGATACACACATACAGAGAGACACACACACAGACACACACAGATACACATATACAGAGACACACACATACAGACACACACAGATACATACAGAGAGACACACACAGAGACACACACAGATACACACATACAGAGAGACACACACACAGACACACACAGATACACATATACAGAGACACACACACACAGACACACATAGACATACAGAGACACACACAAGCAGAGAGACACAGACACACACAGCTGCACACACACACACAGAGACATGCACAGAGACACACACAGAGACACACACACACACAGACACACACAGACACACGTGGAAATCGCCGTCATCACACAGCTCTGCCTGCAACACGGTGTGTGCTGGCCATCTCTGCTGGGCCAGCTTTTCAGCCTTAAATACAGGGAGACATCCAGCAAGAGCAGATTTTATCATTGCTCTCACCAAGCTGGGAGCACTTCCAATTCATCAGGGTAATGAACAGTTAATTGTGAAGGGAGGGTTTGTCACAGCTCCACTGCTGTTGCAGAAAAGAGCATTTGGCAGCGAAGAGATTCACTAGGTACCCCAGCTTCCTTTGTGTAGCCCTTTGTCACATCCCGGATTCTTTGGAAACAGAATCCTAGAATGGTTTGGGCTGTAAGGGACTTCAGAGATAATCTTATTCCAACTTCCAGCAGTAAGCAGGAGCACCTTCAATTAGCTCAGGTTGCTCAAGGTCCCAGCCCTTAAATGTTTTAGTTTACCCAGCTGAGATTCTTACATCTCTTTACAGAGACAATACTGCTCAGTTCTGGGCTCATAAGGGAATACATTTATTTTATTAACTGCAAAGCTGAGGATGGACTCAGAAAGGTGGGTTTTATTTCCCTTACAGAAAACTGGCATTTAGTAAGAAAATACCCAGTATTTTTCTTGGTCCTATGAGATGTTGCAGGCATGCGAAGGATAACAAGCTACTGAATTTGAGGGGACAGTACAAAAAAAATATTTGTGTGTGTTTCTGTGTGTATATAGATGTGTATTTCAGACAGCAATAGACTTCACAAATATTTATATAAATACATACACAATATATATGCCTGCAAATTCCATTTATGTCTGATTCATTAACTGTAATGTATCATTCTCATCCCCTCACAGGAAACAAATGGATACTCTGGCTCAGACATAAAACTCGTGTGTAAGGAGGCAGCCATGAGACCAGTGAGGAAAATTTTCGATGCTCTGGAAAATCATCAGCCAGGTACCTCAGCTCTGAGCAGAGAATCTGGCCTGGGAAATGCTGATTTCCTGCTGTAACTCTTGGAACAAACATTCTAACTCCAGCAGGTGGAGCTCTGATATCTGCCTGGGAAAGTTAAAATCTACTGTTCCAAACCCTGTTAAATTTCTAAAAATCAGGGCTTCTTTTAAAGCTGTCACTATCTGTGCTCTCAGCATAAATGCAATTTTTAATTTATCTCACTACATTTAGTCTGTTGTTTTCCTACATTAAGTGTTGGACTAGGCATGGATATTAAAAAGTGTCTTTTGGTAATAGTAACAGGATTTATTCAATTCTCTTGTCTTTAGGTAACAGTAACTTGCCCACGATCCAGCTGGACACAATCACAACCGCGGATTTCCTGGATGTGATCACCCACACCAAGCCATCAGCAAAGAATCTGAGCCAGAAGTACACAGACTGGCAGAGGGAATTTGAGTCTGTCTGACAGGAGAAATCAAAAACCTCCAAGCCATTTGCCATCCAAAGTGGCCTCCAAAGGGTCAAATGTTGATGGGGAAGGAAGTGCTCTTGTTTCAAGGAACAAAATGCAGTGACAAGTGTCAGAGGGAAATCTTTACTTTCAAAATGCAGGGGTGGGTGAAGGGGTGGTGGTTAGTCTTTATTCAAAAAAGTTCTTGGAGTTAGTGTGATGGCACAATCCTATGCAACAAAGCCTGCAGCCTTAATTTTATGTATAAAGACTTAAAAGATTGATTGATTGATTGATTCTCATTCTTTATTCATGACAGATTTTGGGTAGAACTGGAGCAAAGTTTAAAAGCAGATAGACAATTAGTGTAATTCTCCATTTCTGACACTCTGTAGAACATCAGTCAGTGTAGCTTTCCCAGCAGAGACCTGCACCCTTCTTAATGAAACAAAAAATAGGAGTTTTCAGTGAAATTAGCAGGGCATGTAAATTTGGCTAGTTTGTCACTATTTTCAGCTGAGTTCAAAGCCTTGAAGCATGTTATTGTACAATTGGTTTGGGGTATTGCCAAAGTGAAAAAGGCAAGGAATTAGAGAAAAACTGCAGAAAATCAGCAAATTTAGGATAATTAACTAAATTGGTGGCTACCCAATGCTGGTTTGCAGCCAGCCATAAAGCAGAATCGCAGAACCCCAGCATGGGTCAGGCTGGAAGGGACCAGAGGGGATCACAGCTGGTGCCACATCCCTGCTCCAGCAGGGCCATCCCAGAGCACAGGGCACAGCATTGTGTCCAGAGGGCTCTGGAATATCCCTGCTGAGGGAGACTCCACCCCTGTCTGGTCTCTGTTTTTGTTCCTCCTGTGCAGGGGAATTGCTGGGCTCAGTCCCTGCCCGTGGCTCTGGTGCCATTGCTGGGCCTGGAGCAGATCCTGGGCCCTGCTCTGTCCCTCCCTGCACACAGGGACAGCCAGGGACAGCCAGGGACAGCCAGGGACAGCCAGGGCTGAGGGCCTTCCCACAGCCCTGCACAGCCCCAGCTCCCTCAGCCTGGCCTCCTTGGAGGGATGCTGCAGTCCCTTCCCAGGTGTGCCAGCCTGCCCTGCCCGTGGGTGCTGCAGGGAGCTGTGCAGGCTGTGCCAAATGTCCCCCAGCTGAACTGTCCTGCTCACACACATGGCCAGGTGCAGCCAGCACTGCTATGTGTCCTGCACTCTTCCCATCAGAAATTCCAACATTTTTTCATTTTTTGTCATTTTTTCAGGGTCCAGGTCCCATCACTGCCCTCTCTCACCCCCTTCCTTGCTCACCAATACACTTCCCCTCCATGCAGTTCTCAATTTTTCTTGGGCTGTGTGTGTCTGCATTCCAAGCACCACGGTTGTGCAAACTTTCCAGCACATTCCAGGACCTCTGAGGCACTGACAGTCCCTTTTATTCCTGCATCAGTCACACATTATTGGAAGTCTCCAAGGGAAATACCTTCACAGGATTTTGCTGGTACATCTCCCACCTCCTGCACCTGAGTGTGACCCCAGGCCACAGACCTCCCTCACATCCATCCTTCCAAGCAGAAACCAACAGGTTCAGAATGGCTGGCACAAAACCCAGACGTGTGAATTTATGCAAAACTGAAGCTGGCAGTACGAGGGCCCACAGACACTATCTAAAGATGGCTTTGTTCCTCAGAGGTCTCTTGTCCCAGGCAGAAAGTGTCACGATGAGAGGAAACAACCTCAAGTTGCACCAGGGGAGGTTCAGGTTGGATATTTGGAATTATTTCTTCCTGGGAAAGATTGTCCAAGCCTGGCACAGCTGCCCAGGGCAGTGGTGCAGTCCCCATCCCTGGAGGGATTTAAAAGCTGTGTGGATGTGGCACCTGGGGACGTGGGTCACTGCTGGCCTTGGCTGTGCTGGGGAATGGTTGGACTCGATGATCTTAGATAACTTTTCCAGCCTAAATGATTCTGAGATTCTGTGATTTATTCTTGAGTTTCTACTGCAAAATCTCCTCCATCCACCCATTCTGTTCCTGGCATAGTCTAAATCTGAACGTAGTAACCACCCACCAAGGGAGGCTGCAGAGAGACACTGTCACATGTGAGGAATTCATTCATCACCATGGTTTTGTTTAACAAGAACGAGCATGGCTCATTAACACAAAACTGTATTTTCAATAAGGTTAATACTCCAGTAATGCATAATTACAATCTAATAATTTAACACACAGGAGCACTGTAAAACAACTGTAAAGGACTTTGATTATTACAGTTTGCAAATGGACCAGAAAAGCCATTTACCATCATTACAAAGTTGGTTCATATTGGGGGATGTAGTACGTAGGAAAAGCATTGCACGCTACAGAATTAAATTTCATTTTACAGCTCTGCTAACCAACTGTAAAAAGTGGAATCTGTCCCCATGGCTTGTGAAGGATTTTTTCCATAACATTAAAAAGAAACAAAAAAATCCCCAACAAAAGTGAAATTTTGCAACTGTAGCATTAATAGGACCCTGCTGAAGACTAATTTTAAAAAGTCACAGTCTCTAAGGCATTTAATACCAGAGTTTTGTTTCTGTATCATTCTTTTTAATAACAGGATCTAATTAAAACATCTGTAAAATGCTGACAGTTTTTAATTTTATGTAAAATTTGAAAAGCAAATAACAGGATCTCTAATGAAAGACAGCCACAGTAGTTATTATTAAGCAATGGTGATATTTTCATTTAAGAGTCACTTCTACATGAGCATAATCTCTACCTTTAAGTCAGAGCAGAGCCATCAGTGAAATCACTACAGGCCACTGAGCTCTAAGGCTCTGTCTGAGCTTTATTTACTCGAGTGTTTTCAGTGCATGTTTTCAGTTTAGCTTATTCTGCAGAAGGTGACACTTTCCTGATGGCACTTTTCATCAGGTATTCTTTGAAAAGTGGAAATAAGGAAACACTGCCCTGTGTGTGTGCCTGTGCTGGGCCCACATGGATCCCCTGCCCCTCACAGCCCAGGGTGGTTTCTGGTGGATGCCACGCATGCACTGATCTTGGGACTTAATTTTTGAAGCAAGTATGAAGGAAATGGTGTGAAACAGATGTTTCTTCAAGCTACCTGTTCCCTTTCTCACAACATCTGCTTCAGGATATGTTCCACTGCCTCTGGGAAATTCTCACAGGTCAAGTAGGGAGCCGGGTTAATTTTGTTTTCATCTGCTGGACGGTATTTACCTGTAACAGATTAACACGAAGTTAGTTTACCAAACTCCCTTTTTTCCCCCCTTCCTAAAATCTCTAACCTAAATTTCATGTCTTTCATTTTGAACCCAATACTCCCTGTTCTATCACTACAGTTCCTGATGAAGAGCACCTCTCTGAAGACTCTTCTCAAGAAAAGCAGGATAACTTCCCTTCATTTTCAACATATCAAACTGTGTGGCATGAGCAGCTGCCACCTCAAAGAGATCTTTCCCAGTCCATGGGTCCATCAACAACACAAACAATACCTGTCAATCCCTCCAGGTTCCACTTCCATACAAAGCAAAATTACATTTGTAATTGTTAAGGAATGTCACCAGAGCTCCTGCACAATCAGAGGTTACATTGCTGTGACTGATTTTGGCAAGCCAAGGTGTGACAGTAACAGCTCCCTCTGTTCTGTGATTACTGCTCTGGATTTTTGAGTCAGAGCAAAAATTCACACCTACAAGAGCAGCTGTCCCCATCCATGACTTTGGTCACCCTGCCATCAGCTGGGGTCTGTGCTGTCCTCCAGCCCTGCTGTCACAATGTTCTGCTTGACAGGCCCCACCCCAGCAGGGATGGGGAAGGTGGGGGCTGGCCCCAGAGCTCAGAGCCCCTTCACTTCTGGGCACACAGTGACACCACTGAAGGCACCACTGTCTCCTGAAATCCATTGAGTACTTACCCGTCCTTACCAAAATCCCACGCATGCCTGCCTGCTGGGCACCACCAACATCATCCCTGCAGTCCTGGGACACAACAGGAGGGCAGGGGTTAGTGGGCACAGACACTTCCATAACCTTCTCTGCTTTGCACATCACTTAAAAGCAGTGACACAGAGTCAGATCTTTCAGCTACCCATTGGTCACACTGTCACAGGAGTGGTTTTGTGTGTGTTCTCTGCCTGATCAAATAGTGACTGAAGTAAGAGAGAAAACCCCATGGATTACACACTAAATCCTGTGAACTTTCATGGAATTGTTTAAGTTGGAAAGGTCCTCTAAGACCATTGAGGCCAACCCTTCCCCCAGCACTGTGCAGGCCACCAGTGACCCATGGCCCACACATGCACATAGCTTTTAAACCCCTCCAGGGATGGGGACTCCACCAATGCTCTAGGCAGCCTGTGCCAGTGCTCAAAGTCTTATTTCATGAAGATTTTTCTCTAATATCTCATCTAAACTTCCCCATGCCCAGCCTGAGGCCACTCCCTCTGCTCCTGTCCCTGTTCCCTGGGAGCACAGCCCGACCCCCCCGGCTGTCCCCTCCTGTCAGGAGCTGTGCAGAGCCACAAGGGCCCCCCTGAGCCTCCTTTGCTCCAGGCTCAGCCCCTTCCCAGCTCCCTCAGCTGCTCCTGGGTCCTTCCCCAGCTCTGTTTTCTCTCTAGAAAAGACAGTTCCATGCTCTGGAGCCCCTCTCTGAGGCTGTGCCCACGTACATCTCCGATCATGACGGCCTCCTCGGGGGCACAGCCCGTGCCCCGCAGAGCCTCCAGGAAGAAAGTCTTCTCTGGCTTCCCCACCACAGTGGCTTTGGTGTCTGTTGCATACTCCAGCCCTGTCACAAAAGGTCCAGGTCCCAGACACAGGCCATCCTTCTTCTTGAAATACCTGGCTTTGTGGATCGCTATGAGAGGAGCCCCATCCAAAATCAACCTAAAGAATGAATGAATGAAGAAGAGAGCACAAAAATTATATTAAAGGAAGTATATTTACAACTGAAGGCCTCAAGAGGCTTTCACACAATCCCAGAATGGTTTGGGTTGGAAGGGACTTTAAAGTTGACCTCATTCCACCCCCTGCCATGGGCAGGGACACCTTCCACTGTCCCGGGCTGCTCCAAGCCCCATCCAGCCTGGCCTGGGGCACTGCCAGGGATCCAGGGGCAGCCACAGCTGCTCTGGGCACCCTGGGCCAGGACCTGCCCACCCTCACAGGGAACAATTTCTTACAAATACAGGATGAATAATTTGATCTTTATATTTTAGCACTGAAGGATTTACAGTAAGAAGTTACATTTAAAAAACTTCAAAGCCATTTGAGGCATCCACGTCCCTCTGAATTTCCCTGTTAACCCTGGGAGTTTGAGCAGGCTCAATTCCACACAACCTGCAGCTCATCTTTGGCTCTCCCATTTCTGTTATGTGCCCAGCAGATTTTCCTTACAGCAGACACTGCATCCCCCTGTCCTCCAGCAAAGGGAAGCTGTGTAGGTGCTGCACTACAGGAATGCTCCTGGTGCACCAAGCACAGCAATTATTGCAGTCCTCCCCTCCCAAGTTTCAGTGCAACAAGCACTGAACTGCCTTCTGCACTGCCAAACATCTTCCCTTTGATTTTACACTTTCTCCAGGTAATGCAGGTCATTCCAATCTTTATCACACCAGCGTAAAACATTAGCTGTTACTCTCAGGGCAGAAATGAGGATTCATTTTCCCCTCAACCCCTGATTTGCAAAACAAAACAAAACAAAAAACAAAACAAAAGAAAACAAAAGCCTTTAGGAAAACAAAGTCTTGCTTTGCCCCTGTTGTAGGAGGCTGGCTGAGGTGAGATGGATTCTCCTTGGAGGATGTCTGCAGAGCAGTCTGGAAGCTCTGAGCAGGGCGTAAATGATATTTCATTTCACTTAATTATCACAAAACACTCCTATTGAATCAATGCATTCCAAAGCAAGCTGAAAAAGAAGAGAGCTAGGTTGTGTTTCTGTGAGCAGCCAGACATGGTTCATGATGGGAGGATGCCTCTAGGACACAGAAAAATTTAATTTGACAGCATCACCACAACCACTATGTTCAGCAGTTTGCAAGAGAGATCTCACCTGAGAGAATTCTTTCAAACATGGCATCAAAATCCCGCTTATAAAGGAAGAGAAATTTAGTCTCAGTCATTTCAAGTGGTGCCTGGAGAACGGCCAGACTCTGTGTATCTCGTTTTGGGACTCATGTTGGGTTAGATTTACCTAAGTTAATGTTGGGTGTCAATGGAATAGTTGTCTACCACATAATTAGTCAGCCTGGGCTCCTCACAGCTGGTGCAGAGGAAAAGGCACTCCTAGGGCACAGTTCAACTGTCCTATTTTAAGCACTATTAGGTAAAAAAATGCCCTGAAGTGCCTCTCTTATCCCTCCAGAGCCCAGATCACCAGCACAGACACAGGAACCTGCGCTTAGATATCTGCATTTAATCAGATTCACCTCTGAGTTCTGCAATCCCGATGCAATTCCATTTTCAACGCAAATCCCAAGTGACTTAATTATTGAGCAGTAAAGGGGAAGGAATAGGGCAAGGCTCGACAAGAAGAGAATGTGCCAGTGCCCAGTGTTTCCATCAGATCTAACAGAACTGACACCAGCAAAAGTTTATCCCCCACAGAGAATGGGGGGAAACACCCAGAACAAGTCAGTGAGGTGTTACAGGCCAGACAGAACCCATCCTGGCTTTTTTAAAGTGTCTTATTCCTCAGCCCGAAGCAAACAATGGATATTATTCAACAATTAATATATTTAGGACAGAAATACAAATCAATTGATGTAAGCACTGCGATAGTGAACAGGTTAAGCTCATGCAGTTGTGAAATTAAGAGTCCACTAATGACCCAAAGTAAAATTCCAAAATCAATGCCTTTGGCAAGGCTCACTAACCAGGCAGACAGGGTCAGTTTGGGTCAACATCTGTTGATGGAACACAGAACTGGCAGCAGATGAGGACAGCATTGTCCTCTCACTCCAAGAAACCTCCCTAAGACACTGGTGGGCAGTAACTGATACTCCCTCTTCTAATTTTATGGTTTAAAGACAGGTTAAGGTGTTTGGTGTGAGGGTTTTCACTGGATTTCAAGGTGCAGAACCTAGTAGCCCCCATCCAGTGAGCAAAGATGGGGAAGGGCTCATTCCACACATCACCGGGGCTGTGCTCACCTACAGGCTCACATCCAGAGTCTGAAAGCTGAACAGGCTTTTCAAGTTAAAATATAGTGTGGAGTCAAGCCAGAACCAGTGAGAAGAACACATGGTTCTGCACTCATGGATGTTCACAGATGGAGTGTGGCTCTGACTTACCCCTCAGCCTAGAGGCAAAAAGAGCATTAAAAATAAAACACTCAAGACCAGCTCCACAGCCCACCTGGCCCAACAGGTTGTGCTGGTCGCCCCTGAACAGAAGATCCTTCAGAAGATATTGCTGGATATCCTGCATTAGGCAGGTAAGGAATAATCTGCCCTAAACACTGGATTCCTTGATTCCTTCCCTACAGCACACAGGCTCTGCAGGCTGGGCTTTGAACACAGAATCTGCCTCTCCTCTTGGAGAAGAGGAAACAGCCTCACGCTGTGTCAGGGCAGGCACAGGTTGGACATGAGGAGGAATTTCCCCACAGGAAGGCTGGCCAGGTATTGGAAGGAGATGCCCTGGAGGTGCCCAAGGAAGACCTGGATGTGGCAGTCAATGCTCTGGGTTGGTGACACAGTGGGGATTGGTCACAGATTGGACTCAATGGGATGGGGGTCTTTTCCAGCCCAATTAATTCTGAGAATGCTTTCCCACATCCCTAGTTTTGTGTATTTCCCCTTGATGAATTGCTAACTTTTCCCCTCAGTGACAGCTGTGACTGCACTTCTGCATTATTTAGCCTGAAAGCTGTAAAAATGAGGTCTGGACTGCCTCAAGTTCCTGGTGGAGAACCCAAATCCCACAAAGTTAGTGGCTCCCTCACAAGCTGCATAGTGTGTGATATTCCTACCACTCTTTTATTCCTAGAAAGAGAGCCCAGCAGAAGACAGCCCCCCCTCCAGCCCCTGCCAGGGGCTGCCTTACCGAAAGGCTTTGTTCATCATCTCGTAGTGGAAGTGCTCAGGAGCCAGTCCCACCACCACAGCATTGGGGTTATCCGTGCCAATCCCTAGGAAAGACAGGATTTCATTCACACTTAGCAGCCCACAGTCGGCAAAGTGCATTTAATCACTTTAAGGCAAAACCAAGCATTTTCTGACACAGTTGTAGCACAGAGACTGCTTTTATGTCTTTTACAGATGAAGAAAGCATCTGTGGAAAAGGTGCTGGTCTATCCAGACTGTTCCATCCTCTAGGATCTGGACAGTCTTAACAGCAGCTCTGGGATGATTCTGCTACTGCTCCCACTGAAATGCAGCAGGACAAAAAAATCCCTCTTTTAAATGAATGACGGCTTGCCATATGAGAACCCCTCTCCACATATATTTATGTGCTTTGTAAGACAGTAAAGCAGGAATTCAAGTGAATCCCATCCAGTTTTTCTACTCCCTTTAGCCACAGGAAATTCCACTGACTGTTGTTCCATGCACCAGTCTGATTCTGACAATAAAGACAGTACTGCAACATGGCCCAAAAGTTGTTACCCTAAATAAATTTGGGCTTTTCTGGAAGGTTTTTTTTCAAGGTGGTTTAGTGCCCTCCACTGCAGTCCCACCCCTGGACAGAACCAGCAGTGGAAGCAGAGAAGCACCAGCAGCAGGGTTTCACTAGTGGCATGCTATCAGCTGAGGATTTTGTTCCACCTTCAGACACACCCTCTGCACCTTTAGCAGGACCACCAGAGCTCCTGGCTGGCTCAGGTCTCCTGCTGCATGTCCCTCAGGTGGCTCAGCCAGCAGAAAATCCCCTCAGAGGTGCCACAGTGGGTTTGTGACATCGCCCAGAAGCATCTGAGCCCTTAAACCAGGAAAGGATTCCTTCATCTGCCTGTGCCCGACTTTAACAGAGAGATTAGCCAAGAACGGCTCAATAGCAGCCATTAACTGGAATTTAAAGCACTCTCCACTGTACTTACATGTTCCAAAGGCAGCACTGGGGATATGTGAGCCAAAGCCCTTGCAGAAAAAACAAATCAAACAACCCACTCCAGACCCCAGCAGTACAGATGAGTCACCAACGTGCCCCCAAGTTACCTGTGTCTGTGCTATCTTTTACAAAATTAGCATCAGCTCACGAAAAACTGATGGAAAGATCCCAAAACCATGGAGACTGAGCTGATTTAAATGCTGTCAGTGAAAGAGCTGCTGCCTCTGCTGTTTCTTACCCAGGAAAGCCTTCCTGGAGCACAAATATTGCTGAATATTGCTGGGGGCACATTTCTCTGAATATGCTGTTAGGTAGAACAGATTACCAGGTTTCACTGCTCTCACAGAGGTTTTTCTCCTGAACATTGACAGCCCTGAATTTTTTGACCAGACTATGGCACCAAAATTTAACAGAAAACTCCTAGATCCTGGCAAGATTACAGCCTACTTAAATTACACAGCCAAAATATTTCAGTTTGTAAGGCAAGGGCAAGGCAACCCATCCAAACTTCTGCTTGCCTTGACTTTAAATAAGAAATTTTGAGTGTACAGTATACAGTTTTCAACTCTAAGTATGTTAAAAATGTGGGTATCTTTGCTACTCTTGATATCCAAGTGAGAACACATCATTTTCTGCTCCCTTGATTGCTGAGGGAGGGAAATGGGAGCATCTGACAGCAAAGCAGATTTTAACCAAGTCTTTAGGCATGACAATTTAGAGGACTCAGGCTGATGAACCTTCTGTCACCAGTGAAGGTATCCAAGTACATGGGGTGAAACCTAAATGTTCAATATAAGATCAGCAATAATAGCCTGGAGATTTTGCACTTAATAATAATCTATGAACAGAGAAAAAGCCTGTTGTGTGTGCCTACACACTGTTTTTTCAGCTCTTTATGAGTAACACCTCTGCTGGAAGTCAGGTATTGCACAAATTGACACATCTTTGCTACAAAAAAAATCAGCACTGGTAGGTCCAATAAAGCACCAAAAACTTGGTGATAACTACTACTTCATATTTTACACTGGAAATGAATGGAAAGCACCGAGTTTTACCTGAATTCCTGACTATCTGAAGGCCTTGGCTGCCATTCCCACTGCTCCTCAAGAAGATACAACTTCAGGCTGTTTTGATGTTTGATTTAAAATGAAGAATGGACCTTTATGACCCTGCAGCATTCCACATTTCAGGCTCCACCACGGCTGGTGGTCTGTAGACGATCGAGAGCACAATGCCTCGTTAATTGCTGTTCGTTAATTAGCTGCTTCCTGAGCACCTCACCTGTGAAATCAGGCAGGGCCTTGTCATCCACCAGGAGCAGGGGCCGCACCTGCTGCTGCTCCAGGAGGTTCCTGGCTGCTGTCAGGGAGGTGAAGATCTCGTGCTCGGCGATGTCGAAGCCCAGGCGCGTCAGCCGCTCCAGCAGGTCCCCCTTGCTCTCCTTGGTGGTGTTGGTCACAAACCGCACGGTCAGCGGGGCACTGCGCAGCCTGGGGGGGACACGGGGGCAGACTGGACACAGGCTCCTGCTGTTCCCACACCTCTGCTTCTCTCTGGGGCTAAAAACAGCCCCAAAGGCTGCAGATGTGTCAGTACCCAGGAAATTCTTCTTCTGGAACCCCTGCCCAGGGGGCTCAGACACCTTGGCACAGAGTCCAAGACACCTGTGCCTTTGATCTTAACCCATGACAAAAAATACCAACCTTTATATGAGGATTTACAAGCCATGAAACTTTAAGTAGAATGATAGTGAATTCATCACAGGGTGAAAAATAGATTTTTGGGGTTTTTAGAATGGGGGCTCGGGGTCTCAGAATGGAGGAATTTGGGTGTGCCTTCTCCTTTTCCTTCTTCTTGGCCTCCATCTTCAGGGCGATGTTGGCACTTTTGGATTGGTTTAGAGTAGAAGCTCACTGTCTAACATAGGTGATAGGTATTGGGAAGTTATTGCAAATAGTGCACACATAGTTTATATTATAAAAAGATAACACTGCCCCAAGGACGAGCAGTGTGCCACAACCCGACCTGCCAGACAGACCTCAGCAGGTCGGAGGAAGAATTTTATAGATAAGAAACAATAAACGACCTTGAGAATGAGAAGAGCTCTGACTCCTTCTTCGACTGCTGGGCTGGGAAAAGAGACTTTCTAACGCATCTTGGGGTCACTGTGACCAGCAGAGATTCCGAGACAGATGCAAAGAGCACACGTGTGACTAGTGCCACACAAAAACTTGTGTGATGTGGAACAGACAGCAAGAATTACACCCCACAGACCAAGACAAGTCATCCTCCCCTCCTCTCCCTCCTCTACCACAAAAATTCCTGAGGAAAAATGTGACTGCAGCTCCCTCTTCACAGCAGCAGCCAGCACATCCATGATAACTTATCTGAAAAGCCTTTTTATTCAAACCACACAATAAATATGACAGTCCCGTTTCTTGATCAAAATTAGCAAACAAAATAAACTTGATGCTGAATTAATATATGAACTCCACTGCTGGGTGAATTTCCCAGCAGCTGTGGCTCGTTCAGGAGGCTCCAGGAGCCTGTGTTACCTTGGTGGTGGTTTTATGTCAGCTTCTGCAGCCATTTCCCCCTTTCCTGAGGAACGCCAGTATCACATAAAACCACATTATTGCCCTGTGCTGACAGTAAATGCTACCAAACAATCAAATAATTTTAAGTGACAGTTTCAACAGCATTCCCTTTAATTATTCCCCCACCATCACTTTCTCTGTTGCTATAGGAACAAACACAGGCATCAGGACTGTGTGGAGAACATCAGAATAAAGTTGGAGACTTGCTTTCACCTGCCACTTCCTTCTATCTCTTGTTTTACACTGACCATTCACATGTATGAGCTGATGAAAGAGTCCCCTGGTTGATCATAAAATAAAAAATATTATGATTTTTCCCTCTGGACCTCAATAGGCCACTGTGAATGTAGTAACCCTAAAATAGGCACCTCTCCATTTGTTCCCTAAGCAAGCTGCATGCCATTCCTTCCAGCTTCTCTTTGGGAAGGAGAGGGATGTGGACTGGCAGAAAAGAGAGTGGTATAATAATTTTTTCCAAACCTCTGAGCCAAAAGACCTGGCTGTTTTCTCTGCCACCTGCCCTCCATACCTGTGACAGCACACATATATTATATGGAATTTCAGGAACATTTACTCTTATTTCTCCCTGCAGCAGGAAACAGTGTAGTGAGTGAAAGGGCAATGAAGGAGTACCCAGTGTTTCAGCAGTTTTTACTTCCTTGCAGTTTTACATCTTAAGGACATAATAACTTGCACACCATTACCTGTGGGAAATGCAGCTTTTTCATCCCTCTGTGAACTTTTCCTCTGAGCTACAGTCCAGCTCTACAAAACCCTTAGCAGCCCATTCAGTTCCAGTAGAGAGTCCAGCTCTCCTCCTATAGCCTGATTAATCCTTACCCCAGAATCCTAAAGCGTCCCCCTTCATTCACCACAATATCACTTATCACTCTGGGATTTTTCCTCATCCATTGCAAGATGTCTTCTCCAGAAAAACATCACAAATATTCCTGGGATTGTGTGTCCTATTTCACCACTGACCTGGCTGGAATAAATCACTTTGCTGTGCCTCAGTGTCTTTAGGCACCCTTTAACCAAAAGAGAAAGAGTTAATTTGACTGCCCTGTTTATTAATGTGTTAAAATTCCTACAAAAGTAAAAAGAAATGAGGTTACCTACCTAGCAGAAAGAAACTTTAAAAACAGTAATAACCAAGAAAAGCCTTGTCTGAATGAAATTAAAACGCTGCAGAGGTTGCCTTGCTCCCTAGACCAAGCTTTTCTGTTATCCCACTTTATCTCAGCACAGATCTAAAAGATTTGACAATCAGAGCCCTGAGGAACAGCTCAGCTGAACTGATTTTGGGGTAATTCACCAGAACTCAACTTCAGCTGTGGCTGTCTCACCTGTGAATCAGTGGAGACACCCTGAATATTGGGGGTTTTATGTCTAGAAAAGGCTCAGAAAACACAGGAAGAGCCACTGAGGAAAGCAGCAGGGGCTCAGGTGACACCAGTATCTCTGTGCAGCCTTTGCCGAGCTCTCCTGGCACAAACACAGCGCGAAGGATTCGGCCGCATGCTCACCCCACTCACCCACCCCTTTGTGCAAACAGCATTGACACAACCTCCCAGAGCAAACCCAGAAGAGAGGGGAAACTTGCCTTTTGAGGGCCTCCTGGGCGCCGGGCACAGCTGTGTCCTCGATGTGGAGGGTGCCATTGAGATCCACCAGCACGGCCTTCAGCGCACGCCGTGCCGCCATCGCGCCCGGGGACAGGCCAAGGCACCTGGGACTGCTGGGGAGTTAAACAAAACCCACATAACTGATATGGAGTGGGGTGTTTTTCCTCACAAAGACTCTGTGGAAATCGGGTGCTGTTTGTTCTTTAAGTGCATCAAAATAAAATAAAGTTGTCTGAAGGACTCAAGGGTTCTGGGGAGAGAGAGGGCCATTAGGCCTGGGATTGCTGGCGCAAGGCCTCAGCACGTCCTGCCGACACCAACAGTGAAAATAAAGACACAGTGCTCTAAAGCTGCGTCTCTAAAGCTGCATTTTGGCTGTAAAGCTCAAAATGCTCAGCCAAAGTGGAAATTGTTGATTTTGTTTTTTGTAAGAGTGATGCAGCCCACACCGCAGCCACTCTGAGGCAGCTCAGTCAGGATTTTTTCAGATTTTTAGCCAGGAAGCTCTCAGGGCTCAGGCAAATCCAGAACCACAAAGGGTCACTCCACACTCTTGCAAAAGGGGCAGTTTTTCTGGTTCCACGTATTCAGCCCAAAATAAAAGCCAGGATTTGAAGGGTAAAGGCACCAGGTGAACAGAGAGGTGATGTTTGAGTCCCTTGGTTAAAGATCTGTCTCCAGAAACAAACATTTCCCACTCATTTGGGCTGCGAGCGCTGCATTTTACTCTATGAACAAGTCTGAGGAGCTGTTTCTCAGAAAACATCCTAGACAGCAAGATTTTCTCCTCTTCATTACACAAGAAAAGGCCAAGAGAGTTGGGATTACAGAAGAAAAGCTTTGGGGTAATCTGAATTTGGCTTCTCAGTACCTAAGGGACAATTTCCAAGTGATGGAAGGACAGCACCCAGGCAATGGCTCCCACTGCCAGAGGGCAGGGACAGATTTTGGCAGATTGGGAATTAGGAATTGCTGGCTGGGAGGGTGGGCAGGCCCTGGCCCAGGGTGCCCAGAGCAGCTGTGGCTGCCCCTGGATCCCTGGCAGTGCCCCAGGCCAGGCTGGATGGGGCTTGGAGCAGCCTGGGATAGTGGAAGGTGTCCCTGCCATGGCAGGGGGCGGGATGGGATAAGCTTTGAGGTCCCTTTCTACCAAACCATTCTGGGATCTGCCAACCCTATGAGTGACCAGAATTTTGTGCTCAGCTAGTTTGGTTACATAGAGCATGTAGCATGTCTGTACTTTTAAAAAAGCACACAAAGTAGTCAACACTATGACTGGAACCTGTCCTAATAGATTTCTGTCAGTTTTATCTTTGCAGACATTTTTATAAATGGTCATGTGGGCCTGGGGTCGCAGGTACGTGGCGTGCACACACACACACACAACAGGAAACTTTGATGTTCCACTACCGTTATTCCTGCTGGTTCTCTGCAATAAGAAAATAAATAAAAATGCTTCTCTTACTGTTAAAGCCAAAGTTAAATGCTAAAGACACACAGCTTAAAACAGAATTCCTTAAGAAGCTTCATCAATTTCAATGGAAATTGCTGCTATCATTATTATTATCATCACTATTATTACTACTGTTACTGTTTTTATTTTACTGTTACTATTTTATTTTTACTCTACATTTCCATCGGTTCTGCTGTTCACAGTCCATTTATTTGGGAAATATGGAAGTTATCAGCAGAGTCATTTTCAGCACACCCTGATTTTAAGGAAAAAGCTCATGGACTGCCAAGAAGTCCTAAAAAGCCTCCAGAACCTCAGTTTTCCTAATCACATCCCAGGGAAAACTCACCTTGTCAGGACAAAGGGACACCCCAGCCCCGGTCTCTGGGACAAGGACACGAGGAACACAAGACACCACCTAAGGGAAAGAGGGATATATTCTATAGAGATATATGTGATATATTCTATAGAGATATATGTGGTTATATATGCCCCTGGGTGGAAGGATGGGGATGCCAGAGGTGCGCACTCCAGTCTCCCAAAACCCCCGTCTCTCGGGGATGGTACCGCCCCTTCCCGCTAGCTCACAACAGACACACAGGCTGGCCCATTCCCTACCGGGGGAGTCCCGACCGCGGCGGGCTCCCCTTTCCCTGACGCCGATGGTTCCGCCCGCCCGTTCGCGGCCGAAGGCGGCGGACGTGCCCATGCGAAGGAAAGGGGGGAGCAGCCAGCGCGGCTCCCCCGGCACTGACCTGTTCCCGCCGCCGCCGCCGCCGCGCTCTGCTCGCCGCCCGCGGGGTCCTGGCGGAGCCGCGCCCGCCCAGCCCCGCGCCGGGCCCGCCCGCCGCCAGCGCGGCAAATAACAAACAGATTGTAACGATTATTGCCATAAATAAATACCGACCTCAGCCCGCAGCGAGCCTGCCGCCGGTCAGCGTCCGGCAGCCGCGACAGGCAGCGCGGGGGGCAGCCCGCAGGGCCCTGAGGGCGCACCGTGACATGGGCATGGTTAAAAATTATATAAATTACACCCGTTCTATGCATTGTATCCCTATTGTTATACCTGTTACAGCCTCTTTATCCTATGTATGTAATATGTAATCATACCTCATGTGGCTATGATCATAAATCATGTAAATTATATCCCTTATATCCTATATGGACATGTTTGTATCCGTAGCCATGCACTATGGATATCCATAAACTATTTTTTTAATCTCTATATGTTTTTTGCTCTCTATATTATGGATATATTATGCCCTGTATGGATATCATACATAATAATGTATTCATATATCGATATTGTTATATTTATACATATATATACACACGTTATAAAAATGTTATCATATCCATACATGGATATATTATACCCATAATATCTCCACGGTAACTAGTATATATATTTTTATATATATATATATATATATATATATATATATATATATATATATATATATATAAATACATACACACATATATATATATTGGATACTTGGAAGAAATTATTCCCATTATATATCTACAATGTAATGTTTTAAATTAAATCCATAATATGTCCATAGTGATAATGTAATATATATTATTATATCATAATCCACTTATATCTATAATGAATATGTTTTTATACCTATATTTATAATTCCACATTTATATCAGTTTATATATTTTGTAACATGAATTTTAACCTACAAACGCATTAATTTTATATATAGTTTTACCAACTATTACTAGGATGCATAGACACGTAATAACTTTATGTTGCATGTTCCTTGTTTTTTGCAGTTTCAGCTGCAGCACTGTTCCAGAGCTGCTGGAAGCCACGCGAGGGGACAGCAGCAGTGTGGTTATCCCCTGGCTGTCCCTGCACTCCCTGCTCATTCCCTGCACACCTGATCCTCAGATGCTGCCCCACTTTGAATCCTGACTTTTCACCTGTCAGGTGAAGCTCGTCCCAGTTTTGCCTCCAGCGTGGGATTTCCGCTGCTCCTTCTCCCTGCCTGTGTGCCTGCAGCGCCTCTGGAAGCACAGCAAGGAGGAGAACATCACTTTTCACCCGTGTTATTTTAAAGCTGCTGCTGCAGTCTTTAGTGCTGGCCTTTATTTCAGTAAGAATAAATTAAGTCTGGATGCAGAAATGGGGTTACGCCGCTTTTCTTTCCAAAAAAATTTCACAGGAATACAAAACGTTCCACACACACATTGCCCCGTTTCCACCAAAGACAGACCTGTGAGAACAGCTCAGCCTCGAGGCTGTACCCTCGTCACCTCTGACTGACACAAAGATCATCACAGAGAAATGTGATGATTCTTCTAACAGATCCACAGGTTTTAACATACAGGGATCCTGAAGATCCTGTTCTGCCTCAGGACAGCATTGCCACGTCTCATTGGGTTTGCTACATAAATCAAGATACAGCTCCACAGCAGAGATGGTATTGCCACATGCCACAGGGATGAGGAAAAAGTTACACATTTCTTAAATGAGCAGTAACTGGTATTTGGAACAGAATGGAGCAGAGTTTTGAGATATCCCCACTGTATACAGAGAGAGAGAGAGAGAGAGAGAGAGAGAGTTGGGAAAGAGAGTGCTTAACTTGGAAATTCAGGATTTATTTACAAAAATCACAAGAAAAAAGGAAACAACATAAACCTCTCCTCCTGGATGTACTTTACTCTGCAAAAACCTGTGATTGAAGATCACATTAAATGCATTTACATGTTTTACAGATTCTTCTTCATACACAACAGCATATGCTTTAGTCATCAAGACATTGGGAGAAAAGATGATTGGCTAAGCTGCTTTAAAATAATGAAAACTGCTAGGTTTCCCTTGGCCTCCCCTCTTTAATTTAAAGTCAAGCACTTTAGCAGAAGCACAGATGAAGGATTCTAACTTCTCTATAAAGATACATGAGAATCACCTTTTCAGACCTAACTCAGCAGTCTTAATTGAGACAAGACCAGTAGGAAAGCAGTTAGGAGCATTCTCTTCCACAGAACTGCAAAGTCACACACACAGGTGCACTTTCAAAGCTGTTAATTTAACAAATCATGATGATGATGATGATGATGATGGAGGGCAGGGGAAGGAGCAGTAACAGAAGAGGCTGCAGATTCAGGGTTTTCCCAAAGAAATACGTTTGCAAAGCACAGGGTATTCACCTCCCATGGTATTCCCCTCCCATGTTTCCCAGGAAGCTCAGAATACAAACGGTTCCCCACTTTGACCACAGTGATCACCACGCAGAGTTTAATACATATTTTAAAAAGTATAATAACAATTCTTGACAGAAAAGTAACAAATACTAATCACTAATATCCCCAAAGTTAACACAGAGTTACTCAGCTTTAGGTACAGCTTTTTTTTTTTCTTAATTTTTAATTTTTTTTTCTTTGAATTTTGCACTGCAATTGCACCCATTTTCTACTGACTTTACCATCAGTATGAAATACTGATTTGAAGACAAAAATCCCCAATCAAAGCAGAAAAATCCAGCTTTCAATGCTAACCTGAATCAGGACTTTACCCAGCTGATTTTATCTCCCTCCATATCACAGCTGGACTTGAAACCTTTATAACAAGTATTCTTTATGGCATGCTTTCATGTTCTCTTAAACAGTTCCATGGTAGTAATTGAAATGGAAACAAACACATTGTTGTTTTTCTCAATTTAAAAACAAATTGGAGAGCGTACTGAAGGAAATTCATCCCTGAGTAACAAAGCATTTAAAAGCTGCATCCCATTGCCAGTCACTGCAACATCCTATGACATTTACTCTAATAATTAATCAACACTATGAACAGGCAGCAACAGAACTGGTCACAGTCCAATGTGTTTGCAGCATTGTTGCATTGATCCCGTGATCCTGCTTAATGAAACTGCAAGGGAACATTAGGAAATGGGATAAATAGAAATAGTGTCTTTTATTATTTTAAGTTGAATGTCAGATTGACAGCTAAACCGTGCTGGATCCCAGGGAACTCAGAGCAGTGGTGGTCAGCAACTGGCTTCTTTGGATGTCCAAAGGGTTTCCACGGGGTGTCTTCAGCCAAACAGCAGGAGGAGAATGATTGTGATGGAGTTCAGGGCTATTAGTGGCACTAAAGAGGGAGAAAAACGGGAAATTAATAGTGAAAATTTTGCTTTCCACATCACAAAATGACAGAGCTTCACATAACGTTGAGAGAAGGAGCAGAACCAGTCAAAATTTTAGAAATACATTTCATTTTCCTATGTAAAGTAGGAGCCAGTGGAAGGAGTCGGGCTCAAGGACATTAGTAGAAAGCAACAGCAGAAGTATTTTTTCCACAGCATGTTTTAACTTTAACCCAGAGCCTTTAGTTCTGTTTTAACTTCAACACAAGTAACTCTTTCTCCAAATGTAAGTAAACAATCTAAAATTCAGCTTATGTCCTTGGCTTTGCTGTGCTTTAGAATAAATGTTTTGGGTTTTACTCAGTGATAGGCAAGACAGGTTAAGATTTGTTACTCCCTCTCTACCATCATCTACAAAATGAATTTTTGGTGTCCTTCGTAATAAAGAACTATCAGTAACTTGCAAATTGAGTCTATTTTTCTCCCCATCTTCTGAGGCATGTAAGCCTGGCTTGCCTTTCAGAAACCCCAGAATTACATTTCCCTCACAGGTACTTGCCATAAAGTTGGATTTAGACAAAGTGATTGACACTAATTGCACACTTTGGTTGATCACCAAACTTCCTCCCAGCTGCCAAACCCCAAGGAGAGGCAAAAGCTCAGCCGGAGAAACACAAGCCAGAGCCAGGGAGTGTTTTTCCATTTTTACCAGAATTAGGGCACTTTAGGTGAGGCCCGCACCCTCTCACAGAGAGTCCAGGCCCGGATGAAGTATAGATTAGTGCAGAAACAAGACATTACAGATTGTAATAATAATCATCATAATCATAATGATAATAGTAAATATTGTGCCCTTACCTCTCATAACGGTTCGTATTGATCGAATGAGGTTTGTCAGCTGTGCTTTAATTCCTGGTTCCTCTCCAAATCCTCCAATCCCTTGATCGCTTCCCCAGCCAACTGGGTCACATAAAAACAGACACACACTTTAGGAAAAAAACCCCAAAACCACACAACAAATGCTACAATTTTAGCAAGCAATCTATCCTGAGTGTAGTTTATACTAACACAGATAGACAGCCCAATTAGCCTCATTTCACAAGCATATTTTTATACAGTAAGCTGAAACTGTTAAACCTCACATTAAGCGATGGTAAATCCATATTTCTGTAAAGAAAACCCTCACCTTTTTAATACACCACTGTTCCCTGCATGCCCAGACTAACAGGTGAGTTCATCTGGGCTTAAAAAATAAAACAGCTGTCAAAATAAACCCTAAATCTGTTCACAGTGATGCTTCAGCACTGAAAATGGGGCCAAACGAGAGAACGGCCAGCACAAATTCCAAAATCAGACTGATGATTTTTGCAACTGCTGTAAAAAAAAAAAAAGCTAGAACTTTTGAGGAAAAAAATTGGGAATTTTTCTGAGTGTAGCAGAAGTCCTGAAGTTTTACGATGCCCAGACACAGCATGATGGGACCAGGGATGTGTCCAGGGATTTTTAAAACCTGCTGGCTGCAGCCCTTACCATTTTGGGAAGGAGCAGAGCAAGGAGCAGCTCTCAGTACACCAAGCTCCACTGCCCAAGCTGTGCATTTCTTTCCCCAAAGGCCACTTTTAAGTGATTTTTGTTCTCCCTTTCACGCCTCCCTGGCACCAAATTGAGGGTGGTGGGCGAGTCCTCTTCCTGACCAGCCTTGTCAGCTGCTGCTTTCCACTGGGATGAGCCTGGAACTGTATTCCCAAGTCCCACGAGGCTGACAGGTGGCTTCACCCATCCCTCTAGTCCCCACATCTCCCTTTTTTAACTCCAGCTGCTCGTCAGGAGAGCCAAAGAAAAGGCCAAACCCAAACTTTCCCTTGAAACAAATCCAGCAGGGGAAAGGGATGCCCTGCTGCACTCCTGCCAACAATCCTGGCTCATCCTGACGTGGAGAAGTCAGGGTTCTCCACACGAATGAACTCGGAAACCGTGGATCCTTGGCCAGTTTTTTTTTTTCCACGGCTCTGCAGATCCTTGTCGGTGGATTTTCTCTCTTTTGCAGGGCTTTGGCTTCTTTTGAAGGGCAAGGATGCCCAGCCCTGGGAATCCCACGGACAGAGAGTCGCCATCTCATCAAGAACCAGGCACGGCAAGAAAAAGAAAACCTTTGTACGACACCAACCACTCCGAGGCGCGGCACGAAGGGGCCCGAAACAGTTAAAAATGAACAGGAAAAAAGGACAATTATAGGGGAAAAAAAAAAAAAAAAAGAGAGACAAAGGTACGACGAAAGCGGCTGGGAATTCATCCCCAAAGCCCAAACCCACCCCGATTCCCAAAGCCCTCCCCCGTGCGCTGCTGCTCCCACCGGCAGGGAGCGGCGGCGGGGCCGCGGCCACCGCGTCCACCTCCCCAGGCCGGGCGGCCCTCCCGGCTCACCGTGGCGGAGGAAGCGCTCCTCGTGCAGCACGGCCACGGCATTGACGATGAGGAGCGAGGCCTGCAGCAGCGAGTAGAGCGTGAACGCCATGGCCCGGCGGGGCGGCCCCGGGAGCGGCACCAGCAGCAGAAGCGGGAGCGGCGCCCGAGAGAGACGTGGCGGGGCTGGGGGCGGGGCCTCGCTCACGGCCGGGAGGGGCGGAGCCTGAGGGCGGGGCCTCACTCAAAGGCTGGGGCGGGGCGTGGCCTCTCCGCCGCTGCCGCGCGTTTGGGGCGCAGGGAGGGGGCGTGGCTTTATGGGGCGGGACAAATATGGGGCGCGGCTGGATGAGCCCTGCCCAATGGGGCGTGGTGTGGTTTGTGGAGGCGTGGCCTCCCGGCCGCGCCGTGCCCGCCCTACGGGGCGTGGTCTGGAGGGGGCGTGGCCTCAGTTTGCCGGTAGCCGCGTTCGAGTCCGGGCTCGCCCGCGAATCCCTCGGGACCCCGAACCCCTCGGAGCCCCTCGGGTCCGGCCGAACCCGCGGACCTCGCAGAGCCCCGTGGATCCCTCGGCGCCCCGAGGATTCCTTGGAGCCTCCTGAGTCCGCTGGATCTATGGATCCCTCTGGTCAATGGATCACCTGGATGCCTGTGGATCCCTCGAGTCCGTGGATCTCTCGGAACCCCGTGAGTCCCATGGAGCCCCTTGGGTCCATTGGATCCGTGGATCCCTCGCGCCAATGGATCCTTTGGAGCCCCGTGGAGCCCTCGAGTCCGTGGACCCCTCAGAACCCTGCGGGTCCCTCGGAGCTCCTTGGGTCTGTCGGGACCGTGGATCCCTCGGGTTCATGGATGCCTCGGAGCCCTGTGGTTCCATCAGAACCCCTTGGGTCCGTTGGATCCGTGAATGCCTTCAGTCCATGGATCCCTTGGAACCCCGTGGATCCCTCGGGTCCATTGGTCGTTCAGAGACCTCTGGATCCCTTGGGTCCATTGATCTGTCAGAGCCTCTTGGGTTCATTGGGTCCATGGATCCCTCGTGTCCATGGAGCCCGTGGAGCCCTGTGGATCCCTCGTGGCCATGGGTCCCTTGCCTCCACATGGGTTCCTCGGAGCTCCTTGGGTCCATCGGATCCGTGGATGCCCCGGGTCCATGGATCCCTCGGAGCCCCGTGGTTTTCTCAGGTCGGCGGGTCCTTCGGAGCGCCGTGGATCTCCCAGGTCCGTGGATCTCTCGGAGCCCCATGGACCTCACAGCGCAGGCTGTGACGTGGGAAGCTCCGCTCGCCGTGCAGCAAGTGCCCTTTGGATTGGAGCGGGAGTAAGGCTCATCCTCCTCCTCCTCTGTCGGTGACGTGGTAATGTGGTGTCTGCTGGCAGCAGGGAGACACTGCCCAGCGTGGGGCAGCCCTGTGGCCATCCCTCATCAGCAACCCAACACAAGTAGAAATTAATAAAAAAACATAAACACTGCACATGAAAAAATACTTGAGTTTATACTTATATTTATCCTTATGGACAGCAGGGTTTTTCTGTGTGTTTTCTCAGCACGTTGGTTTTCCTCCTGTCCTGACTGAGGTTTCTTGCAGGAAGTCAGCCCAGATCCCAGATGCTATTTATCCAGCACATAATCCAAAGCACACTCCAAAAGAAAACAATTACCTTTTATAGCGGATTGATCACTGCTTCTCCAGTCAAATTACAAAATAACCACAACTGGAGCTCAGGGATACTGTATCCCCTGTTATAACTGCTGTAGTTACACGCTTATCCCTGTACTGTAGGTACACAGTTATCCCAGTGTAGTTATTGATGCACAAATAGACATTTTTTCCCCTTTGCCTCTTTCAGTCCCATTGGCTGAAGGGGGTGATTTGCATAACCCAGCTGATTTTATTTCCCCGTAATCTCACAGTACACAAGCCCCTTAACTCGGGTGGTTGGTGCTTTTATGACTCAATCAGGGCGCAGTGATTTGCACGATGCCTTTGTGGTGGTGGTTATTGGAGCCCTCTGCTGCAATGGAGGCAACAGCTTTGTGCTCAGTGTGGTGGGGTGCAGAGACCCTATCTCGATTCTCTGCCCTGCCACAGACTTCTGACACAGCCTGGACAAATTATTCACCAGCTGTCAATATTGCATCCCCATGCTGTGTGAGAAGATCAGCAGCAAGTGATGACCTGATACTTCAATTAATCAATTGTCATGAGTATGTAATCAATAGATGCTCAGACACCACGTGAATCAGCTGAGAAGAAACCCACACCTCAGCTTCTTCTTGTGTTCGTCTTTCCTTCCCAAAACACCCACTCTGGTACAGTCAGTGTCACAATATTGTGCATCTTAATAGTCACTACTATTAAATAACATCACGTTTTAATACTGGAATAAAGCACCCCGCCACCAGAACCACAATTTACAATTTACTCCCAAAATTACTGCTATTGTACAATTGAGATAGAGAATCAAGGATGTTCATCAGAGTTCTGTCATCTGGTCAAAAGTATCATTTCAGCCTCAAAAAGGAATATAGTCTCAATTCAGGGTAATGACTAGAACATCTCTTGCAGTTGCAGTGAGCTCAATATTTTTGAAGCCTGTACTGAAGTGTTTACTTACATGAAAACTCATTGTTTTTCCCAGATGCTTTGGTTCTGAAAACTCTCTTGTGTATGATTAACTTCATGAGCCAGCGGTTAGAGGGAACACTTGAGTGTAGTGGCACATGTGAGCACACACTTGCAGGCTCAGGAACTCCAACACAGCTCCTCTATTTCTCATCTAGGTTTTAAAATTTGCTATAACTGCAAAACTCCTAAAACCCACCATTTTAACATTTTGAAATGGAGCCATTTCTAATTGCCCGGTTCCCACTCCCCCTTTCCGCCCCAAATTTGCAGGGCTTTATAATTCAAATAACCTTTTTCTATCTGTAAATAACAAAACAAAAAATAAAAATTCTTTTCTTGAATGATTATTTCAAACTCCATACAGGCAGGGAAAGTCAATATTGGCCTGAAAAATTTAATCCCAAAGGTCACTACAAATTTTTAAGAAGTTCTGAGTGGTGACGTGTGATGGTCTCACAAACAGGGCTGTCTTTTGTCCTCAGACATAACTTAGGGTATTCTGGCAGTGATTCTATAATTAAATACAGATGAATATGGGGCTCACTAACATAGGTATCTTATAATCACCATGATCAAGTAGCATTTCCTGGGCTACCTCCTTACGGTACACAAGCTATAAATAAATAAATGCTAACCTCAGTGAAGAGCTAATGCTTAGAGTTATGGCCCTGAAAAAAAAACCCCGAGGTTTTTGCAATAAGTACACAAGTTATGGCTTAGTATTTTTACCCATAATTAAGATGTATTTCAAAAGAGCAGCTGCCATCAAGCTGACATAAACTTGACATGATTTTCCCCTTAATGAAATCCATCATGGCAACTTAGCAACCACAGGAGTCTTATCTCTGAATCATGTTACGTGGTTGAAGGGAAAACCAGATAAATTTGCTTGCATTAGAAGGAAAGGGGCTTTTTTTTTTGTTTCATTAAGGTGTCGTGTTTCAGTACAGTAAATTCCCCTGGTGTCATCTGCAGGGTCCATTCAATCACCATAAAGGAGAGTTTTAAACCACCTTACAGATGTCAAAGGATTAAACTTCAGGCTGGTGAAGTATTGTGAAGGCACTGGTGTTTTTCACTCTCAGTTTCTCATTCAATATCTTCAGGCAGAGCACATCTGCCCCGGTCTCACTGTCCCCTACACTTAACGAGAACCCAGCTTGTTGCATGGGAGATTTTGGGGTTAACTGAGTTTTTAATCCTGATGAGAAAATACCAGGACAAAGGAAAACCTGTTATGATTTCAGGTCATATACCCTTCGCCTCACTTGCCACCATCTTCTGACTTTATTTTCTGAACTGGCTTTAACCATTTCCTCCTTTGGGCACTGTGCACACCCAGATACACACACATCAGTGAGAAAATTTTGGGGGCCCAGAAAAGTCTGGAAATTGGGCCCAGTGATCCCAAGAACTGAAAAAATGCATTTTGTTGGTGGCTGGTTTTTTACCGACTCCTACCATGATTAACTTCATTAACTGAAATACTTTGCGTAGGTGAAAAAAATTAGGTTCTGTGTCTCAGCCAGGTACTATAAATAAATCCAATAGCTAAATTTCACAGTTAGACTAAAGCCTTTGTCATCCCTCACTCATCACACCTATAGCACTGTCGAAGGGCTGTAAAGTTAATGGTGCATCCGACTGATGCAACACGTCCCTGGTAAGCACAAATTGAGTGACTGGTTTAATATCCAGATGGGTTTTTTTTTTAAAACCACCAAAGCTGGGATTGCAGTAAGATTTTGTACATGTGGGAGAATGTGTGTGTGGTGCTCACCTGTCAGCAGCTGTGCACAGAAAAGATCCTTTCTTTATCCGTGACTCATGGGTCACCTCTGCCCTTGCTTGTTTGAGAACAGCTATCCCTCCAAAAACACAGCCTGACAGCCTTCCTGGGATTTGAGAGGACATTAATAGGGCTTCATGCACAAAAGGACTGCCTGGGGATTGAGGAACAAGATGGAAAACCATACACAACTCTGGATTTACACCTAAATTTATCGATGCTGTTTCCCTAAGTTACCTGACTCCGTAACCATAACAGCCTTTAAGTGTCATTTGTTGCCTGGTTCTCTCTCTCTCACAGACACAGAAACAGACACACACACACACACACACACACATGCTGTTCCTTATCTTGCCACCACCAAGAGTACAGAATGGCCATAAAATCAGGGAATGGTTTGAGCTGGAGGGGAGCTTAAAGATCATCTCTGTGGCACGACATCGTTTCATTATTATTGGCACTGTTTGTCTTGCTTTTGCACTGGAATACACCAGTCCAGATCCAAATCCTGTCATGCTCGGTGCCATGCAGATATTTTTCAGAGGCAGGCATAGGGATTTTCCAATCCATGTCTGAGATGGAAGGCAGTGGATATCTAAAGCAGGCCAACGTGGGGAGCGGGGCAGCAAGGAAACAAATGGATTTTTTTCAGGGAATTACAAGTCTCTGCTTAGCCCTGCCTCACTGCTGACAGACGGGCAGGATTTTCAGGCATGGAGGCAGCAGAGAGTCTTAGGGAGGGATTTAGAGGATGGGGAAACAGCTCCATGAATTTTGAAAGGTGGGGGATTTAGTCTCTGTGCAGTGAGCAGCATGAAGAAAAGGCAGGGGGATTAAAGAAAGCGAAGAGCAGGGTGTCTGAGGCTGCTGCTGCAGCAGAGGACAGGCAGGAGCAGCTCACTACATAGAAAGAGGGAGGGAGACCCAGGGGCCACAAACTCCTGCAGGCACGGAGTTGGTGTTTGCCACCAGGGGCCTGCACGGGTTTGTTTTCCTGTTGGACCAGGGATAAAGGTGCCACTGGAAACATTCTGAGTGGCACTACAGCCAACATCAAAGGACCAGGGATGGCTGCAGCTTTGGAATTGGGCCTGGCTTCCACCTCAGCTAACATAAAAGTCACTCAATGAGCCCTTCTGGGGACAAGCACGAGGAGCCACAGTGGTGGCTGAAGTCTGATCCCATTTGTGGCACAGATTTTCCCTCAGGGTTATGAAATGTGGATTTGGTGAGGCAGCCCCACCTGCCTGTGCCTGTCCCAAGTCCCTCTTTTGAGAGGTGTCATGTAGAGGAGGTGACACGAGGATTACGGTGTCCTAGTGTGTCCCAGTGGGGCCAGGCCTTCCACCAGCAGCTTCCCCAGGGGACGGTGGCCCCATCCAAGCCTGGAGAAGGAGGAATCTCACAGGCTGCAGCCCAGGGGCTCCCAAAGGCAGCTAGCAAAGGGCATGAAGCTGGAACAGGCTGGCCAGATCCAGGGATCACACTGATCCCCCTTGGAGCCAGATCCCAGCCCAGCCTGATCCCTGGAGCCACCCCCTGAGCGAGGAGGACAGCCAGGCGAGCTGGTGTCACACCAGACGTCATCAGTGCCCCAAAAGCACTCAGCTTAGAGATGAATAGATGGTCTCTCTCTCCAGGCTGTAAAAGTGGGTGGGTGAAAAACCAAATCACAGCCCTGAGGCTCTGGAGGCTGCATCCTGTCCAATAATGCCAGCGTTAGCAGGCTGGAGTCATGCAGATAATAGGAAGCCATGTGTACACAAGGTTAGGTCTCAGCATAAGGCCTGGGATTCTGAGTGAGTCAGAGGCACTGGGAAATCTTTGTAAAAATAACCAGAATTCCCCCTCCTGTGTTATTTCCCCATGACTCACCCCGCAGAAAAGAGGCAATATGAAAAAGACGTAAATTTCTGCAGTAAATTTTTAACACAACAGCGTCACAGAGAAAAGGTACGTGTGTCTGTGAATTTTCTCCACTTCCATGAAAAAACTCAATTTTCCTGCATTTTCTAATACTTTTGTGGTATGAGTTCACAGTCCAGCACTTTGGTGGAGAAAATGGAGTGCAGCATGTCAGTCCATCCTCTCAGCTAGCACACATCCCCTGAGTCCTTTATCCCCTTTTCTCTCCAGAAGGAAGCTGCAAATGGAAGAAGCTGCGGGCTGTCATTGTTCTGGTGCTGAATTGGGGGATGCTGTCAAAGGAGGAGCATCAAAAATGGGAATTGTCTCTTCAGAGATGGCAGACTGTGGCTGGGCACGCATTTTGCTTGTAAGAAGTGTAATTTATGCACATTGGGCCAGTCAAATCCACTGTTGAAATCCTGTCAGAGCTGCAGTTTGCCACTGTAACTTTTTCCACCACCACAGATGTTCTGAGGTCTTTGGAGGAGTAATTCGATGTGCAACGCCTGGCACAACAGAAATGGAGGAAATACAAATAACTGGGTGTCCGATCAGCATGAGGAGCTGTTGGTATCTTGAAGCCAAGTCAGTTAGTAACAGAATGTAATTGATGGCAGCACAGAACTGATAGCTGGGGCAGAGCTGATTTAATTAATCATGGAGGTGACATATTCCTTTTTTCCTTAATCTCCTGCCCTTTATAAAACCACATCCTATGACCTCGTCACCCTGCTTCATTTGGCTAGATGCATTCAAACTAAAACCGAACAAATTTTTTTGCTCAAAGAGACTCCTCAAAACATATGATTTACCCTCTCTTTATAGAAATAGATGCCACTAGGAAATTGCCTCTTTTAGTGAGTTCAGGTGATTGAAAACAATGAGAATTTTGGCATTAGTGAGGAATCAGAGGTTTGGGTGTCTTGATTCTCCTCTATAAAATTTAAATGCATATCCATAAAATTACACCTATATATGTATAAATCTATATATCTATACATGGAGGTATGCAGATACAGATATAGGTATGGATATAGATAAAGGTATAGATATAGATACAGATATAGATATAGACATATATATACACACACATAGGTATAGATATATAGACATACATATATATACACACATAGGTATAGATATAGATACAGATATATAGAGATATATTTATATATACACACACATAGGAATAGATATAGATACAGATACAGATATATAGACATATATATTTACACACATAGGTATAGATATAGGTACAGATATATAAACATATATATATATACACATAGGTATAGATATAGATACAGATACAGATGATATAGACATAGATATAGATATAGATATAGATATAGATATAGATATAGATATAGATATACATATAGATACAGATATATACATATATATACACACACATAGATATAGATATAGACATATATATATACACACATAGATACAGATATAAATACAGATATATAGATATATATCTGTATATAGATATTTATAGATATTTATAGATATTTATAGATCTTTATAGATATTTATAGATATTTATGGATATATATATATATATAAATCTGGAGGTGGGGAGAATTTGGACCTGATATAAAGCAAACCCAATGTCATTGCCCCGAATTGCTATTACCAAGCACCCACCCTGGTGATTCTCCAGCCACTGCTTTCCCATCCAGCTCCAGGCTGAGGAAGGAGCCTGGGAAGACCCCAGAAAGCCCCGCTAGGGCTTGGCAGGCTGATGATGACTCTTGGCTGGAGCAGGAATTCATCCCTGCACACATTCCCATGGCAAGCCTGGTTTCCCTCTCCTGCCCTGACACTCACCTCCGGAGAATGCTTACTGCCATGCTGATGGCAACCAGCAGCAGGAGGCCTCCACTGAGAGACACCATGACAATGGCATAGGTGGAGGGTGGTGAGCCTTGAAGAGAAATCACAGGTGAGTTTTGCCAACAAACAGCTTTAGGGAACGCAGCCTTCTGTGAAATCACAGGTTGCTGCAGGCTAAAAATACTGACAGTCCTCCTGCTCAAACCATGAGGGGAAGGGGGTGACCAGATCTGTATTAGAGGGGTGTTTCTGGAGCCAGTTTTTCTTCAAAAATCTCACAGCTCCGTTAAATAACTTGTGTGTAATTACTTGTGTGTCTTTGTCTACCAAAGGGCAAAGCAAAACTGCTTTTCAGGACTGAGACTGAAATGCAGCCCTGTGGATTTCTGGGTGGGAAAGTCTGCCCTGCACTGTTAGACCAAAAGGCATTTCATGTATTATCCACCCATTTATATTAAAGCAGGATCCTGAACCTTACTGCCTGTCTAGCCAGCACTTTCCATCAACTTCCACCCTTTTCAATCTGTTTCCGTCCTTTTTTTACTCTTCTATATAATTCCAAACTTAAAGAAATGAACAGTGGCTTACATCCCTGCCTCCAAGGCTCCCACTCTTTTCTGCTGCAGCTCCTCCCTTCAGCTCCACCATTCTTCCCACCCTAAACTCCAACAGAATATCATGTCTAACATGTGTGTCTGATTCATCCACTCCTCCTGAGCCCACTCAACACCCTGGATCCATAACCTGACAGACTTGGTAACAGGGTTGCCACACTGCAAAACTGATTTTAAATGCGGATGGAAACAAACAGGAGAGTAAAACACCTTCTTCCTGGACAACCACAGAGTTGTACAAGTCTTCGTCACCACCATGGGCCATCCTGAAAAATTAGGCAAAGAGACAATCAGATCCCAGCCTAATGTTCAAAACCAGCACATTTAGTTCAGATCCCTTTATTACACCTGAGTATTTCACTGTCTCTAATGTGAATTATCTTTAACTGGAGATTAAAGCAAGGGGATAGATCCAAAATACAGAAGTTAATCCAACTCAAAAAGCCTGAATGCTTCTGTTAAGGCTTCCACTGTCTTGAGTTTGACTTCATTTTTCTCCATGGCTTCTAATCTTTACAGAATCACAGAATCCCAGAATGGTTTGTGTTGGAAGGGACCTTAAAGCCCATCCAGTGCCACCCCCTGCCATGGCAGGGACACCTTCCATTGTCCCAGGCTGCTCCAAGCCCCATCCAGCCTGGCCTTGGACATTGCCAGGGGTGGAATTTTGGCATGGACAAACAACCCAACAACACGTTCTGACATATCTAGCTGATACTTTTATCTAATCCTGGCCAATTTTCCCCAGGACACAAACTGGAGCTCTAGAAGCTGTAGCTAAGTGATCTGCCCAGGCTTTGCCTCTTGTCCATCAGTGCATGTGAATAAAATGAAATGTAAGCCCAGAATCTGCTCCAGGTGTTGTGTGAAATTTCCCCTGGAGAAATTCTCCCTCTCCCCAGGGAGAGCTGTGCTGAGTGTTACTGAGAATGGAAAATCAACTTGCTTCCTAGAGAGTCCTCCAACCCCCCAAGAAACCAAATCTTTTTGTCCCATCTGTAATATGTCCTAAGGAAAACCTCAGTGCCACCCTTGTGCTTAAAAAGAAGTCAAGCAAATACACCATGGAAATTAAAATATAAAGCAGAATTAGATCAGAAATTTGTGGATTACCTTGTGACTGCTGAAGATCCTTGTGTCACCATCACACTGCTCAAACCTCGCCTGAAAGTAAAACTGGTCCGAAGGGTTTCAGACTAATTGCTCACTTCATTTGCCTCTGTTGATTGCTTCCTTCTCTCCGTGGCTTTTATAGGGCAGGGTAATCTCTTCCGTGTTTAGACAATCAATAAAGTGTGGAGGTGGATCAAACAGAGGCTTTACTCACCATCCTTTGGATAAGCAATTATTTCCACAGCCTTTCTGGTGGAGCAGGAGGCTCCACCCTGGGGCCTGACAGAGGGGCACGGGACCCCTCTGATGTGCATGAACCCCTCCAGCAAAGCCTTCCCTGTGGCTGTCCTGGATGGCTCGAGGCCCGGCCCCGGGGGCTCAGAGGCCTTGGCACATAGCCCAAGACATCTGTGACTTTGATTTTGACCCATGGAAAAAGAAATTACCAACCTTTATATGAAGAATTACAAGTCAAGAGAGTTTGAGTAGAATGATAGTGAATTTATCAAGGGGTGAAAAATAGATTTTTGGGGTTTTTAGAATGGGGGTTCAGGCGGCAAGTTGGAGGAATCTGGGCATGTCCAGCCTTTCTTCTCCTTCTTCTTCTTCTTCTTCTTAGCCTCCATCTTCTGCTGTGATGCTGGCCCTTTTGGATTGGTTTAAGGTAGAAACTCACTGTCTAACACAGGTGATAGGTATTGGGAAGTTATGGTAAATATTATACACGTAGTTTTTAGTATAAAAAGATAACACCACATCTGTGGCGGGCAGAGTGCCTCAACCCGGCCTGCCAGACAGACCTCGGTGGGTTGGAGAAAGAATTTTATTGATAAACAATAAACAACCTTGAGAAGGAGAGGAGAGGAGAGGAGAGGAGAGGAGAGGAGAGAAGAGAAGAGAAGAGAAGAGAAGAGAAGAGAAGAGAAGAGAAGAGAAAAGAGAAGAGAGCTCTGACTCCTTTGACCACCGGACTGAGAAAAGAGACTTTTCCCAGAGTGACATCTCGGGCTCACTCTGACCATGCCTCAGTTAGGGAGGCAGACCTGCCCAGCTCTGGGCCTCGCTGTGCCCTGCAGGAGCCCCGTTCCCTGTGCCAGGCTGGGGCTGAGCTGGCAGCTGCCCCGGGTTATCTCCGCAAAGGCCGCGGCTGCCTCTGCTCTGTGGGCACAGAAGGAGTGGTGCTCCAGGGCGGAGACCCTTCCTTCGTTAATGCAGGCACAAAGAAAACATTAATGAAATCCGTATTGGCAGGTATTTCAAAACAATAGAGATAGACTGGTTTTTCTGCTGTGCCTAGATAAACAGGTGCACAGCAAGCCCAGCTCCTCTCACGTCACGGTAACAAACAGGACCCAAGCACCTCTCCGAGTCCCCTGGAGATTGTTTGGAAGGGTTTCAGGCATCCACAGTCTGGAGAATTCTAAAGAATTCACCATCAACTAAAAGTCTATTTGACCACAACTGTGTATTTTCCTCTGTGGCTCAAGAAAACAGCAAATTAACAACATTAAATGGATTTTACAGAGAGGTGAACAGCAAAGAACAGGCTTGCAGACATATGCAGATATTTTTTCTGTTTAAGCCACAAACCCACTCGGTATTTTGTGTCATCCAGAGAGGAGGACGCTTGGTCTGTATGAGCCTTCTCTCCCTCCTGCAGGGAATCACCAGATTTGTGTTTGGCTTTGAGCCTGAACAAGCCACAAAAGAGCTCCTGAGCAGGGAGGACTTTGTATTCAGGCAGGTGCCAGCACTTTCCTTCTTTATCAAGCAAAGGGAAAGATCAAATCAGAGCTGAGATTGCTTTGTGGAACCCATTTGTGATTTTTGAGTCTGATCCAAAGGTCACTGAAGTTAATGGGAATCTCTGCTGATTTCTCTGGTATCCAGACCAGTGTTTCTAAAGAAAAAGCTGCTCAATACACAGCAGACCTCACTCTTGAAAGCCTCTGACCATCTGCATGGTGGATCCACATGTCTTGTGCATGCCCAGTGTGAAGATGTGGTGGGAGCAACTGGGACGTGTTCTTCTCTTGGGAATGGAAATTCACTTTTATTGAACTTTCAGAGACAATAAGGGGAAAAAAAAGCAATGGATGCTATCAATATTCCTGAAGGCGAATAGTCTTATTTTTTAAAAAAAATTAATATGTGAATAAATATCCTTTTTTTCTTTTTTATCCTGGTGTCACCTCACCCCAAGCTCAGCTTTGTGGCGAAGCTCGAGATCACAGCGTGGGGAGCTGTGGTGGAGGAGGAACACCTTATCTCACGTGGCTTGGGTGCAGTTCCAGCCCTGAGAATGGCCAGCACAGATAACAGCAGCCCCAGGGAGAGCAGGAGAGGCAGCCAAGCGTGCTCAAGGCCACAGAGGCACACACCACAGGTCGCCAGGATAAGAGCTGGGTGCAAGGACAGAGCTCCTCTGCACCACTGCAGGTCCTTAACCTGCTCTGGGATTTAATAGTAATGCTTGGCTACCACTCTGGAGATCAAAAACTTCACGTATGAGGGTGTGCATCAAGGATAATATTACCGTAATGAAAAAAAAAAAAAGCCCTCTCAAAATTGTACTGAATAATCCAAGGCAGCTGGGTAATATGGTGTCAAAATACATTTAGAATTATAGAATCATATGAGTTGGAAGGGATCTTAAAGCCCATCTTGTTCCAGCCCCCTGCCATGCTCATCTGGGCATAAACTCCATGGACAAACCTCCTGGAGGAAAGGAAAGCTACAGGAGGTGAAAGGAAAACAGAGATATGTCCTACAGGAGCTCTCCCAAGAGCTTTCCTGAGCAGAGTGATTCTGCTTTAAAAGCCAGCAGGGTGAAAGTTTTATCACAGAGGCTCAGAGAAAACACTTCACTTTGTTTTTGTTAATTCCTCAGTGATACACTCTGAAAAACACAGGTTTTCTGAAGAGGAGCTATTTTTTGTACGATTTTTTGGTATACATTTTTTGTAAATTTTTTTGGTATAAATTGCAAAATTTATACCAAACCTTTGGCACAGCTGCCTCAAGGTTTTACATCACATAAAAATTATGGAATAGGAAAAATAACCCCGAGGAAATCTGAACTCTAAAAGGCACTGGGATTTACTTAATCAGTATTACAAAAGAAAAGGTGTAGCAATTTTTTTTTTTTTTGCTATTAATAAGCAAGGCCTTATCCTGCTTGCCATACCCAGCTCAGACAAAAGTTCTTGATCTTTACTCTAACACCTTGAAGAAACCTATTCTGTCAGAGATGCCTTTTTTAACAACCATCAAGGTATTTATTCCGAGGTATTTATTCGTCAATGTGATCAATCTCAAAAGCAGTAAATGGTCAGATGTGCTGTCTGCTTCAGAAAACTTGTTAATGACTCACAAGGCCAGGCTGGACATGGCTGGGAGCAGCATAAACCAGTAGAAAATGTCTTTGCTTATGGCAGGGGGTGGAACTGGATGAGCTTTAAGATCCCTTCCAACCCAAACCAGTCCAGAATTGTGCAGATTGCGCCTTCCATTTTACAGCGAGGTCAGCAAAAGGCAGAAGGGATCTTTGACAGAGATGGCTTGAAGGCACATGAAATTTTGGCCCTGAGAGACGTCCTGTTCCCATTTCCTGAAATAAGGGAAAGCACATATCTCCATGCTTTTGCTTGGTGCACTTCTTCACCAACAAAACCAGCTGTGCTAAAGTGTCTTAGAAGCCAACAATGCCAGCCCTGGGTCCTGGAGAAGCACCAGCACACCTGGAGCACAGAGCCCACCTGGGAGGCGTTGTGGGCAGCTCATGGGCACACAGCTGTGGGGTAAAAATCAATACTCTCACTCCACTTGGAAATTCTACCCACGGCTCAGTGTGCAGTGGGTTTTGCCATGCTCAGGGGATTTTGGTGCCCAGAAGGCCAAAACTGTGGGGCTGCTGTTCCCCTCTGCCTCTGCTGTGACAGCGGCTGTGGAGGCGATGTTTGGTCTCTTACGCAGGTTTCCTCAAGGTGTTGACAAGCTGCACGTCACACTTTAGAAACGCTGAGTGTTTGCTTTCCACACCAACACGTCATTCATGTTGTGCGAAGGGCAGCAGCAGGGCTGCTCTGTGTGTCAGCAAATTAAACTGTGGCTGGGACAGTCCCCACGGGGCCCTGGGGAGCTGCAGCCACACCAGGGCACTGCCACCTTCCAACTCAGGCTAGCCACATCCAAAGGGCCACCAAAATTTTATGTGACCCCCCCAGCCACGCAGGGATGGGCTCCAACACAGCCCTTCCAAGGCACTGCAGAGAGGCAGCTGAGTGCAGGTCAGTTTGCGCAGACACAGGGTGTGTGTGCTGCAGATAAAACCATACCAGCTCCTGGGAAAATCTTCCAGCGTCCTTTTTGTTTTAAACTTTTATTTGTGGTGGAACGGCTCAGTTGGTGAAACACAACAGTGTTTAATGGGATCCTTCTCACTTTAATGTGTACAAGCTTTGCCACAAGAGGAAAGCAAACAAAAAGCGGCTGGTGATTAGGAGCTTTCATGGATATTTATCAAAGTTATTTGTTTAGGTGGAGGCCTTCCTTTATTTGTTTTCTAGAATCACGTTCTTGACCTTTATCAGTGTGAGGAATTATTTTTTAATTCAAAACACCTCATTCATGCTTAGTTCTGAGATACATGTTCCATCACAGCCTTTGCCTTTGTGGTCTGTGAATCAGCTACCAACCAGGCAAATGGTGCTTCCATTTCCTGATGGGCATGAACAACCGAGTGGAAATTGGACATTTCCAGTCTGAGTGCTCAGTCTGAAGTGCATTTGTAGCCTGTTAATTCGTGTGAGCCGTGCATTTAATGCACAGCTGCACAACTGCACCAGCACACACAGCTGGGCTCTGGAAAGGCCCTGGGGAACACGACAGCCTGAGCTGGGAGCAGAAAGCAAATAAATCTGCTTTGGGTGCTTTGTGTCTGCTCCAGGGCCTGGTTCTCAAATGGTGAGGGACAGCCAGGGCCGCTCTGCACGCCTGACCACATCCAGGAGCTCTGGCACTCAGAAGCCATTAGGGAGGCAATCTCTTATTGAGCAGCGGGGTTGCTTTATGTCTGGGCAAAACTTTTGATCTATAGTGGTGAGAGATTTTACCACCACCCTGCAGCTGGGTTCATTCATCACAGAAAGCAGCACAGTGTCACTCTGTGCAATAATCTGTAGAGCATCCTGTACCCTGAGTATTCCCAAGTGCAGCTAGTTCTGCATCTCATAAAGGATGCAGGATGCAGGACCTGATTGGGAAAAGAAACATGAGGACTACAGAGCTATGGGGCTGCTCATGTTGGAGAGATGACTACAACTTAATCTGGAAAAAAGACAGGCAAAAAGGCTTGATAGATGCCTATGAAATCATGTCAGACATGGGGAAAGTGGATAGGGGTGGCCTGTAGTCAACAATTTGTCTCATCCAGTACAAGAAGCCCAGGGCATAAAATGAGGCTAAATTTGGCAGCTCCAATGATCAGAAGCTGGTTTTCTCTTTTTCCCCCACAAGCTGTATTTAAGCAGTGGAATTTACTGCCACAGGATGCTGTAATCTGCTAAAAGTGTGCCTGGGTCTTAAAAAATCACTGGTTGTGTTCATGGAAGAAAAAAAAAAATCCATTGAGGGTTACTAAAAGCAAGACATCATGTCTAGGTCAGAAAACCCATATGCAGTAAATCATTAGTAGCTAAAACAATATTCTGGGAACATATCTCTAATTGCTGGTGTGCTTTCACAAAGTATCTGATTTCCTCCGTTCCTGGGAACAGGCTACTGAGACAGGTGAAAATTTGAGCTGCCCTGGCCCAGCTTTTCTGGTGGTTTTGCTGTTTTTGTTTGTTTTGGCTTTTTTTTTTTCCCCACGCCACAAAAGCCATAATTCCGTTGGTTCCGTGCGTCCTGTCAGCTCACCTAACTCCAGAGCAAACTGTGCAGGGCAGGGCAGGAAAGCAGGCTGTGCCCTTCCTGCCCTGCCTGCCAGCCCTGCCAGCTGCACCAAGGAACTGCGAAGCCAGGTGAGCTAATCTCACAGGAATTTGCTGGGAATATTGAGAATTAATCTCACAGGAATTTGCTGGGAATATTGAGAGAGATTTAATCTCACAGGAATTTGCTGGGAATACTGAGGGAGCAGCTCTGCTGGGCATGGCTGAAAACACTTTTGGGTGCTGGTGGTGCTGTCCTGGCGTGGGAGATGCTTTGTGTTTGGGGCCAATCCTTTCAGCAGGGAGGTGGATTCGCTCAGGAAAGCCCTGACAACCAGGGTGGTGCAGGTCACCAAGGAAAGACCTGGAGGAATACGGGTGCAGTCTTCAAAATCAACTGACTGCCTTTATTTCTGTGGATCCACGAGGCACATCCTGAAATTGTACTAAATCTGCTTCTTCTGAGCGTTTTCAAAATAACCGGAGGCAGAAATTTCCACCATGAAACTCTTCAGCATATTTTTTGTGAATTAAAATACTTCTAAAAAGGGGATAGATTTCCCAGTTGTTTTCTTCAGTGGACTAAGCATGGCATTAAATTACAGGGAAGCTCAACTATTATCTCATACTTTTCTTTTTTTTTTTTTTTTATTATAGACTTTTTATCCACATGAATGATAAAGAAACTACAACAGAGTTAAATACCTTTTTTGATAACAGTGATTATATTCTTAATTACACTCAATATTAAATTGTAAAATATTTCCAGAGGAGTACAATCGTAATTCATACAGCAGGCAAAATACCAGAGGGGGGGGAAGGGACGAGGGAGAGGGGTGTGAGAATCTCCAGACTGCTTTTAAAAAGCACTGTGTATGGCTAACGCTGCTCCATCCGTCCGCCCGTCTGCCCACCCGTCCATCCAAACGTGGTTCTGGCCCATCTGGTGAGACGTTCATTCCCTTCCATAAAACAATCACTATTCCAAAGCAAAAGGTGAGCTGGCAGGTGTTGTCAGTGCCTGTGGCCTTGAAAGGACCAGCAGTTCCTTTCACAGCTTATCTGCACGATTCAAAAGCATTTTTTTTTTTTCTCTATCAAGCTCAACAGTCCTTCTAAAAACACAAAGACTTAAACTTTGGTACCACCAAAAAAAAAAAAAAAAAGAAAAATATCAAGGACAGGCATTTTTTTTTTGTTGTTTTGTGTTTACTAATAAATGGCTGCTACATTCTATTTGACATGGTTGTCCATGATACTATGAGGTCACTTGTCCTTAGGTTCAGAGGAACCTGATTTTTTTTTATTTAGATCCCCAAACACTTCCATTTCACAGTCTATATACAAGTCAGGTTTCTGACTGGGTTATAACTTATAAGGTAACAGCTGCAAAAGCTCCTGTGCTTCTGGGAGTAGAAAAAAAAAAAAAAGAGAGGGAGAAAAAGAGAGAGAGAGAAAGTATTGTCAACATTAAGCCAAAGTTTGAGACAGTGACAGAATTATGACATTTATTTACAACCCTTGGGAAAGGGACACACACATAGGTCACCTGCTCTAGCAGCATCCCCTGAGACTTTGACACTTTGATCATGGTTATCGGGTTACTCTGTACTTACTCCTACTAACTTTATTTTTAAGAATCTGCTTCTTCTACAGCCCAGGCAAACCTCCATCATCTTTCCTATCAAGCCCTTCTTAGATACTCTCTCGAATACCTCTATTTTGTGCATTTCTGAGATCTCTGTGTATGAGCAGCTATTCTTTTTCTAATTCACCCTACTTCCCCTCGGGGATTTTTTTAGTGAATCCACAAGCCAGACTTTGTGGCATAACCCAGCGAGTACCTGTGGGTCCACGTGGAAATATTGTCAATAAAGACGCAGTGCAAACTTAAACTGACTGCAGTGCGATTAAACGCAGCTGTGGGGAGGAGCAGAGGGGCTCAGGGCAGGAACTGAGGGGTTGCTCTGCCAAACAGAGAGTTGGAAACCCCTGGGAGCGCTGCGAGGGCAGGGATGTGCAAACACGAGGGCAGGGATGTGCAAACACGTTTCCTCCTGAGGTGACTTCTCCTTCTTGGCACATCAAGGACACAAAACTGCTTCTGAAGAGCAGAGCCGTGGTTCTCTGCCTGGCTGGCTCAGCTTAGCACGTAAGCAACAGCAAATCTTCCAAAAGCACCGGGGCTGCGTGGAGACATCCCCGATGTCCGCGGGGCTGCGGGCAGAAGCAGCGTGAGGAGCGCATCCCTCCTTGCCACCCTTGCCAAAGGGAATGGATGCTCGCTGCCGGGATGCCAGCACTGCCCCTGCAGGGGCTGGGAGCTGCTGGAAGCCCGGTGATGGGAGCAAGCTGCTCCTCTCCTCCGATGCTGCCATCCTCAGGCAGGTTTTTATTGGGCATCCAGCGCTGCAGATGCGGCACTGGGGCAGGACCTGCTGCTCCTGACCTGCTTGTTTTATTTGGGGTGTAAATGACGCTGAGTTTGTCTTAAATCAGCGCTCAGATTGCTGTGGGCTCGATTGGAAAACGCTGGCAGTCAGTAGGGATGTGTGCACAAAGCCAGAAGAGGCCAGCTCGGGGCTCAGAATAATCTCCTTATCTCAGGGGCAGAGCTCCGGGCCACAGATCGTGGCTCTCTGGTTACTCTGTGCTTACTCCTACTGCTTTTGTTTTTAGGAATCTGCTTCTTCTACATCCCAGGCAAACCTCCATCATCTCTCCTATCAAGCCCTTCTTAGACACCCTCTTGAACACCTCTATTTTGTGAATTTCTGAGATCTCTGTGTATGAGCAGCTCTTCTTTTTCTAATCCCCTTACTTCTCCTTGGGGATTTTTTTTTTTTAGTGAATCCACAAGCCAGATTTTGTGGCGTAACCCAGCAGCAGGGCTACCAGCTTTTGGCATCTGTCTCCAATCCCTAATCTTCTTGTTTTCCCAGGGAAAACACCAAGAGAATGTCATTTAAATGTTAAAACTTCAGCATCCAAAACTGGAATCTCTCAAGTCTCTGATGGTGAAGGTGTTTCTACTAAATGAACCCTTCTAATAGACAGTCCTGAAAAATGTAGTGTTTGGTTTGGGAAGGCCCTGCACCTTGGAATAATTACCTTCTGTAGGACACTGAGCTTCAGAACCACAGCCAGGGGGTTCTGTGAGACTCCCAAAATATGCTGATGCACTGCTTTTTCCTGGAGCTAAAGGAGTTCCATTAAGGGCAGAAAAACTCCTCCCTACATGGAGTGTGAACATTTCTTTTTGCACTCTGAATGCCAAGGTATTTCCCTCCTTCCACTGAAGGTACATTGACCTTGATGACACTTTTCAGTGTCAGGAGAAGCACAAGCTCAGGCAGTTAGAGGCATGGAATGGTTTGGGTTGAAAAGAACCTTAAACATCCCCTCATCCTGCCCCTGCCATAGGCAGGAACACCTTCCACCATCTCTGGGTGCTCAAGCCCCATCCAGCCTGGCCCTGGACACTGCCAGGGATCCAGGGGCAGCCACAGCTGCTCTGGGCACCCTGGGCCAGGGCCTGCCCATCCTTCCAGGGAAGGATTCCTTCCTAATATTTAATTTAAAGCTTCTTTAAGATTTAATTTAAAGCAACTCCCAATTTGAAGCCCTTGCCCTGTCACTGCAGGACCCATGGGTCAGCTCCCAGCACTGCATCCCACTCCAGAGAAGCCTTGTAATTTGTGCCACATGTGATTTATCAGCTTTAGACTGTAGCCCAGAGAGGGCTTTGGGACCAGAACCAGGCACATCAAACAACAGAATGATCCTCTTAATTCCTGCAATGGCTGCAGGGGAACACAGGCAGCCAGGTCAAGTGGAATGAAGTCTCTTTCTCACGAGCTCACCTTTAGCTTTTGCTGAGGTGTGCACCGAGCTTTTCTTTCCTGATCAAGCTTGCTGCATAGGGAATCTGGAATGACACAGAAACAGAGACACTGCTCAAGCCAAGGTTTGGCTAAGGAAACACCCAAGCTGGAGATCCCTGTAAATGAAAGGTTTTGTTTTCCTTCCTGAAAATGGGGAGGAATTGTAGGAAACAACACCTTAAATACAAAGGTTCAACTCTTTATGAAACCTCAGGAAGGTTGAAGCAGAAATAAAATTTTAAATGACCAGAATTAAAACAACAGATAGAACCTTAAAAATCAGTGTAAAAGATGCATTCTGATGCTTTGTTTGTATCAGAGGCTGACAAAGGATAAAGCCACCTGTGGGATCACAAAAAGTCAGCTGTCTGTGGCAGATCAGGCAATGCACACTGATCCCTGCACAGCCACAATACAGCAGGTTGGGAGCGTGAGACTTCGTGTATTTATATCCCCCTAATTAGGAAGTTCATAATAGTTATCTCCAACTTGCACCAATCTGAAGGGAAGCCACTGAAGTGGAACAAATAATTAAAGAAAAACAGAGAACATAGGCATATTAGGGAACACTGTTATATTTAGAAACAAAGTGGGATGATGTGCTCATTGGCCAGAGGGAATACATTACAGGGCTGCTCTTCTTCAGTGCTGGGCCTTTAGAATGCAACAAAACTAAATTGCTCTGAGATTTCCGCATAGCTGGGAATCCAACTGGCTACAAATTCTTTGATGATGACTTTTGGAGGGACTGCTGGAGGAATTAAGGCTGGGAGATCAAAAAATCCTGTGTCCCTGCACTCCTAGGTGCTGCTGCACACTGAGCTGACCTGCTTCTGCTGCCAGGCACTCCAGAATATGCTCACAAATGATGTCAAATATGTCACTGCAAGATGTCAATTCTGTCACCTGAAGTCAGGATCAAGGCCTTAACCTGCACAAGCAGCAGAAGGAACAGATGTGCAAATGCAGAGAGTTCAAGCAACCTGCCCCACACACAGTGAATTTACATCCGTATCCACTGACCCCACATGTTCCTGTACACCCCTGTTTTGATTTTAAATACATTATGCCCATAATTATTTTAAATACACTATGCCCATCCATTATGAGGATGTTTGTGCAAATTTTGCCCAGCCTTTGTGCCTCTGGGCTGGGGTAAAGCATCGTGCCTGCAAAGACAGAGAGACTTATCCATCCCTGCCTACCTTAGCCAGGAAAAAGAGGAGGGAAGGGTCAGGATGAGAGGAGAGAGAGGGGCTTTTGAAGCTTAGACACAACCCTTTCATGTCTTGGGGAAGGAGGTCAATCTGGCTGAAAGCAGCAGCACCAGGAAGCAGCAGTGTCTGTGGCTGAATGAAAGCAGAAACCTTTCACAGGGGCACGCTGCTTCCCCCCTGCACAGCTCTGGGAAAGGGGAAATGTGTGTGCACAAACCACTGATGACCAGAACACACCAAGACTCCAGGTGTTTTGTCTGACTACTCTTATAATCCCTTCCCCTGACACAAGATAAGAGGAATCAGGAATTCTGTGGCCAGATCCCTCCCCAAGAAGCAGAGCTGTCCCCTCCTCCATGTCCCCATGCACAGCTGCCTTCAGGACAGGGAGCTTGCAAAGGCTGCAAAACTCCTTCCCAAGCTGCAGCAGAGAGGGGGTGCAGAGAAGCTGCTTCCCTGATCACACCTTTGGCCATGGCTTGGATGCAAAAGGGAGCCACAAGCAAAGTGCACAGAAAGAATCAGCCCGTTCCAGCTGGGACCTGTGGTGCCTCGCCAGCTGATTCCTGCCTCTCTCCCACCCACGAAGGCCAACGTGGGTTTGCATGGCCACAAATTATGTAGGACATCTCCCAGGCTGTACTGACCTAGATAATACAGCGGGGTACATTCTGTCAGAAATTAACTGTTCTTAATCCACTTCTCCGCTATATTTGGCATCTTTCTAACGCGTGTTGTTTTACCTGATCTCCTGGCAATTGATGGCAGTGGGAGAGGTGGGTGTTCAACAGGGAAATGACTGCTTTCTCCATGAGTTAAATCACCTACAATGTCAGCTTCTATTTCTGTCGTTGTCAGAGCATACAGTAACTCTGATGCTGAGGTGGAAGAGGATTTAGGGCTCTTCCTGGCAAAAAGGTGGCCCTTTTCAAAAGGTGTATAGAAATAATAAAAGTGAAGGCAGTTAGTTGGGTTTTAAGCAGCAAAAAACCAGTTTTCATTACCAGGTCCACATTGGTGGGAAACACAATGAAAGCAGATGTGAATAAAAATGCAATCTGGACACTGACTCCTTTTTCCTACAGGCTGACTCCAGTCTAGTTGTGGTACCCATTAGGAACTGGAGCACAGTCCCCTGTGCATTCCTGGAGCACATTTCCATTTATTCCACCTGGAGGGAGCCCACTCAGCAAGCCTGGAGCCTGCCCCACGACTCAACCAAGGCATAGGCAGTGCGTAGGATTGGGGAGTAATTTCTCAAGTTCCTGTCTGATCCCTGTTTACACACTCAGATATTAAAGAAATTTCACCATCCTCTTTCAGAGGCTTCATCTCTGCATCCCATCTCTGCTGAGGTACATGATTTTACGTCACCCTGCCTTCTGTTGCCTAGAAAAAATATTTTGCACTCATGCAGCAGCTGAGGCTGGCTTGTGGCTCCCTGCACCTCCACACCCATTTTTTATGAGAATTTCTGCAGATTCTAAAGGAAAGGAAGCTTTCTGCTTAAATTTCTACAAGGCATCCTTTTCTTTAACATTTGAATTTACTGGAGAAAGAGGCACAGCTCCATCCTATCCACCCAAGGCATATCCACATGTGGTATCAGGATACAAGTTTTGCTCACCTGTCTTTGAAAAAAAAAAAAAGCAAAACCAAAAGAAAACCAACCAAAAAACTGATAGCAAGAAATAAAATTCTGGTGAAAAGAGCTCACTTTCCTGTACACAATCAGGGATGAGCCTTTTGAGGACACAGGACACAGCGTTCCAGAAACGTTCTTTCACCCGTCATTATCTGTGTGCCTGTGAGCAGGCACTTCAGCACAAGATGCCACTCAAGAAACCCGAGAGCCATTCTGCTGAACAACTGTTTGCATTCTCTGCAAGGTCAATCATCTGAGCTGCACCACTTGAGGCCAAGCACAGAAATCACAAATGGCACTGAAGCACTGCCATTTCCCATTTCCTGCTTTTGAGAACCCAGATCTCCCCACGCAGAAATGTGGGTGCTTCTTGTTTGGATGATGAACACATGAGTTGCACAAAAGCTTTCTGTAAGGAGTGTAAACCAGGAATTGGAATGGTGCTCTCCTGAATTACAGTGCAACCCAGAGGGACAGGCTCTCATGGCTCTGAAGATTTACCAACATTAACCACATGGTGGATTTTTTTTTTTCCTCCCTTCTTTTAAACATTCCTTGTCAATCTCTAAGGATCAGGCTGAAAGATGATGCAGAGATGGAAATCAGTTTTGCAGAGAGATAGTTCCTGATTTATTTTATTGCCTGACTCTGAAGAACAGAGTTGATTTAAAGGAGCACTGAGAGCAGAAATTCATAAAACACAGAGCAGTTCCAGATGGATCCAGTTTTGAGCTCTGAACATTATTATCAGCCTGAAGTGAGGCTGGTAAGGAAGAATTCAGTTCGTGGGAGCATAACCTAATTAAAATATCCCAAACAAAACCAAACCATCATTTTTCACTTAATCTGGAAAGAAAAAGGCCTGCCTGAGTGTTTCACGTTTCTAACACACCCCAAAAATCTGTCACCTTTTACCCCAATGTAAAATCAGTGGGATTGATCATCACTCAATGATCTAAACCACCACGAGTGATGAACACCACCTGAGCTTTTCCTGATGGACAGGTCACCACTGAGAACCCACAAACTACTTGTAAGGCACCTCTGAGACAAAATTAAGAAAAGCTCCTCAATTTGCAGGAGGCTTAAATTTCCTGCTTGGCATTCTACTTTCCTGTGGCCATGTTTGAGAGAGGTTCATGAAAACTTTAAAGGATGAAAATCGTAATGCTGGCAGTGCTGCTTCTGATCTTCTTCTCTCACCAGGCAGCTGGAAGAAAGTTCACGGTTTTAACATCTGTTCCACTAACACAGTTGCTCAGAGGACAATATCAGACAGATGCAGAGTCTCGGGCAGAGGTCACTTGGTACTTGGTTATGGTGCTGGGCTGTCCCAGCAGATGAGTTCTGGTCTCACTGGACAGAAACTAAAAACTCTAAAGGCAGGTGAGCTCTTCTAAGGGTGCACCATGTGTGTCATGTCTGAATTTCCCCCATCCTGCAGAGCAGTTCCTCCTCTCTGGCCCTTTCTGTACCACTCATTAACAAAAGCCAGGATGACCCTCCGAATCTCAGAATCTTTTTGGTTCAAAAAGATCTCTAAGATAATTGAATCCAACCTTGCCACCAAAGCCCAGCTCATCACTGAGCCATGTCCCCAAGTGCCACATCCACACACCCTTTAAGCCCCTCCGGGGATGGGGACACCACCTCTGCCCTGAACAGCTGACCCCAGTGCTTGACAGTGAAGAATTTTTCCCTAATACCCAGTTTAAACCTTCCGTGGCACAACAGGATCCACATGCAAAATCCACATTTCATATATGATCCCTTGTACACACACTGTACTCAGCCAATTTGGGAGGCAGCACTTTGGCAGATGAGGAAGAGAAAAATGCATTCAGGGAGTGTAAGATCCATTTTCTTGTTAAATATGATGATTGGTTGTTTCCTAGCATTTGGCCAAGATCCTGGCACTTGCAGGTTGCAAAACTTCTTGGTAGCTGCTTCAGACACTCTGAAAACTCTGAAAACTGAAACATAGGAAATTCCACCTGGACATCAGGAAGAAATTCCTTACTGGAGCCGTCTGCATGGAGAGGCTGTGGAGCCTTCCTCACTGGAGGTGCTCAAAACCAGCCTGGAAATCCGTTCTGAGCAATGTGCTCTGCGGGCCTCCACTCCAGCAGGGAGCTTGGACTCGGGGACCTCCAGCGGCCACTCGCAGCCTTACTCATTCTGTGATTCCCATCAAAACTAATGGCCACACACCAGCCTGCTGCCCCAGCAGCCCGCTGAGCCAGGCTGCCTGCAAAGAACCCAAATCCCGCCAGTGAAGATGTAAGAGAATGGGGCCCACCCCGTCTTCTCAGCGACCTGAGCCTTACTCCCGGCTTTCAGGAAGCCATGGAATATTGTTATTTTTGAATTCTGGCTCGGGCAGAGCAGCAGCAGCAGCGGGGGCCGCTGATCCAGCCCTGCTTTAATTTAAGCCCGGCTCAATTTGGGCGCGGAGTTAGCGCTGCAGTGGCGGCCGGCGGGCGGCAGAGGGCACCCGCGGGCCGCGCTGCCACCGACCGCTCCCAAAACGGGGAAGAATCTCCCCAAAATAACGGGACAAAAAGCGTCACGGCCAGTGCAGGGCACGAGCTTCACGGCAATCTGCAGGGGGTGTTGGTGCTGGGAAGTTTTCAAATGCAATCAGGATAGGCTGATTTTTTTTTTTTTTTGCCGCGATCGCGTTCAGCTTGTATTACGGATATTTCCGAAACAGCGAACACGCTGGGTTAATTTATTTTAGTGTCTGATTGCTCAGTTCAGGGTGAGTGAAATGATCGTTCTGGAAAAACCTCTCTCTGGTACCCACAGTTGCAGGGGATCAGGGGATGACAGAATCATTTAGGTTGGAAAAGTTCTCCAAGATATTCAAATCCAACCATTTCCCTTGCACTGCCCAGTCCACACTAATCCATGTCCCCAAATGCCACATCCACACTGCTGTTAAACCTTTCCAGGAATATTCAGGAGGACTAATTTAAGTTGAATATCTTCAGCAGTGAGAAGAGATAAAAAACCCCTTGATTTTAGGCATCTGTATTTTTTGTAAAATAATTTTTTAAAGCGATTAAGTCCCATTCTGTGGCTAGTTACATCAATAAATTTTGAGCTTAGTACTACAAAAACATACACCTATGAAGATATAAGTAAAACTATGATTTCAGTATGTATGAAACGCTTCTGTTTTTCTCTTTGTACTTCTATGTTAACAAGAAAATTAAGTTAAAGCCCTGTCAAAGTAGTAGTGCAGCATCTCAGGTACAAAAAAAAAAAAAAAAAGCACCTAAAAGTGCCAGTTAAAAACAAAACAACAACAGCAATTAAACACAAAATCAAAAGCTTTTGTGTATTCTGCACCAATTCATCCATGCAATAACCCTGGAAGGCCAAAGTAGTTCTATCATTACCACATTCAGTTCATTAATCTTAATTCTAGATATAAACATACAAGATATATTCCCATGAATGAATTAAAGCCACTGCTGGGATTATCATCTCAAAAGTGCTGACTCCATTTCAGTTATCAGCCAAGACATCTCTGAAGATTTCTGCACCCATTTTGGCAAACACACTCATTATTTGCAGGAGTCTCTCAGTTTTTCATACAAACATCTTTTTATCAGTCTCACTGATCACAACCTGCCCCACAAATATAAGCATGAAGACTTACTGGCGATTCAACAACATTTTCATTAGTAATAATTAAATTAAGGCATCTGTAGTGAGGGAAGAAGTCCTGAGTTGTTGGTGCAGCACATTAAATGTTGAAATTATTCTCTGTAAGTACATTCAGCTCTGTTAAAAGATTAAATGACTCTTAGTCTGTCCATAGCACAAGTTAGTAAGTGAAAAGGGTGTGAATTACTTGATCATATTTATGTTTCTGACCAAGAAAATCAGGAAAACCCCCACAGCTGGCTTGCTGGGGGTCTGGGATATCCAGTTCCACAAACAAATTCACCACAGGGCCACAAGGTGAGTGGCAGAGGTGATCCATTCTCTCCCTGCGAGGCAGAGCTAGCCAGCTCCAAGTTCAGCTGACACAAGAGAGAAGGACTGGGGTGGGCCCACAAGCTTTGTGCTCAGAAGTTCTTTGCAGCAGGAAATTCAGCTGGTCACCTGCCTCAAGCCCAAAGCAGCAGAGGAAGTGCTTTTCAGGATGGCATCCTAATTAGAATTTTCTGTGGCAATAAAATTCACGTCTCAAGTCAAACTTCCTGCCTGTCATCGGGACACAAAGGGGGACACAGTAACAACTGGGCACACTAAAGGAAAAGAGTGCAGACCAGCCGCAAAAAACACCCAGAGATATTCTGGACCTGAGTTTCCTCCACAAACAGCCTCTTTCAAACACCCTCCATGTCTCATTGAAATCTCTGCAGTCAGCAGGAACGGGGCGCGTGGATGCTCGGCAGCTCTAAAAATAAGGCCAGTCCTAAATGCCTCTAAACATCGCAGCACCAGTCTGACAATCCTGGCCTTCAAATTTACTTTTATGTCCTAACCCATCAATTAGAAAATGACAGGAGGCTGGGCAATGCCTTCTCTGCCCTGTGACAAGCAGGAGGAGAATTTCAATGGGGGAGCGCGGGACTGATTCAGAGAAATGGGGATATTTCCAAGATTGCCCCAAAAACAAAACCCCGTTGAGCAATGTCAGACTGATCACAGAGAAAGCATCAGCACAGCAAGCATTAGCTGACAGCCTTACCATGCACTGCTCTTGAAACCACACTAAGCATTCATTTATTTGAAGCTGTGGAACAGCTTCCCATGCTCCAGCCCCTTTGCTTGCACAGGATTAATAACGTCAACTTTTCAAAACAACACAGCTGGATGTGATGATCCAGAGCTGCATTAGCACACAGGCAAAATCCCTCTTGGTTTTAAAATAACAAGCAAGAGACCCAACAGTAACGTGTGCCTGCACTGAACTGTGTTTTGGCAACTTGATCCTTTACTGCTGAGTTAAGCACTTCTTCTAGTGTCTGAAATGAGAAAAAGACACATCCTAAGGTTTATTTTCTGGTGAGAAGCAGGGATTGAGCAGATTCCCTAGGCAGAAACGTTTAACTGCTCAAAGTTTACTGATTCACTCCTCCTCTCTGCAGAAGCACCTCTCCGTGTCGAGTCGACACATTTTGTTTAGTTGAAACATGAAGACACATCTGGTTACTGTATGAAAGTAAATCTCCAGGTAATTAGGCTCCAAACCAGCTGAGAACTGCGTGTTTACCTCTTGCTAAATGTAAGGCAATAGGAGCTCGGTAATGATGCATCAACATGGCTCACAAAGGAAAAATTTGAGGTGTAAGCTTAAAAAACACAAAGCAGCAGCTGAAGACATTTTTATCAGAGAAAGTAAACTTACGATTTGTAGCTGCTGCACCATTTCTTCTCTGTACGCCAGCTCCCGCTTCATCTGATCTTGAAAATTGTCTGTATGAGAGGGAAAAAAGTGCAATAATTGAAACAGAGACCGCACAGCAATATTGACACCAAGCTAAGCTAAAAATCAAGCCCAGTCACTACTGAGGAATCCCAAAGCATTACAAAAGTCCTTCACTCAATTAAAACACACACCTGACAAATATGTGTCTAACAGGAGACACCACTGACACCAGAAAAAATGTGGAAAAGTTAGATTTCACTACTTCCCCCAGCAGAAAATGTAGGATGCTAACTTTGTGTTGCTAGCATTTATCCCCAGCTCTGCAGTCATTAGTCAAACTTTTTCAGGCCCTGAAGAGAAGAGCAGGAACTGCTCCTCTTTGCTTTGGCATAAATCTGTTGACACCAGCAGCAATGTCCAGCGTGTGAGAGGAGAAAGCGTTCAAGGATGCCGGGTTTGATTTGTGGTTTGTAGCATCGTGCTGACGGCTTTGAACAAAACTGAAGCTCCTTAAAGGGTGACGTGGAATTTGGAAGGGAGAAAGCCTTTGAAAGAGAGATCCTGGGCAGCTGGGTTACAGCACAGGCTGGCCTTCCTGCTCCAGTAGATTCCCCTTCTCTGATTTTCCTCCTAAACAACTAATTCGGACAAAACTTCATTTGTTAGAAGACTAACTGATGCTCTTGTGCTCCTTAACACTCCTGTTGGTGGGTGGGAAAAAGGGGAATATAAACAAAACTATTGACAAGAAACAGGGAACTCCAAGAGCTGCCTGATGGAGGTCAGGGTGCAAGGATAGGCTGTTAAATGGAAGAGGAAAGAAAACCCATCCCAGCCACTATCATTTTGGTTCAAGTAAGGAGCCTGTCCTGGAAGAAATAACAGGGGGGCAGAGCTCTGTCTCCCTCTCAAAAAAGAATTTTGTCCCCTCTAAATAATGAAGTTGTTGTTTAAAAGAAAAGGAGGCAGGGAAAGAGCAATGAAACAGGGAAAGAGCGGGAAATTTTGGCAAGCTGAAGCCCTCAGGAGTGCAGCACAACAACATTGAAAAGGACATGGTGGCGTCATCACAATTAAATTCTTCAGATTTCCAATAAATTCCGACAGAACTGTTAAGCCTATTCCCTCTACTCCGACTTGATCAGAAAAATAAGCCAACAAAAATAAATTCCTCCTTCCCTAGCCCCCCACAAAAGTATGAAAAGGTAACTGCCTCCTGTCCCGGTCGCTAAAGTTGCAATGATAATTGCAACTGGGGTCCTCCAGCTCCACTCTGAGTTGGCTTTAAGGAGAAATTTTCCTTTTTCCCCTCAATGCTTTCCTCCCAGCTGCCTCTTCATGGGCTCATCACCTCTCCAAACAAACAGCTCAGGGATCTTGCTCAGCCCTGCACAGCAAATGCCCAAGCTCACAGGGAAATGGGGTGTTAATGGTAGGGACAGCGTTTTTTTCCGGCGGCATTTATCCGAGTCCAAACGCTGGCAGACAAAGCCATAAGCAGTGCCCAGGAGAAAAGATATGAATATTTAAATAGCTTTCTTAACACAAAATTAAATACTTTAAGTACCCAGGCTGCGTCTCCACTGTTTTATTGCCGCATTGTTTAAAATGCAGACGGACAGAACGCGGAGCAGCCGACACGGATGGCACAAACCAGAGCAGGGCTCCAGGAGAGCACACTGTCACCATGCAGAGATGCCTGCATCTTTATCAGGACAGCAAATACTTTGACTTTCTACATGTGATCTGATTTTTTTTAATTTTTTTTTTTTATTTGAGCGATCTCTGCATTGAGAGACCTTAAAGGCAAAAGAAAATTTCACCTGCAGCTTTCAAGCCCAACAGCAACGTGAAAAATACAAGGTCTTGCTGTTTTATAAATTTTCACAGTCCGTGTTTCAAGCAGGTTCAAGAGGCCACAGAGAAGACTGCAGCATAGCACTGCTTAGGGAGCTTGCAAATAAGCTCAGTTCTCATTTAGCAGTGATTTAAATGAGAGGAGAACTCTGAAACCAAACACCATTTACTGCACAGCCCTGTTGTGAGCAGTGGCTTGATGCTGTGAAGGTAGAGCACCCCAAATGTGCTCAGTTCCAGGTGGAAGACCCCAAAGCTCACTGCAGGCAACCTGACATTTTCCAGAGAGAATAGCATTGCTTCCACATCTCTCATGCTGCCTTCCAGCTGAAACAGGGATGAGTTTTCAATACAATTTAAATTTTACCTCAACTTTCCTTTAGTTGGATCTCCAAAAACTCCTCTGCCTGGCTTCTCCCTGCCCAAGACACCAATACCATTCTAATACCCATCCTAAAGCAACAGCCCAACAGCAAGAGCCTAGAACAGCCCCCTCTCTTATGCTAGAACACACAATGCAACAGAGGACAAAACACCCTCAACACAGATTTACACAGATTTGCTTTACAAAAGTAAATTTTTTCTTTTTTTCTTGTTTCATTACACGTGGAGGAGGGGTGGGTTTTTTTGGTAAATCTAAATCTGTAAATAGGCTTTACGGTCACTTGTAGGTTTGGTTTATAGCACATTATCTCTTTTCTATTTTAATCCTGAAGAAAATTGACCACTACTTTGTGGTACATTGAAACCACATATTTTTCAAGCCAGCATACAGCAGTCACCACTTCCTTGGTCGGCCGTACTTGTTCTTTTCTTTTATTTGAATTGTATTTCATGTGGTTTAATTGCAGTGTTTATTTACATGGCAAAGACAGAGCATTAATTTTACTGTAGAAGAACAAAAGGATAAATAAGAGACTTAAATGGCAAAAGTCCAAGATGCCATTTCGCCAATACCACACAGCAGCGTTTTGATCCCCACGAGTTATGTGAAAATTACCTCACTCCCAAACCCAAGTAATGACTGGATTTATTCTGAAGGATGAGGTTATGCTCCTTTCATTAATATCTGTATCATGTCAAGTAACTCTTCTTTATTTATGGAGCTGTCTACATATTTCAATATTCGGGCTAAAGATGGAGTCATTCCCAGATTCCTCACACCTCCTTGCTTTCCTGAACATACCTATCTGATGCTACAGAAAGAGGACAAGCATATTTTCTTTGAACAATAGGAAAATGCTGTCTGTGTTCCCTCTTTTTCTGTGGGATCATCCTGATCTAGGTGGGATTTCTCCTGGAAGAATGTTTCCGCCGTTGCTCCAGTGTCTTTGAGAGATCCCAGCCAAGGGGTCTTTTTCCACATCTCTGCACAATCAGCCCAGCCTTCTGCCAGCTTCACAAAAACCCTGCTCAGTGCCCATTTGTTTTATTTGAGATGCGCCCTGCACATTCCATCGCCCTGGGCAGCAGCACCCTGCTCAGTGGCCATGGTGGAAGGGTCATCTCAAACGGCCTCTCCCAAATGGGAAAAATCCAAGCAGGAATTTCTACTCCTTAAAAAGACCAGATCAATTCTCCAGCATCTGCTGGAACATCCTGAAAATGAGTCCTAAAAACCTCCTGAAAACAAGGATTAAGTATCTTCAGAAGCCCCTGAGGGGTGTTGGCTGAGACACCAACCTCACCGTACCCCATGAGGACCCAGATGTGTTTCTGTGCACTCACTGTAATCAATGCTATCAAAACTAGTAGGATGCACACCAAAACAAACATCCAGCTTTGTGCTTTCCCTACAAAAGACCTGCTTGGGCAGCTGCAAAGCCACAGCAGGGGTTGAAAGGGACCTTAAAAATCACCTCATTCCAACCCTGGGGACACTTCCCACCATCCCAGCTTGCTCCAAGCCCTGCCCACCCTGGACTCAGCAGAACCAAGCCCGAGATCACGGCAGCACAACTGAGAGCCTGTCTCATTTTATCAGCCTGGCAGCAACCAACCACAAACACGCACAACACCAAAACCACAGATTTTGTGTCTTACTGAAGACTGGGAAAGATGCGTTTCCTTTCAACACCTGGAATTCCTGTTCCAGCCTCCTCCGCAGGTCGATCTGCTCAAACAGAACCTTCTGGAGTTCCTCTAACAAAGAGAAAAAGTGGTTTTGATAATCTGTATAAATAATTCTTGAAAGAACAGTTGCAGAGCAATTCATTACTCTAAGACAAAATATTTAGTGCTTATTAAAAAAAAAAGAAAAAAAGTGTTGCATAGACCTACCATAGATTTTGTGCAGAAAGCCATGAATATAAATCAATGTAATATATTATTTTAAAGTATTATATTACAGTGTCATGTATTGATTGATATATATGCATTAATCTCAATTATATCCACCCAAAGGTCCATATATTATTCATATGTTACTTGACAAGCTTAAAATATGGCGCAGAACAAAAGTGCCCCCTATTATCCTCATATTCTATTAAAACAAAGAGCAGTTTTATAATGTAAGAGGCCCTTATTTGTTTTACCTTTCCCCATATTTTCCACATCCTTCTTCAGAGAATGAGGTGAATTGGTTTCTTGTGTGTGTTCTCCTTAAAAAAAAAGAAAGAAAAAAAGTTATTGATTTACTGATGGCGCTTTTCGTCAGTGCCATCCTTACTATGCATCCTCTTCAGAGAATCTGGAGAGGGAAAAAAGGGGCAAAAATATAAAGAAAGGGTAAGATCGAGGTTTATCTACAAACTTCTGGGTGCATAGCACAAATATTTGTGAATTCATATTTTCCCTAGTTCAGTGAAGTATCTGCCTGCAGCATGGCCTCTTGCAGGGAATAGCTGATGTCTCCTTGATATTCTTCTTGCTGAGCTGATTCCTCCTTTCCCCCTAACCCCACTCTTGAAGATACTCTTATCAGAGAACAACTGGGAGCAGACAGAGAAAAGCGAAGATCTTTCTCTACAGTCTCATCTCTTCTCCTCTCAACGGGAAGCCCGTGCTCTCCATCTGGGCAGGACCCTGTTCCAAAATCCACAGGAAAAATGCCTTTCTGCCTTCATCAGATCTCCAGCTTTATCACCTTCCAGGGCTCCATCGCATGGGTGTGCTGCAACTGGATATAATTTACATCCAGCTGAGATAAAACTGACATTAGTGGTATTTGCATATAAAGGATACAGCTCCCAGGTCAGCCAATTGAGGGACTCAATTGTCTTAGGTTGCTCACATCAACTTTTAATCATATGACAGCACAGAATTTTCCATGTAACAGAATTTTGCTATTTGCAGACACACGCATGCTACTTCCTTCAGCCTTTGTTTTTTTGTCTACAAATTGAATTAAATTTTAAAAAAATTAAAAAATCACAAGTTGTGAAGTTCACCTGAATGACAGTTTGACTTGGAGCTGAACCTTCTGACAAAAGGTGTTACTTTCACTATCCTCTGCAACTGCAAATTTTATCCTGTGATTTCTATGAATAGCTTCTATAAAAGCTATGAAAAACTTTTCTAAAAATAATAAAATACTACTTAAGCTGAAATTGATGGGAGAATATCTGTTATTTACAGCTGAAGTAGAAATGGACTCTCAATAATTAAGAAAATATTTGGTAAATAACAAATTATTGAACTAATTGGATTAATTCTTGTTTTAGTCCAGCCAGTAAATACACATCATTAACTTGACTGATAGGTAATCACAAGAGACATATATATAAATATATTCATATGCTTATGTAGATAGAAGAGAGGTTCATGGAGAAAGTACCTTGGGTTTTGATGTTTCATTTGGTTTTGCTTTTTTTTTAAATAAAAATCCATAGCACTGGATAGGTCATTGGACAACATACAACAGTTACTTTAAAAATTATTGTGTCATCACAATAGGCTAATTTTAAAGCTGAATTGGAATGTCTTGCAATAGATGCAGTCAGAAATCTTTTCGCAAAACATTTTTTTCTGTTTTTAAAAATCGATGCAATCCTATATCCAGTAAACCTTGAAGTTATAGCATATGAAACCTATCCAATAGCTCTGCATTTTAGCATCTCCATTCTCTTCAATCCTTAAAAAAAAGCCAAAAAGCAACCACTCATTCAGGAAAAAACATTTACACAACTGGTATCTGGTGCCAGCAATTCCATTTTAAAAACTCATTTATGTAACGTGGTGATTTAAACAAAAAAAAAATCATTTTTGTGGGATATTTGGTGAAAACAAAGTATTTTCCACAGGTGAGTTGTCTCACCACAGTAGAAGATATAGCAGGCTTAAAAATATATCACCTTTTGGTGATATCACTGATTTTGGGCAGTGGTTTCAGGGGTTTCCACAATGTAAAATGGGTTTGTTGAGGGATTCTTTTAGCCAGCATGATCCTTTTTTAAACTGGATGGCCATCAAAACAAAATATTTTGTCAGATAAATTAGGGTACACTAAATCAAAAGGGAGAAATTTAAGTACAGGAAGGATGAATTTGATGAATTGCAAATACTAGCATATTCCAAACCCATTTTTTTTCCATTGAGGTACCCTTTTCTGTGTGCTTTATGTGCAATTTTGTGGGATAACCAGCTCACAGGCAGAACGTAACCAGATTTTTCAAGGAGAAGGAAGGGAAAGGGGAAGAGACTGAAGTATGGTGACAATAATCCCTTGCTTGGTTGAGCTCCCAGGGCTGCAGGGTTGGAAGCTGCTGACTCGCTGGGACAGAAAGAACTGCATCAAAATGAAGATAAGGGCATGTAGCATGAAGAATAACTTCCCCAGCATCTGCAGCCTCCCTACTAAGCTACTGAAAAAGGCCTATTAGAAAATCCTCCATGCTTGCACCTGAAATAAGTAAAGAATGGGAGTGGAAAAACTGAGGTATTTAAAGGCCAAAGACAGGACATACGGTTTTAAAGAATAATTGCATTTCTAAACTGCTTTCTGATGTTAAAAAAAAATAAATCTCAACATTATTATTGTTAACAGCAGTAATAATCAGATGGGTTTCACCTTTCCTGTCCCCCTGAAAATTATAATCAGGAGCCTGCTCTTCTCCATTTTTCCATACTTCCCAGAGGCCTCATCATGCGTTGTGTACTGTTCTACCTTAATTGAAAGGGAGGAGGTATTGAATATTTAACCAGCTTCCCTTCTCTTAAATGTTAATTAAAAGCTAAATAGGTGTTTAAAAACAAACAAACAGAAAGCCCAAAGAATTTTAATCAGTCTAAGAAAAAATCACTTCCCCTCCTAATAGCTCCACCATAACTCTCCGGGGCCTTGTCTGCACACAAACTTGCAGCATTTAGAGCAGCAGGACTGAAAGCTGTGCCACCCCTCTGTATGGACACGGAGATTTCCTTTAGGAAAGGCTATTTCAGTTTGTTCAGGAAAATCAAACTGTGCCTCTTGGATAAGGGGAAAGCGGGTGAAATATTTGCAGGCCACTTAAAAGGCCTCAGCGAAAACTTTGGGTGCCTCTGCTCTTCCCCACGAAATCAGGGGCACAGACATTGTTTTTCTGGAATAAAGGTATAAATGGCTTTCTTAACTTGGAGTGTGAACACCCACCCATGAAGGACACCTCAAAATTGCTCAAAAATTGGCGCTGTGAAAAACAGAGGCCTCAGGGTTGGACACTGGCACCGCCTCAGCTCCTGCGGTGCCGCCATTTTATCAGCTCTACGTCCACTGGAGCAGCTTAAGACTTGAATTTTTAACCTCTGGATTTTGAACATTTCTGAACCTATCCTCCTCAAAAGAAATGCACTTTGCCCTCACTGTAAAAAAAAAAACCAACCAAAAACCAAACAAGCCAGACATAGCCAGGTTACCTCTTCATGCTCTGCCACCTCCTGCAATCCTTCCCCAGGAAGCTCTCAGGACGCTTTCTGAAAAGCAGCTAAAGAAATTCCACGC